>NC_090939.1:740893574-741196604 GCF_040938575.1 Ambystoma mexicanum | reverse complement strand
TTTTAAACAGTTCACTGTGGACATCCCTCTGCTGGGTTGACTCTTGTCAACACACTGGGCCTCATTAAAAGGTTGCCGGTCCGGTAAAATCGATGCCGGTATCACCGTACCGGCATCCTTTACCGGACCAGAGTATTCCGAGTCGCGTGCAGATGTCACTGGCAGGGACCCGTCGTGGCCGGCCACTCCATTGCTGGTATCAGTGTTGACACGCGGCAGCCATGCCAGTGACACCGGCATGCCGCAATTAGGCCCACATTAAGAGGTGCACGGTCATGCAATTACCAGCATGGACATGAGACGGATGTGTTTCACTTGTGGACGTTGCTGCATTGAAGTTGACTCTGCGGGAAGGGACATGTTGGGTGTGACAAGTGTGCAACTGGTGTCATTGACATGAGGTGGCTTTGGCCATGTGGTGGCACAGCGGTGACGCCAGCAGTTGGACAGTGATGTGTGTCTGAGTGCATGCAGATGGTATTTGTGTGGGCAATACAGGAGACATGTGGGGTGTTTCAGTGGGGTTTGTTTCTCATCTTTCTGCCAGGTACATTGTACTTGTGTGGAAGGAGATTGTCGGTGGGTGGAATTGCAGCAGGGATCTGGTGCCATTTACTTGACATTTGGACTTGACCATTGGCATTGGGGATACAAGGTGTGTGTGATGTGACTTTGGGATTACGGTTACGGGCACTCACCAGCATCATTGGAAGTCCCTGCTCCCGTCTTTGCATCTCCAACTCCTTCTATGTTCTCCATATGGAGGACAGTGCTGCAGGTCTCCACCAACGCCTACAGATTGATGGGGGATCGCGCGCCACCTCCTGTGGCCAGCTCCTGGCTGGGCTCTGCGGCGAGAAGGGTGCTGACACAGACATCGTCCCTGTTAGGAAGAATTCTCTGTATAGGCTAATTTCCCAAACCTAGTGAGTCCCCCAGCAGCTTTTCTGGATTTTTGGGGTTTATTTTTTTCTCCTGCTAAGAGTGAAACTCTTTTTTTTCCCACTCTTAGACATGATTTGAGATATCCTTTGACTTTGTAATGTGTTTTATGGGCTATGGGGTATTTTACTCCATAGGGTTTCATATGTTTTTGGTAAGTGTATTACACAGCACCCTCAGTGCAGTAACACAGGGGTGTCATAGTGACCCTCAAACATAGACTCCAGACCCTGGGACTGACTACTGTCTCCCAGGGCATGTAAAGTCACCACTGACTTTACTAGTCTTAAATTGTGAACAGAACCAGTACAAACCATCATATTGTGGAAGTACTGGTAGGGCTAATTATATTGCCCCTGGGTCTGTTTTTCGAGGGGGCACTGTGCAGTCCCCCCTCGTTCAGTTTCTGGCTGGTGGCAGTGGTTACCACGTGAAATATTCCACCAGAATATTTCCTATGGGATTTTCCCATTCATTTTAAACGCACCTCTTTTTTGGTGCAATGTTAAAGATACCGCCGGGTTATTTATTTAATATTTATTATTGGGTCTTTTTGCCAGGACTCGATTTTAAAATGGCGTTTGTGTTCGCCTCTGTAACCCCCACCCAAGTCGAGCCCTTTGTTCCACTTTGGGCGGGCTTCTGCACAGAAGCCTCCAAAAGTGGTGCCACTCTGTCTGGGTCTAAAGGATGTGTGGGAGGGGGGTTTAGGCACCCTGGACTGAGTTGCCTTGGCAACTCAAGTCGCACTCTTGTGTGATTGGCCCAGTGGTGAGCCGCCCGGCTCACCACTTAGCATGTTTGAGTGACAGCTAGCACTGATGAATGGGGGTTTTCTGCATAATGGGGACTGGAACTTCAGAAGTCGCCACAGGACCAAAGAATCGGAAGAGGGAGAAGCTGAGTCGACCTGGAACGAAGACACCACCAGTGGAGCCCTGCTGAACCGCCTCACCACTTCCCGACGACAGAGAAGATCTTCATCCCGGAGAGTCTTCTTCCTTTGAACTGGTGGGGATAACCAGTTCGCCCTCTTTTCGCCTTTCTGGACCGTCTCGTGGTCGAATCGCCCGTGCCAAGCTCCCCGGCGGCTGGATAGCCACGCTTCACCACTACCGCGAATAAAAGGGTAGTACCTTTTAACCGGGAAACTCTGCGGCTGGTTTCTTCCCTGGCAGTGCAACGACCTCCAGCTTTCCTCCACGTCGAGATCTTCTCTTCCCCTGGATGAAGCACCGACTTGCACCCGCTGCCAGGAACAACTGCCCCCACTGGAGCTTTCTCACCATTTCAGGGACTGTGTCCCGCCTGGTCTCCCTTGCAACAGACTGTTCACGGTGTCCCGTAAATCCTTGACTCTCTATCCTGGGGTGACCTGGGACCTGTTAACTAACTTTCTCTGAACTGATCCAACTCTTTTTGAACTATCTGCAAAGTATGATTCAACTGTGTGATCTTGGACACATTCCGCCTTGCTCTCTCCAAGAGTGGGCCTGGCCTATGAACTTTCTTGCTCTACAGTAGACTCTGCCTTTAGTGACTTGCTGTGGTTCTTTTAAAAGTGTTGGTATTGTGTGCTTTCCTAATTCTGTCTTTTCCCTCCCTTTTTAACTAACTTATTGGAGTGCCATCTTAGGTTAAGCGCTCACCTCTGTCTGCAAATAAATGGTGTTTTAACTAAGACTTGTTCAATAAGTAATCAGGGATGTATATATGTTGATAGTGACTGTGTTTGAACTTGCTTGCCATATTTGTTAGTGTATTTTACAAGTGTGTTTTTAAATAAATAATTATATACTTTTTTTTACCAAAGCTCTGGTCAGTGTTTGCTTGTACTACTGTATCTTTGTACCTATTGTGTATACTCTATATACTGTCTACCTCTTCTTGAGAGAAGTCTGGCTGCTCAGCCACAGCTACCAGGTAAATCTGGGTGGTACAGACTGCTACCAATTGGGTTTACTGCCAACACCTGTAGTCCTAAGCCTTTTGCAGTGGTCCCTAAGGGAACTGCACAGGTTTCTGCCTAACAGTCCCACCTCTTCCTACAATCCAGGACTGTCTGGGGTGTTGTCCCCACCCCAGACACTTTGCGAGCCACATCCTCCCAAATGTCCTTTTTTCTTAGTTGTGCTGGCCGCCGCAGATCAGCACAGAACACCACATCAGCATGCTCCACAAGTGTGTCTGCCAGCATGTTCGCTGAAGAGTGGTTTGCGGCGACGGATGGCTGCTTGCCTAGCTGACATGTTCCTCAGTGTCGGTATGTACTTGGTTTTCCAATAACATTCCTGTACAATGAGGATTGCAATGGATTGTGTAATTTTCTCTTTTTTACCGGCAACCTTGTAATGAGGCCCACTGTTCTTTGGGGCTTCCCACTTTGCCGTGTTGCATCTTCATCCTTCCGTCAGGTTCACTCTTGCCACCTTTTGTCAATCACACAGTTCTTTCTCTTAAACTCACTTTGCAGGATTCATCTCCCTTAGCTTCCCAACTATGTGTAGGTCAAAGACTTTCGACTGTACAGGGGTTTTTGCTAGACCACTGTATGACCACTTTGACCTTTTACTTATGGCTCTCCTAGGGCCATCTGGTTTCGGTAGTTTCAACAAACGTGGGATCAACCAGAGTCTCTCGAGTGAGGAACCACGTGGTGCAAGACTCCTCTGCAGCTGGTTTTCCCTTAATGTTAATAGTTCTTTGAACTTACCTTAATTTGCCACATTGTGACTTTTGTTCAACGCAGTTCAGTCTCTTATCGGCTCTCCCCTCAACTCACCAGCTGTGACGAACCGCTTGGCTCTTCATGTATCTGGAGTCAAGGACGGTACCACGGAAGCAGGGATCTCTTTCTGTCCTGCTTATTAGTGTAGGCATGCTCCATGTACCGTTGACATCTGCTGCAACACATGCTGGCTATTGTTAGAGGTTTCGATTCTTGCCACCTTCCTCCTCTTGAACTACCCTGCTTGGATAGCTCTCTCGTTGTGCAGTCTGCCTTGCTTGTCATGTGCTCTCGTGCTCCACCTTTTATCCCAGCTGTGGGTAAAGGAAAAGGCTGTCAAGTGTGTGTTGTTACTACTACAATTAGTTGCTTGACTCTGCCTGACTCTTGTGTTGGGACCTGTCAGGTAAACATCACAGTGGTTAGTCGTCAGTTTTCATGGTATGGGGAAGTATTTGTGTTGGAAAAGGGGGGTGGTAGAGTTTCCAAGTATCCTCCGGGGTAGGATGGGGAAAAGATGTTATAAGGAATTATAGCCCTCGTACCAAGGGGTTTAATAGACTCAGAAGGGTGAGATCGGAAGGGTTTGTAAAACAAACCCTAATAATCGGGACTAGAGCAATTCAGGGATCAGTGGCAGGGGGTAGCGATTTTTTACAGTAATCTGGTTCAGTGCGCGATAGCCGATGCACGTTCTCAAGTCCCCCTCCTTTTTCGGTACGAAGAATAGAGGACTGGCTGCTGGAGACTTCGAGGGACGGATGAACCCGTTGGCCAGGTATTGGTCAAGATAGGCCTTCAAGTGCTGGTATTCTGGTTCCGTGAGTGCGTAAATTCGCCCACAAGGGATTTGTGCACCGGGTATCAGGTCGATTTGGCAATCGTATGGTTTATGCGGTGGCAGGGTATTAGCCTGTTCTTTCTGAAAGACATCTTGAAAGTCCTGGTATTCACTTGGTAGGGTTCCGATTGCCACAGTCCCAAGCGTGGAGGTTCTGGTGTCTATTGGTTGTTTCTCTTGGCGATAACATGTGTGGGCGCAAGTCTCGGGAAAGGCCAATTCTTTTGCTCGCCAATCTATTCGAGGATTGTGAGCCAGCAACCCTGGCATTCCCAAAATCAACCGGAACTGTGGTGCCTTAATGAGGTCGAAAACGATAGATTCTTGGTGTCCATCCTGGCACAGATGGGTTAAAGCTGCAGTGCATTAGGATACTGGACCAGAAGCTATTTCCGTGCCGTCGACAGTGGTAACAGTGTCGGTGGTCGATTTAGGGCGTAACGGAAGCCCCATCTTTGCCGCAAGATCCTGGTCGATGTAATTCCCAACGGCTCCACTGTCTATGTACGCTCTTACTGCGTGCATCCGAGATGGTTGTTGGTGATTGATCAAGACCACAGATAGTGCAAAATGGGAGGTCTGTAGTTCACTTTCTTCGCTCGACAAGTGGACCCGTACACTTGCCGGGCTGGGGAGTTTTCTGATTCTTTGATAGTATCTTCCTTGTCCGTGGCCCCTACCATCCTCCTCGGTGGCTTCACAGGGCACTCTTTAAGGAAATGACCTGATCTTCCACAGTACAGAGATAACTGCTGCTGTCTCCTTTTATCCCTTTCCGCTTTAGTCAAGGGGGATCTTACTCCCCCGATTTGCATTGGTTCTCCTGAACCTTCCGTTGTTCGGGCAGTACTGTCCTTAGAACGCACATACATAGGGCGAGGGTCCGGTCTGGTTCAATCTGCTCTTCGGTCCTGCAACCTATGATCCAGTTGAACAACAAGGTCAATGAATTCTGAGCAGTCTTTCAGGGGGTTCACTACTTGTGCGAGAACACCCTTGAGCTCCCCCCGCAACCCCTGATGAAATAACGTGGTTCTCTTCTCCACTGGCCATTCTGCTTCAACTATGAGTCTATTGAACGTGGCAATGTATGTTACTAGGTCTTGATTCCCGTGGCGTAGGGACAGAAGTTCGTTGTCTAATGCCTGCCCATGAGTATGACGGGCAAACAGCTTTTCTATCTCCTCCTGAAAGCCCCTGAAGTCATGCAGCAAAGGATCATCTTGGGCCACAAAGGGTACAGACCAGTCCGCGGCGCTACCACTCAGGTAGGATAGCACAAAAGCGACCCGTGATTGGTCATTCGGAAAGGCCCCTGGCCAACAAAGGAAGTGCAGGCGGCACTGGTTCATGAACGTTGCAAACCTCTTGGGATCCCCCGTAAATCATTCGGGCGAGGCCAAGGAACTGCCCCAGGAAGGGTTATCTGAACGGGATTGGCTGATGGCGCTGGCATCGAGGGCACGCTTCCCGGCAATGGTGCATGCCCTGCTTGTGACTGGAGAAGTTGCCGGCTTAAATCATCAGTGCGTTCTTTGGCTACTATTAGCTCCCTCCTCAGGGTGTTGGTCTCCTGCCTGGCTGCATGTACTTTGGAACGTAGCTGCCCCAACATGTGGCTAACTGGTTGGTTAATGACGTTTCCATGACGCCCAGGTGGATTTTGATGTGAGGCTCTGCATTCTGTAACGCTCACCTGGTATACACGGGGACGTCACTCAGCCTGTTCTGACCTCTTACGACCTCAAACCCTTCCCTGGAGGCTATTCAACTGGAGACTGGGCCTGAAACACAGGATTGGTAAAGTTTAACTCCCCATTGTCTCTGTGTGCTTGAACCCCTTCTTCCCCCAGGGTCCAACCCTTCCCTTTGATCCACAGCTCACCTTTTCTTGTATAGTGTGCTCTGCGTACTGCTTTCAGCGCAGGGGCATGTTGATTGATGCAGGCTCGTTGCTGCCTAGTTACTTCACTGGCAAGAGACTGACAGGTAAGTATAATGTGTCTTTTGAACAGTTCTCTAACTTTGTTCCTTTCCTTCCTTAGATGATGGCTGGCGTCCGGGGATGGCGGCGTGCTGCTGAGATGAATAGCGCTGGAGGTGAGTGAGAGCGTGATGCGCAATGCACCCCTTTCGTATTTGCATTGAACTGAGTTCTTTTTCTGTGTCTTTTCGGTGCCGCGACGTTTTCAGCGTGGATGCCGGTTATGAAGAACAAATGCGGTGGGTAAGCGCGGTATGCGGCGCCTCTAGATGTTTCCACGCTAACCTGGAGTGTCCTTTCCCTCTTGCAGATGGATGAGAAGTTCAGGAGACAGTTCCCCCAGAGCGGCTGGGATTCAATTAAGCATTTGAAGCTCGTACAGTATTTAAAAATAAGCAAAGATTTGCAGAATGCTTACTAATGCCTTTTTTTCTGTTTATTCCCTTTTCCTTAGGAAGCGGCGTGCCGGGATGGGAATGACACCCCTGAAGATGCCCGCAGAACAGAAGGAGCGATGAATGATGGGCAGAAGCACCGCAAGGTAAGGCTGTTCCTAATGGTGTTCTTGTTCTTGCAGGAGCTGAGCGCAGATGTTAACTTTCGTGCTAATTGTAACTGTGGTAACTCAATGGCTCTTTTCACCACAACATGACAAGTGGAGATTTCCTACCTTGTCTTCAGTGGAGAGATGAGGCTAGTAAGAATTCACCTGTCACACCCTCCAGTCGCCTCTGACTCGGCAAATGGAGGATGCTTCAGGGAAACCCTTTGTTAAGGGGAAAAAACCCTGGGTGGCTTGAGAGCGCTGAATTAAACAGAGCTTGACAAGACTTCTGCCGCAGCCTCAATGTGGAAACAAATCAGCGAGCGGGTCTCTCCAGGAAGCTATCCTGCAGTTCGCCGATGGCGATGACGTTTCTCGGAAGTGGGCTTGTTGAGAGGTTCGGGACGGGAGGTGACTTTGGGAGAGTGGGAGAGGAAGAAAAACAGGGTCAGTGATGTACAAAGATAGGATAGGTTGTAGGAAAAATGTAAGGAGATTTGATTCCACCTACCCAGTTTACGAAAATGGATGTTAAAGATGTTTTCCCGTGATGAATGATGGGAGATGTAGTTCGGGAATTCCCAATGAATAGGCACGAGAGGGAAACAATAAGAGGTAAGTGTTGCGTGGGGATTCCTGTGTATAGAAATGCAAATTTATGGAGAGGCGATGTAACCTACGGACTGTAAGCAGGTCTGAAGGCGACTTGCACGGTAACAAGCTCTTGAACCTAATAGAGTGACGTTGATTGGCAGCGGCCAGTCTATGAGAGTAAGAGGAGGATAGATAGACAGTTTTCAATAAGTTAAGGAGTTGGAAGCTTAGAACCAATTCGGATACGAATACTAGAAATTCCCCCAAGCGAAGACTTACGGAGCGTGACCACCGACAACAGTAGCAACCCGCTGAGTCTTCCCTTCCAGCGGTTTAAGTAACGTGATCAAAGCACCGGGTGGAGTTTCCTCAATGGATGGAAAGGGATCTAGACCTTCCATTCGATCCCGTGATGCCATCTTGGGAGAAACGGCGTGAACAGACGACATAAAGCGCCACCGGCGCAGAAAAGACCACCGTTGTGAACGGTTCGTAACAGTATGTCCCCTGCCCAAGGAGGCGGCACCCGGCTTACCCGGATGCCGGCGATAGAAGGTGTGAATCAAGCGCGCAGCATGTACCGCAGAGGCGGGCTCCCAGGACCTGTCAGAAGGTGAATAGCCTTTCCAATCAATCAAGAACTGCAGAGTTCCCCTGTGAAAACGTGCATCACAAATATCCACCACTTCGTATTCGGGGCCAGAACTTCGAAGTATCGGAGGGGGTGTACCTGAAGGAACACAATGAAAACGGTTCCGAACATCGGGTTTTAGCTGAGAGATATGGAAAGTAGGATGGATCCTGTTCCATGATCTAGGTAATTCCAATTTGAAGGCCGCTATCCCCTTCCGTCCAAGCACCTTAAAAGGTCCATAGTACTTAGGGGACAACTTAGAAGGGATAAGTCTCCTGGGTGGAAACTTACTGGCCAACCCTACTCGATCCCCTTTGGTAAGAGGAGGATCTGGAGATCTGTGTTTGTCCGCTTGCGCCTTGCTTCTATCCTGTGCCATTTTTAAGGCTTCCAATGCCTTTTGGTGTCCCTGTTGAATGGAGTCTGAAAGCTTCTCCAAGCTAGGGAAGACTGAGGAAGAGGGGAGGACTGAAGAATATACGGAAGGATGAAAACCATAAGTACAGTAGAAAGGGCTGACATTTGTGGCAGAATGCACAGCATTATTATACGCGAATTCGGCAAGAGGTAGTAAGTCTTTCCAATTGTCTTGCGCCGCAGAGATATAACATCAGAGGTATCCTTCTAACGTCTGATTCAGGCGTTCTGTTTATCCGTTAGATTGAGGGTGGAAGGCCGAACTCAGAGCACGTGAGATTCCTAAAGTGTTACACAAATGTTTCCAGAACCGGGAGGTGAATTGTGGACCACGATCAGAAATAATCGTGTTTGGGAGACTATGTAAAGAGAAGATACCATCCAAAAAGACTTGGGCCATGCGTACTGCAGAAGGTACTGCTGGAAGGGGGATGAAATATGCCATTTTGGTTAGCGGATCCACCGTGACCATAATGGTGGAGCAATGGTCCGAGGATGGAAGGTCCAAAATAAAGTCTGTGGATATAATTTGCCAGGGTCTATTGGGTAATGGCATTTGTACTAGTTTCCCCACCGGCGGTCTGCAGACAAACCGTACAGGAAGCTATGTATTTCCGTACATCCTCCTTCACCGTGGCCCACCAAAAATGTCTGAGGATCAGCTCTACGGTATTGGAGATTCCTCTATGCCCAGCGATTCATGAATCATGGCACAGTCGCAGTACTTCCTGTTGAAGGGATTCATTAGGGATGAATAACCTATCTCCTTTAAAAAGGAGCCCGTTGTTAACAAATACCTCTTGCTGAGTTGTGATGTCTGGATTGGTAGTCAACGTCTTCTGAGTATGCATTTGTATCTTCTGTAGAAAATGATAAATGACTGGAACGAACTTAGCTGTGGGGAACAAAGGTTCTGGTTTAAATCTCTTATGGTCCTTGCCGTCCCGTCGAGACAGAGCATCAGCCTTCAGATTCACTCTACCTGGAATGAAGGTCAAAGTAATTCGGAACGGTGAAAAAAAATGTGCCCATCGAGCTTGGCAACTATTGCATGTCTGTGCATATTGAAGGGTTCGTAGGTTTTGGTGATCTGTCCTCACTTCTATGGGGTGTTGAGCCCCCAAAGGCAGATGTCGCTACTCCTCAAAAGCTCTTTATAGCAAGGAGCTCCTTCTCCAGGACTGTGTAGTTGAGCTCCGCCTGTGTTAGGGTTTTTGACAAATATGCTACTGGTCTTTCCATATTCTGTGCATCCAGCTGTAATAGGACCGCTCCGAGTGCAGAATGGGAAGCATCAGATTCCACAATAAATGGTCGATTTTGGTATAGAACAGCCAAAATCGGTGCTCTGAGGAATACGGATTTCAAAGCATTAAAGGAGGTCTGCGTTTCGGTGTTCCAAACAAATGGGACCCCTTTTTTGAGCAAATGTGTAAGTGGTTGGGAAAGAGAGGAGAAATGTGGAATGAACCGCCTATAAAACTTGGCGAACCCCAAAAACCTTTGTATGTCTTTGATGGACTTGGGGGATGGCCAGTCACTAATGGCTGAGATCTTTGTCGTGTCCATAGAAATTCCTTGCGGTGAAAGGACATACCCAAGTAAGTGATAGAAGTTTGATGAAATTCGCACTTTTCTATTTTACAAAACAGATGGTTGTCTTGCAGACGGGAAAGGACATTTTTGACATGTTGAACGTGTGTAGTTTCATTGGGAGAAAAGACCAAGATATCGTCCAGATAGATGATGACATAATGTAGCAAAATATCTGCGAATAAGCGGTCCATGAACCTTTGGAACACCGCGGGAGCGTTGGTAAGACCAAAGGGCATGACTTGGTACTGGTAATGACCAAAAGGGGTGCGGAAAGCTGTTTTCCACTCATCCCCGGATCTTATGCGGATCAAGTGGTAGGCTCCCCTGAGATCAGGTTTGGTGTATATCTGTGCACCTCTGACCGCCTCTAAAATGTCAGGTATTAAGGGCATAGGGTACCTGTCTGGGACAGTAATTTTGTTCAACCCTCGGTAATCAATACATGGGCAAAGTTCGGAAGAGTCTTTTTTCGGGATGAAAAACAAGGAAGCTGCTGCCGGAGAATTGGATTCGGTAATCAACCCATTCTGTAAATGTGTGTGCAAGTAATTCTTCAGTACTTCCTTTTCCTTGGCTGATAGTATATACATTCTCCCGAAAGGGAGAGGACTGTCGGGGATAAGGTCAATAGCGCAGTCATCTCTGTGGTGTGGTGGAAGAGAGGAGTACTATGTCTGTGCAAAGACTCCCTGGATTTGTTGGTAGACAGAGGGAGAACCGTCACCTGGTGGACCCCCTGGTTAGTTATGGATTGCTTTAGGGACGGGTTGTTTGATCCTAAGCATTGTTGAACACAGTGTTCCGAGCCCAGGAATAAAGTGCCCGCAGCCCAATTTATATAAGGGTTGTGTTTCCTCAACCAAGGTAATCCTAAGATTACCGGGTAATGGGCTGTTTTGATAATGTCCAATACCAGCGGCTCCTGGTGATTAGAAATGCTCAAATGTAAGGGGCAAGTATGATTGCTAATGGGTCCTGAGATTAAGGGGCTGCCATCCACACTTTCAACTGGAATTGCTATGGGTTTTGCTCTTCTCGGGATGCCATGTTGTGCAGCCCAGGTATCGTCAATAAAATTCCCTGCAGCTCCACTATCTATGAGAGCAGACACTCTTTGGAGCTGGATGTTGTTCCAGGTAAGGGTAATCTCTAGTACAATCATGGCGCTTTCTGGGACGGAGTCAGGATCAGAGTGTTCTGCGAATAGGGAACCGGTAATTGTCAAAGAGCCCTGGACCGTTGTTCCCTTCACGGCTGGGCGCTGGCGTTTCCCGATTTCCTGTTAGGAGTAAGGGGACTCTCCTTTACCGTATGTGTACTAGCCCCACAATACATGCACAATCTTAATGCCTTACGTCTGGACCTTTCTTCTGGTGAAAGAGGACCTCGAGTGGAACCTAATTGCATTGGTTCATCGGTCGATGAAGTTTTGGGTTGAGGGACTGTTCCTTCAGAAAATAATTTTTGCGAACAGCTCTTAAGTCATTCACGCTGTCTCTCCTGGAGGCAGTAGTCTAGTTGCATTTTTAATGCAATACATTCCGCCAAATTGTGAGGACGGAGGACTCGTGAGACCTCGTCCTTTAAGTCTTCCAAAAGCCCTCGCCTAAATATGGTAACAAGAGCGTCGTCCGCCCAGGAGGTATCTGCCGACATTTGTTTAAATCTGGTAATGTATGTCAGAAGGTCCTGATTTCCCTGTTTAAGGTCCAACAACCTCTCTTGTGAGGCTATCGTGATTTCTTGCCTGCCAAACATGCTTTTCACACTGTTGCAGAATGCGGGGTAGGAGTCCAGAATTTGGTTATTACTGGTTACTAAGGGGGTAGCCCATGCTAATGCTGCGCCTGTCATTTGGGCGATCATATGACCTACTTTGTCGCGATCCGTGGGAAAAAAGGCTGCCTTAAAGGCAAACTGAACCGTGCATGCTTCCAGGTATTCCATGACAGCATGTGGGTTTCCATCGAATTTTCCGAAAGGGAGTGGACCCGGGGAACTTCAGAGCTATGAGCTGAGCGACCCACATGTTGCTGCAATAATTGGTTTTCTTGTTTAAGTTGTTGGACCTCTCCTCAGAGGGCTTGTACAGCCGCCATCAACTGTTGGACCTGCTGTTCCATAATGATTTGCAATGTGGTGATGGAGGGAGCACCGAGAGAGCCAAAATGCTGCTCAGTTACTGTCCACAGGCGTTGCTAACTGTTAACTTTCATGCTAATTGTAACTGTGGTAACTCAATGGCTCTCTTCACCACAACATGACAACTGAGATTTCCTACCTTGTCTTCAGTAGAGAGATGTGGCTAGTAACAATTCACCTGTTACACCTTTTGTTAAGGGGAAAAAACCCTGGGTGGCTTGAGAGCGCTGAATTAAACAGAGCTTGACAAGACTTCTGCCGCAGCCTCGATGTGGAAACAAATCAGCAAGCGGGTCTCTCCAGGAAGCTATCCTGCAGTTCACCGATGGCGATGACGTTTCTCGGAAGTGGGATTGTTGAGAGGTTCGGGACTGGAGGTGACTTTGGGAGAGGAAGAAAAACAGGGTCACGATGTACAAAGATAGGACAGGTTGTAGGAAAAATGTAAGGGGGTTTGATTCCACCTACCCAGTCTACGAAAATGGATGTTAAAGATGTTTTCCCATGATGAATGATGGGAGATGTAGTTCGGGAATTCCTAATGAATAGGCACGATATAGAAACAATAAGAGGTAAGTGTTGCGTGGGGATTCCTGTGTATAGAAATGCGAATTTAATGGAGAGGTGATGTAACCTACGGACTGTAAGCAGGTCTGAAGGCGACTTCCACAGTAACAAGCTCTTGAACCTAATAGAGTGACGGTGATGGGCAGCGGCCAGACTATGAGAGAAAGAGGAGGATAGATAGACAGTTTTCAATAAGGTAAGGAGGTGGAAGCTTAGAACCAATTCGGATACGAATACTAGAAATTCCCCTAAGCGAAGACTTACAGAGCAACACCACCGACAACAGTAGCAACGTGCTGAGTCTTCCCTTCCGGCGGTTTAAGTAACATGATCAAAGCACCGGGCGGAGTTTCCTCAATGGATGGAAAGGATCTAGATCTTCCATTCGATCCCGCGATACCATCTTGGGAGAAACGGCGTGAACAGTTGGCATAAAGCACCACCGACGCAGAAAAGACCACCGTTGTGAATGGTTCGTAACAGCAGAAGAAAGATGCAGGCCTACTGGAGACCGATCCGAACACGGTGAGTGTCACGCTGCAGGTGCAGAAAACGCAAAGCATGTTTCTCAGCCTGGGTGTGGCTTAAATAGTCTCTGAGTATCCAGGTGTCTCTGGGCTGAACCACACCCAAAAGAATAGACCGCACATGCAGTTCTGGGAACCGAAATATGTGGGGGCATGCATCTTGTCCCCATCAATGCACTACAAGTCCAATCCCCAATGTTATCCTATGGGAGTGAGTGAGTCTGGTGCCACAAGCGCCAAGTCTGACTCCAAGTGGGTCTTTGGAGGGATGGAGAGGCCCTTGGGGGCCATGTAGGTGATCGTGGCCTGGCTCCAGCCTGACATGTTGGAGGGCCGGGGACATGAGGGGCAGGAATCATGACACCTGCAAAGGTCTTAGGGATCTCGCCCTCCTCTCCTTCTCCGGTATATTACAGCATCTCACCTGTGTTATTCCCCCGAGCATTACCCTGCGTTTCCCCATCCAGGTGATCCTTTCTCGCTCTTTTGCCCCCATGGTTGGGATCTGAGTTTGTCTGCCCTTCCTTGGCCACCTGAATAAGGAATTCTCAAGGTCTGCTTGGGAGAATACCCCAAGGTTTCTCACACTCCTGAAATCAGTTTGTGCGCACATCAAATGGAGAGGTGTGCAGACGCCGTGCTTCTCTAAAGGTCTGCCTCGTTTCTGGCTTGGGGGTGTCAGGTCAGGAGCAGTGCAGGCTGTTGACAAGGGCACAGCATTGGGAGGACTCTGAGGATGCATAATAAGTTGGGCACACGTTTTGTATAAAGTACCGTGTTTTTGACATTATGTCATTGCTTCCAAATTGCTATTGATTAAGTATTGTGGGGAAACTCCTCTTAACGAGGAAATACAACTTTGTATAACATTGCTCGTGTACGGATGAATCATTAAGAAGAATATCCCCTTTAAAGGGGAAAAACTGCATTGTGCAGTGATGAATTATGGTGGTGAAGCTCCCCTTTTGGCAGAGAAGGACAACGTTGCATGGGATATCCCTCAGTTCCATAGAAAGGAACCTGAGGATGTTTTAATGCCCTCATCTCGAGGTAAGGGGACAGAGGAAGGATCTAGATCCTTGTATAAATAAATGTATTTTATTGCAGGTATTATTGGCCATTGTGTAAATGAGGTGTTTTGTTATTAGGTATTGGTAGCAATTGGATGATGTAAACAATGTTTGTGGGTTAAGTATTGTAAGGGTGTGTATAGGAAGTTGTTGGAGTCAGATATTTGTAGCAGTTCTGTTTAGGGCGGTGGTGTTAGATGTCAGTAGGTGCATGAATACGCAGATTTGATATTAGGATTGTGAGTTTTTGAAAATATAGGAACGCAGGCTCTCTTTTAAAGGGAGCAGCCAGTAGACCGGTGTCAGCAGGCTTTTCTTTTGAGCTCAGTTGGAGCATTGTGACAGCATGGATAAGCCATTGGAGCATATGTGTAAGGCACTGCCGTAGTATAAGGATAAGATCTTGAAGTATCACAAAGAGTGGGTTCGGGGAAGTGTAGGTAAATTATTTAAACCGTGGAATGAAGAGGGCACATATGACAAGTCTGTATTAGAACTTTTGTGCACGTGTTTATTGTCAACCTATAAAGGGAAACAGCACACACTTGATTTATGGAAAATGTTTGTGGAGAAAGAGTGTTTGTGATAATGGCATGGAGATGTTGCCCAAGGAGAGCCAAAAGGTCTACCACCGCACTACCTCCCCATATGAGTCGTATCCTTTACAGCCTGCCGTGGGGTACAGCAACCTTATCTTTTCTTCTGCCAATGTAAAATGTGAAAAGGACATTAGGGAAGCTGGGGGCGCCACAAAAGATCCGGCGATTTTAGCAATTGAGGACAAGGCTCGCAAGAAGGTGGAGGCTGTAATAACCTAATAAAAATAAAGTACTAGAAAGCAGATTATTTTTGGCATTTGTGAATGGAACCTACCTTCTCTTCAGTCAGCCCTCTCGGGATAGAAGCTAGAGGGAATTACCTGAAAACCCCTCTTAAACCCAGCCAAAAGGCTAGGCTGAAGTAGAATCTCCAGGGGAAACCCCGAAGGGAAAAAACCCTGTGATGTGCTGCTGGAGAGCGTGGATTCCTGCAACGACGGCTGAAGGATCACGCCTTTTGGAATGTAGTCTGTAGTCTTATCAGGTAGGATTCTGGGTGAGAAGAGTAGAGGTAAAGGTAAGTCTGGGTCCAGATTTCTAATTCAGAAGAAGGGAAGTTAAAGAGAAAGAAGCTTACCCTGACAGACCTATTCCTTTTTAGGCTTCTGTATTTCTTATCTGATGGGGAATGCAGACCTGTAGCCTATTGCCAAATATAACAGATTAGGGAACGTTTAAAGATACAGTTCAGAAGTCGTGGGAATTGGAATGAATCTTACCCAAAGGAAATAGTCCCAGGGATATATGGGTAAGCACAGAATGAGAGGCTAACACAAGTAGAAACCGAAGGCAGAATGTTGCGTCCTAATGGGCGTTAATACAAAAACAAGATTAGAAGAAAGAGAGACCTCCACGAGAAGCCGGACTCAATGCTAGAGGGTGGAAATCACTACCGGTAAACGTAGCTGTGAAAACAGGAAGGTATAGTCTACTCGATCCGGATGGCAAGGATAGCAATGGAGATTTCTACAAGTTCAGAACAAAGGAAAATGTAAGTGAAAGTGAGAGTTGGAATCAGTAGTCAATGATAGTTGAATTTAGATAAGTAGAAAAGAGCGAACTCACGATGTGCAGTGCGACTCTAAGGAGAGAAGCAACGCGTAGGACCGAAGCTCCAGCTGCCGGATATTCCTTCCCGGAAGTCGGGGGCGGGACTACCCGCGCAGTCCAGTGAACACGAACAACTGGTGTGCTGCTCGCAGTCCCGGGTACCTCCATGTTGGAAGTCCTGATTCCGAGTCGAACAGCGGGAAGTGAAACCTGGCGACGAGAAGCAGCGGGATCCAAGTGGACAGCTGTAACAGAGGCAGCATTACAAAAAGCAGAGCGGGAGCTGACACAGGCAGCTGGGAAATGGGGCGGAAGGGCATAACGTGCCCAAACGTACTGATGAATGGAGAGCAGGACAGATCCTCTTTAAGATCGAGGGCAAGGTTGTTGATGATGGGATCATACTAAAATAGCTCAGCCCATCACTGAGAAGCCCAAAATACTGAATTATATATATATTTATTTTTTTATTTGTATTTTTTTGACATTTTCTCTCTCTAAATGTTCACATAGATCCATCGATGATCCACAGGATTCAGTAGCTCAAGCCACCCCTTCTTAGACCACGTCATTTTATTTTTTATTTATTTACATTTTTAAAGCGCTCACACAGCCCGGGGGCATTGAGGTGCTGTTACAGAATTTTTTTTTTGTCTTAGTTGCATATTTATAACGCGCTTAAATACCAAGAGGTTTATAAGCGCGGACCCGGAGATCGAACCCGTGTTGCTTTGTATCGCTTTGCTTCCAAGGCGAGCACGTTGCCACTGAGCTATCCTCCCAGAATAGGGCACAACTGAGGAATCACAATTCACAGAGTAGAGGGCAGCGAGGAGGAGGAGGACAGCGACAGATGCAGCCAGAGGCCTTCCAGGAGGTAACAGCCTGGAGCTGCGGACCTCAATTGCGGCCTGGTCGAATGGCCATGGCCAAAAGTAGGAAACAAGTGAAGGCTGTCAAGCTTAAACTGTGGGGAACCCAGTTCCCGTTGTTACAGAAGGGACCGGGAAACCTAATTATGTGCCTTGGCCCCACGTGGATCGAGTAAACTTAATGCACACCTTGCCCCCCCTTACTGCAGGAGTGGACAAGTAGATTTATGCCCTTGAGAAACATACAGCCGGCATTACCCTGACTGT
Source organism: Ambystoma mexicanum (assembly GCF_040938575.1). Classification (NCBI taxonomy): domain Eukaryota; kingdom Metazoa; phylum Chordata; class Amphibia; order Caudata; family Ambystomatidae; genus Ambystoma; species Ambystoma mexicanum. The sequence continues at coordinate 741,179,230 of NC_090939.1, read as the reverse complement.
GGGGGACATGAAGAGCTTGTTTGCCTCCCTGTTAGGGGAGCAGGCAGACAAGATATGGAGTAAAGCTGGGTATAAGGGGATAACCTTGAACAGTACCACTCACGATGGTGCCCCGTTTAGTGAATGTCAAGCGCAGGTATGGAAAGTTTTGAGGAACATGTACCCTGACAGACCTGATATGAATTCTACCACAGCCCGCACAATGAGAGCAAATGAGGACACTACGCTTTGCACACAGCAGATTCAGGATATGTGGCGGTTAGAGACAGGGGAGGTTTGGGACCAAAACATTGTTGTTTTTTATCATGTGTTATGCAAAGGGCTCCCCTCAGACGTATAGTCAGACTTAAATAAGGTGATTGGGATGGAAGCTAAATCAGTGCCAGAGATACAGATGCACATTACACACTATTGCCGGCAGAGAGAGGAAAAAGATAAAGAGCAGTCAGAGCGAAGACAGAGGGCAGAAGCAAAGTTGGTACAGAAGAAACTAGCAAAGCTGAGTGTGGAAGGTGCAGTAATAACTAACACCATGGAAGGGCAGACTGCAGCGGCCCCTCAATACGGCCCTGCTCAGAGGTGGGCAGACGGGCCTAGGGATTTCGGGAGAGTAGCAGGAGGTTTCCAGAGAGGAAGAGGACATTTTTACAGAGGGGGGGATGGCGGGGGTGAGGGGAATGGGAAATGTGTGGCCCCGATTGGGACTGCAAAGTTGGTTTTGTGGGAAGATGGGTCATTTCGCACAGGACTGTAGGAGCAGACTGACTATCCCATTGAACTAGAACGTCCCTCCCTAGCGCCCAGCATTTAATCCACAGCCCCAATTCGCCCTGCATGTACCAGGTCCCGTACAACAGCAACAAACGTATACCCCAGGCCCTGTACAACAACAACTTCAACCGCAGGCATTACATTTTATCCAAGCCCCAGCTCACCCTTGGGATAAGAAGCCCTGCCACAAGGCTCTGTCACCCACTACACAGGAGCGAGCGTGTTAGGGGGAAATCCTTTCTCACTCCCGGGATCAAACACTTACCCTCAATAGGACAGCCCACATGGAGCATTGGTGTGCTCAGTACTATCAGTAAATACTGACCTGGAGGAGGAACCCTGAGTAGGAGTAAAGACAGGGGATCAGACATTTTCTTTTTTGGTCAACACAGAAGCTACCAAATCCTGGATTAAGGAGGGGGCATTCCCCATGTCAGACAAATGAATGCACACAAAAGGGTTTTCTGGGGCTGTCAAATCGGTTACTTTCACTAAAAACTTAACTCTCCCCATAGGAATACATAAATTATCAGCTCGTTTATAGTATTCATGGGACACCCCAGTTAATCTACTGGGCAGAGACATCATGAGCAAGTTAAACATGACCATTTCATTCTCAGACGCGGTTATAGTGTATTCCACCCCAGGCACATGCACACCATGCTGTCGCAATAATATAAGTACTCTGTGGCCTAAGCGTACTGCCAGGCATACCACTCCATCTTAATGTTTTCCTCTACGGGGTTACCATTGTGTTTGGTTGGGTGCCAGGGATTAAGGACAACATTTTGCATGTAGCAGCAGAATTCCTACTTCAACCGGCTGTCCCGTAGCGATGGTGACCAGGCCCCATTTTCAAGGTATATTTGCAAGCAGTATTCACCAAAGCAGACATGGTCATACTGTCTAGGTTGGACGAGGATCTTGAATGGCGCACAAATTTATGCATTAAATTAACACAGCGATTGAGGGAGATGTCCGATGACAGCTGTTCGAAGACACAGAAGATGAAGGGAAAATTATATCTGAACTCTCCATACCCTGCCAGGTGGTTGTGGAAAACGGAGGTGACACCTACCCTGCTCTTGGCCAACACATTATCATCACACTTCTAGAAGGATCTAGACAGGGTGCCAGTCAATTGTGGATCAGCGGCCCACATGATGTAGGGCTGCTAAAAGGCATAGGGGCAGTTTGCATTCAATTGAAACCAGGAGAAGTTTTGCCCCAAGTAAAACAATACCCCATGTCAATGGAAGCAGAGGAAAGTATTTACACCACCTTAGAAACCTTATGGAAGCAGGGCATAATACAGCCTTCAGAATCCCCGTTCAACACCGCTATTGATCCTGTGAAAAAAGTGAAAGGGTCAACTTGGAGGATGGTGCAGGATTTACGCCCGTTGAACAACATTGTGGCAGCAGAGTTCCCAGTGCTCCCCAATTCCGCCACCATTTTGTGTATCATCCCCACAGAAGCTACCAATCAGAGAGCTCAAGAATGCATTTTTCTACATTCCATAACACCCAGAGTCCCAGCCCCTTACAACGTTTACTTACAGGGGCCAAAGGTTCCAACACACTTGTTTCGACCAAGGATGTGTGTCTCCCAGCATTTTTAACAGGGTATTGCAAATGGACCTAGGAAACTTACAAACACAGAGCACAGTGACTCAGTATGAAGACAAACTCCTGGTTTGTAGCACGACAGAAGAGCTATGCAGGAATGACTCAGCAAAACTACTCACTTTATTGGCAGAGAAAGGTCACAAAGTGGATAAGGACAGGCTGCAGTATTGTCAGCAAGATGTTGTGTACCAAGGGCAGATATCATCGGGAGGCAAACAAATAACACCAGAAAGGGTTGCAGCAGTACAGAACACACCACGTCCCACCACAGTCAAGCACATGCAGCAGTTTTTTCACCTTATGCAACTACTGTCGAGCATGGATATTTGATTATTCCATGTACAACAAACCCCTACGGCAAGGGCTAAAGGAAGCACAGAAAGCAAAAGGGCCCATTGTTTGAACAGGCCAAATGATTGAATCGTTTGAGGAGCTCCAAAAAGTAATCAGCAGTTCTCCTGTTCTAGACACACCAGATTATAAAAAACTATTATTTTTATTTTCACATTCCAATGGTCAAATGACGACGGCTGTCCTCATGCAGAAGACTTCACTGGGACACAAGCCTCTGGCTTATTACAGTGGTCTCCTGGACCCAGCTGTTGTGGCCAAGAGCAGGCCCCTTGCCCAAAGGCCCTCCACGGCATCAGCCTCAGGTTGCAGCAAATAAGATGATGAGACACAGCCACATACGATCAGACGCAGACTGCTGGTAAATCAAGCTTCTTGTATTAGATAACAAATACCAAGCATACAGAGACATTATCAGTGGAGAAGCAGAGAATACAGGAGGACATGTGCCCCGGCAGTCAGCACACAGAGCTCTCTCTAGGGACCCCCATAGAGTGCCGTGGTTATATAGCATATCACAGGCAAATACTAATATTTTTCAGTACTTTCACAATGGGGGTGTTACTTGCCATGATATTGCAGACCTTTGACAAGCACTGTCGACATCGCACTTGTGAAACAGCCCTGCGGGGACATCGGGTTATATTATGAATAAGTGGCATTCACACAAACCCTACTACCCTCATATATGGGGCTACTGCTATACTTGTAGATAATAAGCAGAAAACAAGGTCTGATGTGTCCTCTGCCCCAGGAGAGGTTTGGGCCTGTCTGGGGTGCTCTGTGTCGAGGAAGCAGAAGGAGGTGACATGGAGGGTCTGTGGCCTAACTTTATGGGAGAGCCTTAATGTAGTATATCATAGCATTGCATAACATAGCATAGTGATCCTGCATAGCATAGGGATCCTGCCACCTCAAGCCTCCGTTTGATTGTCCCTGAACAGGGCATAGACCACAGGGAGCAGGATTGGTGCATAATATCAAATATACCCAAGTATATGGGTGACAAAGATAGGGTGGAAAGGCACAGGGATTGCTACTGAAAGGAATGTTTTCCTAGAGATAGAGATTGTGGGCCTAAAAGGTCCTTATTCAAAAGTTCAGCCCAATCGTTTTTGGACATCTATCATTTCCTGTTAATGTGCGACGTCATTTGAGGCGTCCTCTGTAATAGAAGACGTCTCTAATTCAAGTAGCAGCACTCTGGCCTCGATTTCTAAGTGTTAGGCAGCTGTCTAGCACAGCATGATAGGGCAGCGAATAAAAAATATCCTTGCAAAGGTGGCAATTATAACACTTATTAAAATAGCATGTGCAATGGAAAAGCCCATTGAACCAAAAGTGTTTGAAAGCGGTAAAAAAGATCAGTGCGTGTGGAACAAATGCAGTCGGTCTCTTGGGAGCCAACATATTGATATAAGATATGATATGGCATTTATGACATGCCTATACACGTGATTTAAGGCGTGTAGTTGGGGTAGAAGAATCCCCGGGGAAAGGGGTTGGTCATATTGGGACAAGAAGAGTCATTCATCAGGAGGTCATAACACCATTCAGCAAGATTGCACAGGACGGGGATGAATGGAATTCCGCACTGGCATACATAGCAGTGTGGGAGCATGTAGGCCCAAGAGAATGTGGGCAAGGTGTTGGTGTCTGCATGTAGGACTGGATGTAAGGTGAGGCAGAACAAATGCATGGTAATGAAAAGCAACATGGTGCAAATACTTCACATTTACTAATGTACTAGCAGCACTATTCCTATTCTAAGTTTAGCAGTCTAACCCTAAGGAGATTGAGGCCTTATGCCTAAAAGTTCCATAGAGTTTCAGTCGTTACAGCACACGGTAGACAGGAGAGACGGTAATGCAAAGGTTCAGGATCCCTGCCAGGATAACGATGACAGATGCATAGAGCTCCAGGAAATCATCTAAAAACCCCTTTGCCTCCAGTACTTATGCATCTACACTCCAGGTGCACAGCGTTATTGTGGCTGCTCCATGACACAAACTACAGAGCGATGGGCCACACGCAGGACACAAGGGTAGCAAATGTTTGAGAGCAATGTTTCACCTGCTGATGTCAGGTGAGATGGTGGCAGCAATCCGTAAATTGTACCTTGGGACCGGTAGTGGACCTTCGTCGTCGAGGAGTGCGGGATGCGTGGTCACCGTGGTGTTAGTTTCTAGGACCCCAGTGGGCAGCAGAAGAGGGGTCTCTTTCTCCTGTACCCGTGCAGATTGCAGCGTTACTGTGTCTTTGGTGATGGTAGATGATGGGTGGTCTGTGTCCTAGACCTCTTGCTATTATCCGTCGTCAAGTGGAGGTGCTGTTTTCACACACTGGCTGGCATGGACTGCAGTGTGGATTGTCAGCAGGATCTGGAAAGGAACTTTCGAGCTAGGATGCAGGGATTATGTTTGCTGATGCCTTTTCAGGACCACCCAGTCCCTAGGCTGTGGCACAGCGTTTCAGGTGGTCGAGGCAGATCCTCTTGGATTTGCTGGAACTGAGAACTGACAATGAGCATTAGTCTTTTGCAATATGACACAACCAGATCATCATTCGGTTGTAAGTCACAGAGTTCAGGAGAAGGTGGCGCAGTAACTGGCCTTATCATGGGTGTTCTCGTGGGGGGGAAGAGACCTCTGTCAGAGTTTATGGAAACTGGAATGCCAGGATGGAAAGTGATGCTAGGGGGTCCTTAAACTATGGGAGAAACAGCAGCACATAAACAGGAGCCCGAGGGCCATGGAGGGTGCTGGGAGAAAGTCGAGTGTGGGCCTTGCGCCTCTTAATGGCCAACTCGGTAGGTAGCCGAATCACAATAAGCAGGGCTTCAACATAGAGTGCATTGAGAATGGGAGTACCTTGTGCAGTTAGGTAATCTCTCTGTTTCCAGAGGGTCCCGAGTCATGAGAGATACCAAAAGTGTAACGTGAATCAGTGTACATAGTGGCTGTGCGTTGTGCTGCGATTGTGCAAGCCTGTGTTAGGTCAACGAGTTCAGCAACTTGTACTGATGGGAGCTGAAAAGCTTCTAATACTTCAAAGAAGGTGCAAATGGCAAAAAGAGAATGAGATCTGCATTGGGGAGGGGATATCTTTGAGGTCTGTTCTTGGTGATAAAACTTCAACCGCTGCAAGGCAGTCATGCGGGGGACTCATCAGGTGTAGGCAGGAGGGAGGCAGGGTTGAGTGGGACTCATCTGGAGAGTGATGTTGGTGGCAGAGAGTAGCAGCTTTTCATATTTGTTGACGTGCAGCAGATAGGAGTTGTGTTTAACCCCTGAGGAGGAGTGCTAATACAGAGTGTGGTACTGCTACCTTTATGTGGTGTGCTAGGGCGATGTTGTCAGATTTTGTAAGGAGAAGGGCAGCAGCAGCTACTGCTCAGACATTTGGGAAACGCAGAGGCTACAGGTTCTGTGAGCTAAAATAGGCTACACAGCGTTGTAGGTCCCTGTGCTTCTGTGTGAGGATGCCAAAGGCATGCCCCTCTTTCACATCACAGACAGGGTAAATGATTTAGACTAGTCCTGAAGGGCGAGAGCGGGAGCAATGGAGAATGCAGTCTTGATCTTGACTAAGGCTGTGGAAGCATGAGGAGACCATGTGAACTTGTCAGGCTGTGAATAATGTAGCATATTCTGCATAGGTGCAACTGTGCAGGTATAATCGAGGATCCAAGGGCGACAAAAATTGCTCATTACCAAAAAGGAGCGCAGCTGCCTTTTAGTGGCGGACATTGGACATTACAAGATGCAGGACACTCGAGAAGGGGCAAGGCACCTAGCGCTGTGGGAAATGTGTCCTATGTAGCGGACTGTAGGTAGGCAGAGCTGCTATTTAGCTTTGCTTACTTTGTGGCCTTTTTACTGCCAGGGCAGTGAGGAACACTTTGGAGTCGGAGAGGGAGACCTGAACGGAAGGTGTTACTAAGAGTATGTCATCCATGTATTGGATCATAGTGGAGGGCCCTGGAAAACGGACATCCTGGAGGTCTTCCTGCAGGATCTGGGAGAAGAGAGATGGGGAGTCAACAAAGCCCATTGGAAGGGACCTGTAGGTGAGCGGGCGTCCCTTGTAAGTGAATGCAAAGAGATACTGAGTGTCATGGTGGATGGGGACAGAGAAGAAGGCCAAATCAATTCAAGTGGAAAATTGCGCGTGGGGCTGGATACAGGAAAGAATGGTCAAGGGGTCCGGGACCACCAGATGTGAAGGTATTATTGCCTTATTAAGTGCTTATGAGCACCAGAGTATTGCAAGGGCTCTTGGTGTATTAAAGGATGCCCTGATCAATGAGGAAAGATGACAGGCTTCATACCTTCCTCTGCTCGAGGGGATATTCTGTACTGGGGTACATGTGGGGGAGGCACCTCTGGAATGAGAGTGATGCCAAAAGGTTTAACAGAGATAATGTGGCCTACCTCATTGGCATGTGCTGCCCAGAGGGCCACTAGCAATGATTCAATAAGGTGTTGTAGCTATGAAGCTTCTAATAATTCTGCTGGTGAAGGAGGTTCTCTATAGGAGGCTCTGGGTGAGTGGGCTGTTGGAGGAGAAACAAACATTCAGCTTGCCTAGATTGTGGAACCTTTAGATAAATACCACGAGGAGAACAATAAAAGGGTACAATGCATCTCTTGCATAGCAGATCAATACCTAACAGATTTGCAGGTGAGCAAGGGTTTAACAGAAAGGCATGGTGTTCAGTGATGGGACCAAAGGAGAAAGACAATTCATTTGATATTGGGTGTGGGATAGTGGTGCCAGATATGCCAACACCATTGACAATTTCCTTTGAGAAATCCAAATATAGAAATTCAGCAGCTCGCAGCGTAGAGCGTCTGGCACCAGTGTCACTCAAACAGTTCACTCTTCTCCCTTGAATGTCACATTTGAAATAGGGACCAGACCGGTTCATTGGTAGCAAAGAAGCAACAGCATGGCAGGGTCCCTCTGGCAATGGCAGTGTGGACCATAGGAGATCTGAATGTCCTGGCCGCCCCAGTTAGGGGAATGAGGAGGTGGAGGGGCAGGTGGTGTGGGTGTAAGGCAGCAATTAGAACTGTTAGGAGGAATGAAATTATTGTGAAGAGTAGTGGGACCATATTGCTGTGGTCTGGAAGGTTTTGTAGGACATTGCTGGATGAGATGGCCCGTCTGCTTACAATATCTGCAGAAAGTTTGCCCTGGCAGCGGCTGCTGGGCGGACAAAAGTGGCTGTGCAAAAATCTGTTGTGGCTGGTGTCCCTGGTGAAAAGGTGGCAGAGGATTCTGTTGGGCATAGGTCCGGCATGAGGCAACTAGGTGTCCCCACGTCCCAGAGGAAGTCTTTTGCTGGGCATGCTGTATTTGCAAAGCCATGCGGCGGGTAGCCCCATCTTTCTCCTGCCGTTTGAGTTTGTCCTAGAAACGTTGCGCTGCTTGCAGTGGTTTTTCAATAGATTTGGCCTGCCACCTAATTTGCACATTCTGTATATGGTTTGGAATTTCAGGAAGGAGATCATTCACAAAATGAGAAACTAATGCAGGTTTAGCTTGTTCCCCAGCGTTCGCTATACCAGACTGCTTAGTGAAACTGTTAGTTGATCTAGACAGGTAGTCAAAGGGAGATTCCAACTGGTTTTGTTTGCAAGTGGCGATCGTTGACCAGTCAGCTTTGGCAAGGTAATTTTCTTTGATGAGGGGGTAAGTGCAGTCATATTAGCAGTAATAGCCTCACCTTTCGCCAGTGTGTCAGGCCATTGCAGTTTCTCCATAATTTGTTTGTATAGAGTGTCTTTGAGCACAGCCCATAGGAGTTCTTTTTAAGGTGCCCAATTGTGGGGTCATAACAGGCAATCATTGTGTTCAACTGTTCCATGAAAGCAGTGGGGTTGTCGGGCAATGTGGGGAATTCATGTGCCATATTGTATAAGTCAGTAGAGCTCCAGGGAGTGTGACTTCTCATTGATTTTAAATTGTTTTTATTGGCATTTATAAACATATATTCAGTTACACTTGGTCGCTTTCCGCCACTGCTTTCCAATTTTGCTGTCAGGAATCTGTCAAGTAAGGACAAAGGCAGTGAATATGGCAAGGGATATATGCACGATATCACACAATGAATAGCTTGAGTCAACAACATACATACAGGAACCAAGACTCAGGTATACTAAAACCCAGGAGTACAAACAAAGTGTGACAACAATACAAATATATGAAAAGGAATGTGGTGTAAGCACTTAGATACTCCTTATGACTGCAAGGAAAGTCGGCAAGCTCCTACCCACAATTGCTATTACAGGTTCTGACAGTGCTAAACCCACGTAGAGGGCAAGCAACAACAGATCTGTTATCTAACACTCTTGATGGTATTAAATAAGGAAACTTAAAAACAATACTCACGAGGACGAGAAATACAACTTGAATGTCAGCAAGCCCACGAACCCTGTTGATCAAACAGGGACCCCGAAAGGCTGTAACAGCAATGGGAGGATAACTAAATACATAAGACTTAAGACAAGAGGCAAGTAGGAATAGTGATTACAGAATAGTGAGGAAAACCTAGGCATTCACACAGGAGCTAGCTAACAACCGAACACCACACCTAATGATCAATGGACAGTATATTCAGAGGTGCAAGGGAAAACATGGAATGGATTCCAAGAAAAGTAAAGGAACATGAGCAGGGAAAAAGAAATTACAAGGGCAAACTTTCCCCAACGAACCAAGGAAAAGGGCAGAAGGCTAATCTAAAAAAGAGGAAAGACTAAAGCATCAAGGTATACAGCAGCAAAGGACAAGTCAGAGAAATATAGAACATAGGCAAACTGGGCTGCACCAAAGGGAAAAGCACTGAGAAATGCTGCCTGCAAACAGGGGAAAACAGAAGGGAAATCTGAGATGCAGAAATCAATTAAGCACATAAATTCAAAATCCAAGGATAAGGAACAAGCAATGGAAATTTGGAACTAGGCACAAGGCTAAGAACCAGGAACAAGGGACCAGTCAGAAACAGGAACACTGCAACAATGACCAGCCCTGGACTGAAGCAAACGGAGGCTTTTAAACCTGCTTAAGGAGCACACGCCGCAGGTGTGCAGCTTGCTGCACCTGCAGCCGCAGGTGTTGCCTATCCTCCACCCAGCCTTGTCCTGCAAGAGTGGAGATGAAGCAGTGGGCCAGGCATTCTGGGAAGCATAGTCATTTGATTAAAGCAGCATATTGGCTGGCAAAAATCTGGAATGGATCCGGAAGGGAAGTAGTTTGGCAAATAAGGATTTAGCGCTCCCAATTCATCACAGCATTGTAGCATAAGGTTCGGAAGGAATGTCCAATAGGGAATAAACCCCAAATCATGCCCCCAAGTGGTGGGAACGGGAGCGAAGGAAGCGGATCGTGACATTTGCAGTAATCAGTTACATTAACATAATAACATTCCAATAGCCAAACAGAACAAACAAAACCGCCTTCACACAGTGCAGAAGGGTCATTTTCCGGTTCTTTACTGTTACTGATATTTGGTAGTGCGTTGGACTTCTATTTAACTGGAGAGGGGCGACAATCGGAGTGGGAGTACAGTCTGTTTGCGTTTTCCGTAATGTTCAATAATTTCCACAACGGTTAGTATGTGCTTTCAAGGAGGTTTATCATCAGATGGATGAAACATATCCTACACCAGTATTTTCCAAGTATCATATGCCACAGTTACATGGTCATCAGATCTGGACAACGCTTTCCCCCCAGACCATGGTCTCCACCTCAGCCCAATGTGCGAATTCCTTATGCCATTTCACATATTGTGGGCCAGCAGGATCTTTTAACTCCATGGCAATAGTGTTCTTGGCCAGTATACATACCATGTCCATGAATTGAACTGTGTGTTTAATTCGGCTCATCCTAGGGTAAATGCCCAATAAGCATTCCCTTGGCATCCATTTATATCGCACTACTCCAGCCTTCCTGCAAGCGTGTGCTATCCGATCCCAGAACTGCTGCACCCGCCCACCCTCCCAGAACATGTGCATTAGCCCTGCCGCCTCCCCACTGCACCAAGGGCATAGCTGACTGGCTGTCGTACTGAATTTGGTCAATCTGAGCGGTGTCATATGTGCAATATAGGATATTCGAGTGTGACTTTTCATAGGTTCCTAATCCGTATTGGCCTGAGGGAAGGTGTGCATAGGTATAAGGGTGGATGGAGCGCAGGATGTTGAGACGTCCACCATGTGTAGGGAGGGTGGCTCAGACATGGATGGATGTGACAATTGAATATCTTGCCCGGTAAATTGTCTTGGCATGGAGTTAAAAGGACAGTGCCTGCAAGTCCTCCATGTGTTTCTGGCAGATTGAGTCAGACATGCGCCTGTAGGACTGGGGGATAGGCAGGGGAGTTTATGTAGATCGGGGTGGGGCCCCACTTGGCTGGGAGCAAGTCCAGCGTGGCATGTAGCAGCAAGGAAACCTGGGGTAGTAAGGTAGCAGTGCGCTAGCCAATACCACTGTTTAATAACAGTGTGTGATACTGCTGCTTTGGAAACCTTTTACTGGCACCCCCTAGCAAGCACCAGGACACATGAGACAGAAACTATGCAGGCCAGGCTGTTTATGACCAATAAACCTTGCACAAAAGCAGATGACCTTGGTTTCAAAATCTGACGTGTCTGCATACTATCTGAAACTGCGCATTGGACATGCCTTTACTTCATAGTTTCTGTCATGGTGACATGTAGGTAGAGGCTGCTGGCAGTGGAAATGGAGGCGGGGCAGAGGGGGGAAGATGATGTTGTGGTTGGGAGAGGAAGATGAGGCGGCCATGGGTGCAGGCGGCGTGTGAGAGGCAGGGGAGGGTGGTGGGGTGTAGCTGTTCTGGCATGGTAGTTTGTTGTGGCATGGGGGTGTTGGGTGGGTCCTCTAGAAAGGCAGGTAAGGCGCTTCCGAAATGGATTCTTTAACAGTGTCTGCAGAAACACTTGGGTATAGACCTGTTTCGCAAGTGTTTACACTGTTTGGCCGGCCGGCCTTTCAGGGATGCATGTACTGCTCTAATTCTTTCTCTAACCTAGCCTGAGATTTCTTAAGCGATGTAGTCTGACTGTCGCTCAATTTGTCCGTGGACACTTTGTACCAGGTGAAATAAGCTGACCAATGACCATCAGACATCTTACACTTTTTGTTTCAAAGTCTTGCGCGCAAGACAACAAGGTGATCCGCATGAAATTACCCATCTAGTAGCGACTGAAACTCCTTTTCAACCAGCGTTGAAAAATTCCACTCTTTTATAGTTATGGGTGAATGCCCCATACGTTGAAAGCACGAAAAAGGCACTAGTCCCTACAGCAGGAGTAAGTGTTGTTGTGGAAAGGTCAGAGCCCATTGCTAAGTCTAGAAATCAAAAGAGCGAGGAGACACAAAGGGAAGTAGGCCCGTAGGTACTGCTGATCAAGAGGGGTGGTGCAAACAACCTCCCGACAATTGGTATTTACCAGTTGTGACAGCTTAAAGACAAATCGGACAGGTGGTACATAAGGGGAGACAGAAGCAAGCAAGGATTGATAACGTTTACTAAATATAAAGATACAGTAAGACAAGATGGACCAGAGGAATCATGTCCAGCTTATCGCAGCAATCACATTCGGTACTTGACTGCCAAATGACCAAGAGGCCCTCAACATCGCCTCTTCAGTTGAAACAAGAGCATATATATAGACTGGAGGGCTCTGAGTGCTGTAGTATCTAAAGCAATGAAGGTGGGAGGCCAATCATGAACATTTAGTTAAGCAGGAACTTTTTTCTCGTCAATCAAGGCCTCCCATTGCATGGAAGAAAAGCATCAAGGCATTTCGGCAGCACTAAATTGTCTGTAGCATGGACAGGGCATCAGTGAAATAAAGCAAAATAAATCAAAATGACAAGAAACCCCAAGGGAATAAGGCAATTCCCTAAACATGGCAGGCCTGCAGGCAGCAATTTTAAAGACATCCTGCGTAGGCCAAGGATACGTGCGTTAGTGGCATACCACGACAATCTACTCATTGTGTGGCTCCTCTGATTGCGTGGCAAGGCAAGCCACAGCTGAATAACACAGCGGCAGACAAAACAAAACACAAAACAACTCTGTCAGCTGCACTCATACAAATGGCAGCCCACAGGAATGCACAATAATCTACCAGCAACGTTCCTCTGATAAAGCACCCTTAAGAGACAACCAGTGGAAAATGCCTGGGAAACGGTGTCCAAATCTGGGGGCCATGCAACAACACACCTGGACCCCCCTAGTCACAAGCCGTGTATGTGGCAGCACACAAACCACGGGCGACTCTCAACTCGCTAAACCTGGAGACAGGATCATCTCTCACTAGCTCAAAAACCCGAAATCGACCGTGACATCACACAGTGTCCTATGCCTAAATCACAAGACCTCCTCTTTAACCAGTGGAAGAAGCAAGAGTTCGGCAGTGAGTTCAGTCTGCCCCAGATTGTGCTTGTGAGAGGAGCTGCAGCGACTGTTTGAATTCCTGCTGGACAAATCCTGAATTGGTTGCTACACCTTTAATTCCTAAGGCCCACCTTTATAAACCACTGCCTGGCGTGGAGCGTGGCACAGAGTTCGGCAGTGAGTTCAGTCTGCCCCAGTCTGCGCCAGCTCCCGCGCTGGCAAAAATGACATGCGGTGCTCCGGTTGTCACTGCTGCTGTCGCTGTCTCTCAGAAACAGTCTGTGCCAGCATTGTCTGGCCCTCAAAGGCGGCACAAAGCGTTGCAGCACCGCCGAAAATTGAACAATGGCATGTAGTCAGAGGGAAGCAACAACTCATTCCTTGAAATACATGTTGCCTCTTTCGCCAATAGCCCTTTTGTAATACCTACACTAAAATGCTTAACAACGGCGATATTGAACAAGGCAGACCCTGTTGTCCTACAGGACTCTCAAATCACACATGTCCTGAATGCACAAGTAAATTACGAAACTCTGCCCTACCACGCGGTCTCCCGGAGACGAGAAAAATGCCTTCTGCTTCAGTTTTACCTTCGCCGTCAGTGTACATCAATGCCAGCGAGTCCCTATTTGAGATAACGGACTCCGATCTGCTGACGATGAGGCTGGTGGGTGAGGCCAGCGTTGAAGATGCCACCGCGATGTGCACTGAGGCTGCTGACACTGTTGACGTCCCTCGCTCCCCTCGGCACTTGTCGGAAGCCCTTGCTGGCGACCATCTGCCCCACCAGGCTGTGAGTGGGCGCGAGGCTCGCATTGCAGTAACCCTGGCAGACTCAGACTTAATGGTCGAGCCTGATGTTTTTACATTCCCTCAACTCCTGTGTTCTAATGGGTTGCCTCCAATGATGCAAAAAAACATGGAAAGAAACGACAACCCCTCGCTGACTCCATTCAACTTGAAAACTTACGTGGAATCGATTATTGATTTAAGACCCATAAAACGGCCGTACGCCGATGTATCGAGTCTCACACCCGCAAAAAAGCTTGCGAGAATCGACACAAATAATGAATCATTAAATCAAGATGGAATAGTTTCCTCCAGAGCTACGGATGGAAGCCCTGCAACCCCCGCGGCTATCAAGCCAAAAAAGCAAGGAGCTGCCTGCACCTGAGTTGGCCGCGAGAGAAGCATGCCTAACTGAAAGACTAAAAGCAGACTTTCTAATGATGCGGGAACGACTCGAAGTGAGTTTCATTCACAAATATGCAGTGGCCTGTGACATGACCAACCTCGACAATAGAATGGGACTGAACTTTCCGCTCTCAAAGACGAGTATGCCCCAAGGAAAAACACCCACTGGAGGTAAAACTGCCAATGACGACAGAAGGAAATCAAATTCATGCCCAAAAACAAATGAAGTTCCCAAAGTGAGCATGCAACCTACCAGCGCCTCGGTTGCACATGACAGCGAGTCAGACATTGAATCTAAGAATAAGGCCCATTTATCCACAGCTGCCGGCCTGCAAATGAATAATAATGTCCTAGCCGCAAAATCAATTGCCATGCTACCATCCATGAAGCTGTACGATGCTATGCACGACTCCCTAAATGATCAGACTTCATTGTTGGAAAACTGAGTAAGATGAAACGTTGTTGCAAAATATTACTCAGAGACTCGACTATGAAGCTGACCTCTCATGATGCTGGCAAGCGCGCTCAAGAGATATTGCCAGACAAGAATCCAGCGACAAAGTTGACTTCATGGAGGCTGTCATAGAATGCACAAAATGGATGCGGCACAATATGACAGCTAGGCATGACACTGTGGCTAGTTTGCCACACAGATCAGCTGAAAAGAAGCTAAAGAGGAAGCCAACATTGAACTCACATGGAACAACTGACATCTTTAAAGAGCCCCCTATTCTCGAGAATGTCGCCACGCAAGGAGCAATAAATTCATCTGCCTCTAATACAATGCCACCGAAACAAGTAATATCTACGACTGCCTCAACCATAAAAGAGAGAACAGATTCACTCTGTGCAAAGGGGACAATTTTAGAGCAAGCTTCAATGCTGGATGCAGAGAGTGTTCAATTGATTGATGACTCTGAGAAAGTCAACCCAAATGAAACAACAAAACCAAACATGAGGGACTCTGAAATACTCCCTGACTCAGGCCTGCAAAACTTGACTACCAAATTATCATTTGGAATATTTTGAGGTGAAGCAAAAACGATAAAAGCCCCAGACAGGCAAAATATTCAATTTGGAGCTAAATCAAAGGCAAAACCCCCCAAAGTGAGGCTTGAACCAAAGGCAAAGAGATCAAGAACCAATGAGGCAAAAAGATTCATTAGGAATATCTCGACTCCTCCCCCTATCAGCATGTTCAACCGAGTGGAAAAAAAGAGAATCGCCTTGAATTAACCGACAAATGTTACCAAACTGAATATGTTGGCTGTACCACACACTAAAAGATCGAGAGACGAGCAAAACTAGGAAGACGACACAGAGGGTGACTTCTCGATCGATCTCTGCGATCTTTCAACATATTCTGTCGAAGGCAGTGACGACGAACCAACTGTGACGGACGGCAAAAAAACAATCAGTGGTAATATTGAGACAAAGTCGACAGACGTGAAACTTGGAAAGGGGTGACAAAACTCGATTCCAACAAATGTGGAAGTGAGAAATAGAACCATCAAAGGAACTGCTCCAGTGGAGAACGATACAGTGGCAGCAAAAGAAATTTTCCGAAAAGGCAACAATGTGAGTAACGAACAAACTTTAAATGCAAACCTAAATCCAAAAGAGACAATGGCTCAAAAGGCCAAATGTTTACGACAAAATAAAAATACTTCGCATCAGTCGGTCAAACCTACAAAGTCCAACATCTTGAAACTACAACTCGAGAACATCTTAAACGAACAAAATGATGCGAATTTAAACCGTCATAACATCATCAAGCTCCTACATAGCATACTCATGCTACGAAACAATTGAATCCGACGACATTGCAGTTGTCGAATATATGTCTGAGGCGCGGCTAGACTGGGTTACTCTTCACCTTAAGTCGAAACTAATCGCAAAGCAACTTTTCGACACTAAAGAGGATCTGATGTTCTTCAATGCACGATTTTATGTCTACAAGAAACCTGGATGTGGGAAAAACCAGCAAGTGACGGATGCACAATCCTGTTCAATGCCACTGGAAAGAACGGGTTTGGTCGCCCATTTGCCCGGCTAATTACGATGATCAAAAACAACTTAAACTGGACCATTGTAAAGGTTGTAAATCCGAACTTGTTCATCCAAGCTACTACGTTACAACTCCCATAAGACCAACAACAGTTCCGGGCTCCACTTGCTAATAGTCAAAGTCTATTGGAATCCAGCGATGATCTCCCAAAATAAATTAATAACAGCTGTCACCGCATTAATCAACGAGTGCCTAATTGCTTTTGACGATCCTGCAATTATCATATGTGGCGACTTCAATTATTCTTGGTTCAAGGAGCGGAAAGCATCTTGTAAAACAAACAGTCCAAAAAGCACCCAAACAACAGAGTTGTTCGATGGATGAAGGAGATGACGGTAAGAGACTGTACCATGCTAAATGGATGCACCAATGGAGACATCCCCGCTGCACCCACATGGCATCGTGGTACCAGCTCAAAGACCCTTGTTTATATCTGGGTGTCAAGAAATGTAAAAAGCAAAATCACACACTGACAACAGTAAAAACAACAAGAAGCGACCACGACACACTACTGTTGACGTGGTATGAGATGGGGAAGCCGAGCTCTGATGTCAATTACAAGGGATCTATAACCACAAACCATTCATGATCAAGGTTGAGAATTAATGCCAAACAACTGAACACATTCACTGAAAAATACGTGACAACCTCAACACTGGAGTCAAACATAAATTATAGCCTGTTGATGATGCAGTGCAGAGAACAAATAATAAGATCCATCAAATATCTAATAGATATTCCTTCAGTGCAATCCTTTGCCAAGAAAAGAAACAATTGCACAACGACCTAACAAAGTTAAAAAGAGGCAAAGGCGAAAATGGTGCCATTCAAATGAAAAAACAACGTCTACATTACCGAAATTGGCTTAAGGCATTTAACATCGCGCACGACCAGGAGCAAGCTGAAATGATGCTACAGGTCATCATGCGGAAAGACACCAGATTGCTATGGGAAATAATTAAAAACGGCTCAGTAAAAGCAGCCTATGACATGGCAAATGGTGTAAACGACGCGAGATGGGTTTCCCACTACACAGCCGTATTTGATTCACAGAGTGTCATAAGTCCTATATTCGACACTGAAGGAAATTGCAATTGGCACATTGTAGCAGATTGTGGAAACTCTGGAGGATATAGAATGCGCAATTCAAAAACTAAACAACGCCAGAGCGGCCGGTACAGATGGCATTTCCAACATAATGTTGAAAACAAATAGTTCAATATGGGCGAAGTTTATCGCGACATTGTTCGAGAGGATCTCAGCGAGCAAGACCATACCTGAATCTTGGAAAATGGCAATAGTCGTGCCCATATTTAAAAGGGGTGATCGTAACGATCTGACGTATTATCGTCCAATTACGCTCCTCGACACAATAGGAAAGGTGTTCGCTGCTTTCCTTCAAAAGAAACTAGCGCTCTGGGCCGAGCACGCAAAGGCGATTGATAAGCGCCAAACGGGCTTTACTAAAGGGGTCGGTGTCGAGGTGAATTTGATTATCCTAAATACCATCAAACTTGAATCCATGATGAACAACAAAAATGTGTTTCTTGCCTTCATAGACCTGAAACAGGCTTTTGATACCATCAATCGGCAGAAACTATGGGGCAAACTACTATCATGGGCATGTCGTCTGGAGATATTGCAGGCCATCATGTCACTACACTCCAATACCTCCTTTCGTGTAAGATTGAATTCAAAAGGTGATCTTTGCGATGTAATCTTCACAAAGAGGGGAGTTAAACAAGGCTGCCCATTGGCAGCACTATTGTTTAAACTTTTTATATCGGACCTCCCCATCGCTTTAACAGAACCTAGGACATTCCCCTCAAAGATAAATAATCATCAAGTTTCTTGGGTCACACATGCTGACGACATTGTCCTGTTGGACACTACACAAATTGGGTTGCAACGATTACTAGACACAGTACAAATGTACTGCAACAAAAATTACTTAATAATAAACGAAGAAATCAAAGATCATGCCAATTGTCAGCGGACGATCATTAAGTAAAAAAAATTTCAGCTGGTATTTAAACAACTAAAAACTAGAGGCAACAAATTCCATTAGTTATCTAGGAGTTCAATTTAACGTCTCAATACGTGAATGGAACTGGACCCAAGATCTGCTAACGCAAATAACAATGTTTGCCTTCAAAGGACTCAAACTTCATGCTGCATATGGCAAATTCACGTTAAAACCGCTACTCTCCTTCTACTTGCAAAAAGTTGTACCTGCCATAACGTTTGGCGGTGAAAGGGGATGGAACATACCTGCTGATATCTGGTTAAAACTAGAGGGCAAATTCTGGCGTAAAGTCCTGCGCTTGCCACAGAACCTCTCAATAACAGTGATTTGTTACAAACTGGGCATAGATTCACTGTATGGCACAGTTCTGTGGAAGTCAATTTCAGCATGGCGTAAAATGAGAATGGTTCCAGTAGCAGGCCCTTACGAAATCTTACAAAAAAGATCTAATACTCATACGTCCGATCTAATAAGCAAGTGGGAACAAAAACTTCTCGCGACAATCCGATGAACCGATCTGACGGACAAACTCGGAATAATAATCCCAGACAGGAGGCTGCACAAACCTCTCACACCTGCATGAACAGCCTCCGATACACATACCTCTCTTGAAATTCTTGGAGAAGAATTCAAGGGGTACCTTAGGGAACTAACAAAACCGAGGTTTATATCTTTCCAGATTGGGCGCCATCACAACTATCAAAGCACCCCGGTACATGAGTCATCGCCAGCACCACAAGAGTATTCACAGCATCAACAACAGCTTTTTCCAGGTGATCGGGTGTACATCCGCAACTTCATCCCCAAGTGAAATAATTTTAAGTTCCTTGAACCCAATACAGTGATCTACGCTACTGCGACAGCCGTCAAAGTCGCTGGACGAAAAGTATGGCTCCACCTGAGCGACGCCAGCAAGGACAAGAGTACCATCACCCCCACCCCACAACAGCAGGTGGTAGCAGAGGGGGGAATGACAAGGAGTACTTGCATAGGTTTTATATGTCCATTTGGGTGACTTGTCATTTCACCACAAGATCAGGGCTGCGCAGATGAGATTAGGCAGTATATGCCATATGTTGTGACCATGTTCTGCATCTTATGTTTTCTTATGCTATATTCACATGCTTTGTTCCTCGAAAAAGTGGGTCTCATAATGTTAAGGAACACTGAATATACACCTGCAGAGGATAATATTTCTGTGCCTAGAGTTCTGAGGTTTATTTCCAATCAACAAGTGATCCCAGATAAATCTAACGATGTGCATCACCATGTAGAGGTAAATGTGTAGTTTTGCCATATGCAGGCAGTGGGGACAGAGAAATCGAGTGACCCCTGTTGTCGTGAAAAGTCTCTAAGCGCTTGCAGTAACCTGCACTTGCACTAACCTACTGAGCTATCTTGTGGGTATTAGAGCTTATTCGAAGCGTGGAGGAAAATGCTGAAATCAGCCAGGCCTCTCGAACTGGGTGAGCCCGTATGCTTGTAAGGGGTTAACTGCGAAGGCTTAGCTTTTGCAAGAGGCTCTACGCAGCCCTTGGGAGCCAAGGCACAGCTTTGCACAGCCCTGCTCTTCTTTGCGCTGCGAGTCAGGTGCACTGATAACACAGGAATGCCAAAACAACGTACACAGAGCCTGGGAGCCAAGACTGGCTGTTTCTGAGTTGTAACTTTCCAGGGGAAAACATGTTTGCTGCCTGGAAGGGCGAGTCTAGAAGCTTATCGAAGAGCCGATACGTCATAATGATTGATGTGCAGCCCCTAATAAGAGAACTATACCTGGGCCAGTGAGGGAGGGCCTCATCCTGGGCTGTTGGTGAAACGCGAGCACGAAGAGGAACAGTGCCTGGACGACCAGCCGTGCACTATCTGGGCCGAGACTCCTAGCATCACATCCCCCCTCTGGTGTAGGACTGTGGGGGGCTTGGCCAGTCCTCCCCTCCTCTCTCGAGGGGTGCCGGGCCCCTGTAGTGGCGAGGGTCCCGGGTGTGATGCGATCGTACCTTCATCTACATTATCTAGGAGCGTAAGACAACATAATTGCAAATTCATCTGTGACTGACAATTGGCATTATACAGCTTGCACTTTCATTCTCATATTATTGTAAAATGCTGCTTAGTTCTCATTAGACACTGTAGAAAATAAATGCAAGCATCATATATTCTGTGTGATTGGCTTTCTTCCAGACTGAGTTCATTGTGCTTTTGCATAAACTTACTTGTGTGGGAAGGTGATTAGGAGTGATTTTATTGCACTAAGGGCTGGTCCCAGGGAGGTGCGGGTTCTCCTTTTTCACTACACCCGTTTTGTTTGTTCCTTGATTCAGTATGCAGCAGCCACACCAAGATTATTCCTGCCTCAAGAAATGTGCCAGAGATAGCAAGTTGCTTTGTTCACCTAGCCTTATGTAGCGTGCGACGAAAAATGCAGGGACATAAGGTCCAAGTGCAGTGGGTGTAAATGAATGTAATAGTGTATGACAAAGGTTTTGTAGAACTGTCAACAAGGGACAAAGGGTTTAGTGATCTTATACATATGTACTAAAAAAGAACACATGTGCAAATTACGTTACAAGCACGTTAAAAGAGGTGCACTGATTTTAACAGCACTGTCTGCATCACATTGTCTCAATGGTGCAGGGCAAAGCCAGTCTTCTTGTGAGGGCAAACCTAAGTTGCAGATCAAAGGCACTATTTTTAATAAACACTAATGGGCCGAGGGTCTGATTGGGCAAATGGCAGAAGGAATGTTTGTGCAACCGAAGGGCGTGGTCTAAAAAATAATGGGCCAAGTATGTCAACAGCCTAACGTAGATAAATCAAAATGGACCTCCGATAAGAATCATGAAAGAGACTGGGTTCCTTACATTTCAGAAGAAAAGGCAGTATTTTTGTGAGAGAAAACCTCAATTTTAATGCTACTGTCCACCTTCCAGTCATTCGAGGTGGTACCACAGCTCTCATGGGCATATCCTGCGTGTGTGGAGGACTGCCCTATATGCAAATGACACCTTCACGTGGATGGCAAATGTTCATGAAACGGAAGTACATGCATGCGTATTGTTAGAAATTCCTTAATTAATCAATAACAATATACATTACCAACACATTTTGTGGGGCGACACTGTGGAGCGAAATTTGTTGGTCATCTTGGATCTTAGTTGTAGTGTATGTATGGACATTGTAGAATCTACTGTTGTGAGGCTGTACTGACGACCCGGGGAGACGTCCGTGGAATGATCTCTGGAGGAAGTTCTCAAGGGATTCCCCTGCTCACAGTAGAACAAGGGGTAGGGGGGAAGGGACATGAATGCATATGAAAAAACCTTGAAGCATTTAGATATGATATATGATATGGCATTTATAACGCGTCTATAAACAAGAGTTTCAAGGAGCGACGAGGCAAGGGTAGAGGAACAGAAGGAAGACAGAGACAACAATCTTACTAGGCCAAGTGACATTGAGATTGTGCAAGTGCAGGGGAAGGGGGAAGGGGAAAAGTGTGGGGTGTCAGTACAGTACATGGGATCGACAGTAAAATAAATAGAATAAATACAAGCAATAAATGAAAGGTGTAGCCAGCTGGTGGCAAGTGCAAGGGTAAGTGCAGACATCAGGTGCCAAGTGCTTGTAGGGCACTGTTGGGATACAGAAAACAGTCCCCAAGTGCGGAGGTTGCTAAGGAGGCAGTGCAGGTGTGCAACTGGCGAAAGGGGGGACGTGGGCCCTAGATCAGAGGGTAGCCAGGCGACCAATGCAGTTTCAGTTTCAGCCAGGAGATCAGCAGGGAAGAGGAGGCGAGAAAGCAGAAGCAAAGAGGAAGGTTTTGAGGTGCTTCCGGAACCGGAGATGGTTCTCCTCAAGTTTCAGAGAGGCAGGGAGGTTGTTCCAGAGGGAGACCCCAGCCGAAGAAAGAGATCTAACATCAACTCGTTGCTTAGAGAAGCGACTGACCCTGAGGTAGCTGGAGGCGAATGAGCAAAGAGCTCAAGAAGGAAGATATTTTGGAAGAAAGACCTGAAGGTATTGAGGACCCAGAAGGCCTTGTGGACAATGCAGAGGGTTTTGAACTTAATCCCCATAGCCACTGGGAGCCGGTGCAGAGATTTCAGTCCTGGAGAGATACGATCCCTGGGCTTGAGGCCAAGGACAAGTCTTGCAGTCCTGTTCTGGATGAGTTGTAGAGGGAGGAGAGTAGAATCAAGCAGATTTAGAAAGAGGCTGTTGCAGTAGTCCAGCCTACAGCAAACCAGAGCTCTGGAGATAGTGAGCTCCTGGGGAAGGAGAGGAAAGGAAGAATAACTCTGTGGAGGTGCAACTGGCAGTGTGACTTCTTAGAGACACCAGAGATGTGAGGCGAGAAGGAGAGTACGGAGTCTAAGATGACCCTGAGGTCTTTAGCCTCACAGGTGGGAGCAGGAAGAGGGCCAAGAGAGTGTGGCCAGAGAGTGACAGGAAAGGAGGGAGCAGGTGTGGCGATGAGGACAATCTCGGTCTTACTGGCATTAAGGCAGAGATCATTGGCGGCACACCACTCCTGGATAGCAGACAGACAGTCAGAGATGAGAGAAGGAGAGGAAGTGGCGGAAGGGAGCCTGAATATGAGTTGAGTGTCATCCGCATAGCACTGAAAGTTGGGGCAGAGAGCGGCAATGCAGTGGGCAACAAGTGCCAGTTATTGGTTGAACAGTCAGGGAGAGAGTTAGACCCCTGGGGAACACCACAGGTAGAGATAGAGGAGAGGAAGGACCCAAGTTGGACCTGGAAGGGTCGATCAGAGAGCACAGAGGTCAGCCAAGCCAGGGCCAGGAAAGTAGAGCATTCACCATTATGTTAACCATAAAAGAAATGAACAAGAAGCTAACAACCTTAAATACATAAAACATAACTTATGTCAACTGTGAAAAACCTGAAGGTGTTCCAACCCTAGGGGTGGACAAAAGAGGGAGGATCACCAGAGTGGAGAGTCACGGGGGATTGGGAGGAGAATGCCTAAAGGCGAGGCATGGTATTCCCCTTTTTCCCATTATACATCAACTCCCTCTCCCTCAGCTTTTATGGGATATTTCTAATCCCATTCCATCTTCCCCTCTCCATTTCAAACATGTACTGGGACGAAGAAGAAGTGATCGAGAGTATTACGGATTACCCATATGAATAACATTGGGAGGCAGGAACAGGCCTTCTACATTTCACCACTAGGCTGTCCCACTAAGAGTCATGCAAGGTCAGGCATTTCACCTTAACCATGCACACCTGACTCTACTTGAATGTCAGCTAGGGTATAAAAGGCGTGGTTCTGTGAAAGAAGAGGAACAAGCTGAGGTTGCTGTTTGGAACATGGAAGCCAGCAAGCACGAGACAGCAGCAAGAGAAGCCTGGGAGATCCGGAGGAAAGCGGGAGGCCAAGACGCTGACCCAATGTGTCAGAGGGGTTGGAGCATAGCGAGGAAGCCGTGTAGCCAGGGAGCCAGAGTGAGGGGTGCTGCAAGCTGCTAGCCATATCCAGGCCAGTGCTTGTTCCCCTGGGATGTGTGCTGGTCCCAGGGTTGTCTGTGGGGCAGGTCGTAAGACCCTGACCTCAACTTACAGGTCCCGAGGACCCGCTTGCCAGCGCCATGCTACTGGGTTGAGTTTTGCAAAGAAAAGCAAGAGAGAGAAACTCAGTAGCGTTCGGGTGGCTGGCGCTGGAGTAAAAGTGATGAAAGATGCAAGCAGCGAGTTATCGGAAAGCAGAAAGAAAGTGAAGAAAACCAGAGAAACAGTGTGCTGGTGGTGCAAAGACAGAAATAGTGAATTTAAACAGAGAGGAAAGCAAAGAGAGGGTGCAAGCGATCCGAAAACAGGAAAGAGGGCGCAAGCAACCTGAGAGCAGGAAGGAAGGCGCGAGCGACCCGAAAGAAGGATAAAGGGAGCGGAGAGCAAAGAGAAGGTGCAAGCGATTCAAAAGCAGGAAAGCAGGTGAGAGCGACCTGAAAGAAGGATAAAGAGTGGAAAGCAAAGAGAGGGTGCAAGCAACCTGAAAAGCAAGAGAGGGTAAGAACGACTCCAAAGTAGAAAAAGAAAGGTGCATGGGTGCACGGTTAAGTGAGAAGTGGGCACAGCAAAGCAAGAGGAGTGTGCAAAAGGCACAATAAAGGGAAAAGGAGGTGAAACTGTGTACAGCAAAAAGGAAAGAAAGGTGAAGGGAAACAAGAGTAGAGTGGAAAAGTCACCAGAGAAAAAGGGTGCCAGACGAAAGATACAAAGTGTGAAGAGAAGGGTCAGAAGTCAGAGTGGTCATGCAGGGGAGGAACAAAAGCCAGACGTTGAAGTCTCTGACACTGCCCAATGAAATTGCTGTGTTGAAAGGTACATCCTGACAGGGTTAACTTTTGTCTGAAAAAAGAGGGTCCTTGTCAGGGCTAGGGGCCTGAGTGCATGTTGTATAAGTGGAGTGGGGAACTCAAACAACTAATCCAAGAACTCAAAACAAAAACAAATGCCTAAAACAAAAGCAATGCAAAACACTTAAGTCTTATAGAAGGCTTCTCTGGTCTCATTACAGGAAACATTTGCTGAGGACCACACTACCCAGCAGCTCCAGGCCCAAGAACTACAATGAGCAGGTCACGTTGGGAGTGGCACGTTCGCGTGCATGCACGTTGAGCAAACCACAGGGCTTGTGCTTGAGAATCCGTCCAGGCAAGACGCATCCTGAGCAGCTCCGGCCGAAGGGATATTCGTGAGGGGCCACACCCCAAAGGATCTCTATTCTGGCCCCTTGCTTGAAGCAGATAAGTACTGCAGGGCCCACAGAGAGAGTAGGAATACAGGGGAACATGCGCAGGGGGCCGAGCCCCGCCCAGAGAAGTCCCCTGCTTCCCATAAAGCTAAGTGCCGTACGCCGGCAGCTGCCTGCCTAGGTCCTCTCTGCATGACCCGCGTATCGGATGGAACCGCATTAGGCAGCCCCACAGTTCTTGGACAGTATACAGGCTGTCCTGTCGGACACACAGAGCACCACGCTGCATGTAAATTAGCCACGGACGGCTCCCAAACTATGGTTGCATGAACCAAGTCATGTGTGGCTTCTAAAATAAAGCCACGTGCGGCTAGCCAAAGAAATCTGCATGGTCTGAGCCGTGTGCGGCCCCGTAAGCCAAGTTGCATGTAGTCATGTGCGGCCCTAAAACCCAAACATTGCATTCTAAAGCCACATGCAGCACCCACGCTTCATGAACGCACCCAGGTTATTAAGCCATAGTTCTTCCTAAAACACGTGTGAGTCATGCATGGCCATGACCCTTTATGAGCTCTCTTTGCAGCATTTGAACTGCTCCTGTAAGGAGACAAGGGACACTCCAGCAGCCAGCACGTACAACCAGAGCTAAGTGCCTTTTACTGGTGCAAGCAGTGTCAATGTTGGTTATTTATGCATTGCAGAGGACGTATGCATGTAGAGATAGGAGTGTGCTTGGGTATTATGTCATGTACTGGTTCTTAACTTACCCTACCCATCCACAACCTCTTCCTAAACCTCTTCCCAGTCACCCTTAGTTCCCATACCTATCCAACCAACATTCCCTAAACCCCCTTCCCTGCTGGGGTTGCGCAGGCCTGTGTAAGCCCGGACTTGCAGGTGCCGAAAGCGCAGTGGGGGTGGATGGTTTGTGCCACTTTTGCGCCTTAGAGCTGTGGACGTGTCAGGCCTTAGCTTGGGGAAGGGAACGCTGAGAGGCCCACATAGACATTTTGAACTTTTGTTTGAAACCAGAGGGGCCTAAGCTTGGCAAAGAGATCCCTGAGATCGCCACAGAGACATTTTGAGCTTTGCAAGAGAGGCCCAAACTTGGGAATGGGAACCCTCAGAGGCCCAGAGAGACTTTTTGAACTTTGCAGGAGAGGCCTAGACTTGGGGAAGGGAACCCTGAGAGGCCTAACAGAAACTGTGTCTTTTTGTTTGGAACTGGAAGGATCGAAGCTTAGGGAAGGGAACCCCAAGAGAGCCAGAGACATTGGGAACTTTATGAACTTGCTGCAAGAGCCCTACGCGGAAGGTTCTGAGGGCAACCCTTTGGAGTTTAACTCTTTTTGAAACTGACAGATCTATATCTGATGGTGAGGCTACCTGAACCCAGTCTTGGTTTGGATTTCTTTTCTTTTGAGCCACCAATTTTTCTTTAAGAAGACCCCAGATCACATTTTGTCTAAGAGTGAGGACAAGCATATGTTGTGACACAGATGGATTATGGTTTTGGACTTATGGACATCGACGGCCCATTGAAACATCAGTTGAGGGAACAATCCCCTTAGAGTTAGGGCCAGTTAGGCATTACACCAAGCCAACAAATCTTTTCAATAAAGGTTTTCAAACTGTTACTTTTGAGTCTGTGTCTCTCTTGATACAATGCTTGTTTCACACAACATAGTAAAGAAGAAACCAGAAGGCACAGAAAAAAGGGACCGATAACTGGAAACAGAGGCGTAGACAGAGTAGGGCCGGAGCAGGCAAGGCCCACTCACAATCTGTAAATGCCCACTCAGTAGCCCTGTGTGGATATTTACAGATGTTAATAACACTGTAGTGGGCCCAACTGCATTAGCTTCAGGCCCCACTTGTTAGACAATCCTGGCTACGCCTCTAACTGGAAAAGAAGAAAGAAAGAAGAAAATTAAATGCAGAAAAATAAAAGTGCTTCCATTGTGGCAGACATGACATTCAGACAGCTCTCGGAACCGCCCAGCAGTAGATCAGAAATGTGCCAGCGGCAGGCTAAGAACACAAATCGCAGCAGTATGCTACCTAAATAAGAGTGGCACATTTGATCTGAAATTGATGAGTGTTGAAGGTAGCCCTGACTCTGTATTCCAATTTTAAGGAACTTCTGAAGCCTGATCTCCCACAGGGAACCCTAAAGGTGTGGCTGAAGTATGTTCTCTCTTTTTATAAGGATATCGGATATGAATTGGTGATACCAGTTAAAGTTGCAGTGGCAAATAAGGAAATTAAAGAATAAGCTTGTACTTGGGACATGAACAATAATCTGACAAAGTTGGCTTGTAAATCCAAATATACTATCTACGCACGTCATGGATTCCCTTTAAATACTCCTTTTAGTTATATTGAGAAACGTAATTATGGAAAGGTAAGAAGATTAATTCTGCAACTTTGACTCGGTCTGCTTCCTACCCGGACTGGATTAGGTGCTTGGAACCATATACCTTAATCGGAACGACTATGTTGCCTCTGCAAGTTAGAGATTGAAACTCCTAGACACTTGTTGATGGGCTGTATTGAAGTCAGGGAAATTTACTTTAAAGGTTATCGGAATATTTGTCACAGGTTGGAACATTTCTGTACAGAGCAATCTTGGGCTTTCTT
This sequence comes from Ambystoma mexicanum, assembly GCF_040938575.1. Taxonomy (NCBI): domain Eukaryota; kingdom Metazoa; phylum Chordata; class Amphibia; order Caudata; family Ambystomatidae; genus Ambystoma; species Ambystoma mexicanum. The sequence goes on along the minus strand of NC_090939.1, from coordinate 741,151,402 downwards.
ATTCTCAGGGAGTAGTATTTTCACAATGTGGCAAGATAGAATTGAATTGTTGAATCAAGTATTGTGAGTTTGCATGAAGATATAAACAAATGTTTTCTTTTAAAACTTATGAAATATTCCATTTAAGTATTTGAAACATTTTGTATTGATTGTTTAGAATCATGTTATGAGTCGTGTAATGCTGTTTTGGAGTTATCAAGTATGCATGTATTTGTATTTTAATCTTTTTGATGATGTATTTTAAATGGTGTTAAAAGGTTCTTTTTTTTAACCAAAACACTTTAAAATATATATATATATAAATATTATTTTTAATTTTTAAAGAAAGTGGCTTCCTAACAGGATGAGGAAAGCCACGCCCCTCATTTGAAAGAGCATACTGAGATGCCGGAGCTGCTCCATGCGAATCAACGACATCCCCTTACTTGAGGTGCTTACAATGAAGGGCATGTCAAGAGCCATAAGAATAGCAAGGTTGAGCTTCAGGATACAAAAATATGACTTTCACTATGAATATGTAACGGAGGTACAGAACAGGATGGTAGATTTCCTGTCACATTTGCCCCTTGATCTAGAGATCCCGGGTTGGGGGGGGGGGCAGTCCTTGCAAGCGTGACAGCAGCGTTTGTGCAAGAGTCAGATGCCTTTGTCCCTAAGAAGCCATGACACAATGAATTAGCAACAAAGTGTTGACATAAATTAGAACGTGGACGCGTGTGCGCCAAAAAAAAAAAAAAATAAAGAAAGAAAGAAAACTTCTAACACAGAATCCACTTACTGGGAGGTTTGGACCAATTATCTGTAGAGGAAGTCATGTGTGCCAACAATTGAACACACCTGCAACACTTCGAGACAGACTAGTACAAAGGGCTGATGAGGGACACCTGGGGATCACAAGAACAAAAAGGACGGTGCAAGAAAAGGTACTGGTGGCCTGGGGTTGCCACTTCAGTTGAGAGTCTAATAAGGGAATGTTGGACACGTATAAATTACATTTAAATTTAAATTTTAAATGACAGAGGTTGATATGAAACAAGCAAGTGCATTGTGGGTGATGTACAGGGATATCTTTCTATTATGCCCTTTTACTTTTAACTGTACTTTCAACTGCAATAAACAGATGCTACAGTATGTTTGTGTTTCTATAAAGATAGAGATGAGGAAGTAGAAGAAAGAAAATAATAAAGGAAGGAACTAAGGAAAATCTTGTCAAGACAGCATATTCTTCATTGAGTTAGAGTCCTAATGCGTTTGTTCACAACTTAAGAAGAACGCCGCCCCATTAAACACAGAATATCTCCTACATAGAAGAGTGTCTTCCAGTGTACCAAGTGTCATGGGGGTACTGCTATGTCAAAGCATTTCTCTGCTCAAAGTTCTCTACAACTGAGATAGCTGGGGAGAATCACAATCCTAGCACTCTAGGAAGATTTTTCACATCTCTCAAAAGGTGTCTTCCCTTTCTTGTATCCTGAATGATAAGAATTCCAATGAAGCTAGGTTGCTCACCTTTGTCATCCAGACCTTTTTTTCCAGAAATGTAATGTTTTTCCAGTTTCTCAGAACTGGTATTTTCCCTACCATCACTGCTGCAAAGCCTTTTGTGGTGATAGCAGCTGGTTCGGAATGCTGAAATCATTAAATATGACTAAAGGTGGAATGATATTCATCTCCTATACCAAGTTTAAGGAGAGACTACTTTCAAATTGCTTTCACCATGCTGTGAGTTTGGTGCAGTTTAGGAACATTTGTGGTAAATTGGCTTTTTGGCCACTACACCTTCAGCAATTGCAAATTGGGCGAAGATGAAACGTGAACCTTTCTCTGGGCACCGGTAAGTACTGCTAATGATTTATTGTTGTGGAGACCACTTGCACATTTGGAATCACTTTTGTTTGTGATCCGGTATTACTGCTTCAACTTGCCATGTGTTTCTTGTAAATGAGAGCTCATTTTCCCAATTATGTCACTTGTCCACGGTAAAACTCAGGGATGGTGATCAATAGCGTTTACCTTGGAGGAAATCGGTTCACCCGCATGGATCACAACAATCACACTAACGAGTCTGGTGAGTGGAAGCTAAAGTGAGAAACTGCGGTTTATTGTTCTCTCCTAACCTTCAGACAATTTGGAAACCTTCAAGTACTTTGCTTACTCTGAATTCCATCTGCTTGCCACAGATCAGAAAAGGAATTAGTCTGGTCATCTTCAATACGATAATTTCTCCACAAGTTAGAACGTTTTGTTTTTTGCAAATGTATTCCTAATTTAATACGGCCCCTATATAACAATTGTTCTTCAGCTGGAGAATTTCCACGTTTAGGTCCTGTTTTAGGATGTCCAGATCAATACTCTCTTTTGGTTCCCATCTCTGTACTTGACTCTGCTCATGTGCGTGGAGATTGGCACGATGCTAGAATTTGGAACATTGATTCTGTTGCTTGCCAAAAGCCTACATTTGTTCAGCAGTGTTTTCGTCAATCCAGGGACATCCAATTGGCTACCTTATATGCTTACAACTGTATTAACAATGAATTGTTTGACAATCAGCCGGTCAGATAGCACAGCGAGTAGATCGCTCGCTTTGACATCCGTGCAGATCCTGTTGATGCAGGTTCGAATCCCGGCAGGGCCACACTCAGCCTTTCATCCGTCCGCGGTCGATAAATGAGCACCGAACACCGTGGGAAAGAAGTAGCGCTCAGATGTCTGAGGGTTCGTACCGCTATATAAATACAAAAATAAATGAAAAAACATGAGAACACATGTTCAATTGTAATATTAAAAGTGTGTGTGAGGATATTTCAATCTGGTATTGACCCCGACCTCAGCAGGTAATCGCTACTTGAGGTGGCCCTCTCTGAAAGGATTCTGTATGCTCCAGAGTGTGTTAGCATACATGACCCTGACTGACAGTGGACTGACTCAGAGGGAGTACACCTACTATACAATTTACAATGCCTCTGAGGAATGACATATTTTTACTAAACATGTCACTGTTTGGCAAAGCAACATTATGCTTGATCCTCCGTAGAACTTTATCCTAGCCGCCACTGGTCCAGTTGACATTCCCCCCACCCTCCCAGCGCTACTGTTGCTGTAATTTGACTGATCGGGTGTTTTGAGGACAGCAACTCTTTCCTGGAATTAGTGTGGGCTCCATCACCAGTCACTGCACATTGTTGGAAACGCTAAAGGTCAACTTGAGGGGCATGTGCATCTTAAAGATAATGCATCCTCAAGATGATCAAAAGGGATCTTGATATGCATAAGAAAGAGACAATACATGCAAATAATCTATCACATAAAACACTGTGTATTACAACTGGGGAATTTCTTTGAATGCTGCCAGAGTGATCAACCTCTTGAGTAACAAAATAGGTAGGCAGACACTCCTGGGAGGCTCTGGCACGGTCTATGCACACTGACAGCAGAGGCAGAGATATATTGGAGGATCAAAGTTGGTGACAGTAATTTCAGAGAAGGAATCCATTCCAATTTCTACGGATTTTAGCTGGACAGATGCATATTTACATGAACAAATCCCTGCGCTGCTGACAGAAGACAGCATCAGTCACCATATACAGCCTCTCCACACCACTTGGGAAGCCAGTCTAGCTCCAGAGTGGATCTCTGGAAAAGCTTAGCCTAGCCACATATGCCTTAACTTCCACTATTTATCGTACTGAGATGGGATATCACATTCAAACAAAAATAGCTACCATTAAGCCCTCACTGTGCTACAAATCACTTCCTTGGACAATGTATTTGTAAACTACACCTTTATATCATTGAAAGAGCTCCGATGGAAGAGGGAAGTGGACTTTTTACTATGTTCATTGTCTTCCAACTTAAAATACAATTAAGACAGACTTAACTGGATTCCCCTTTGGACCTAGCACTTCACCTTTATGACAATACATCATTTCAACAGACAATATCTCTCACCTGCTCCCAAATCTGCACCATGTTGTCTAAGCAGACTGCCCTACTTCTACAGCTGCGCACATCAGATAAGAATATTTAGGACATGACATTTCTGAAGGGGATTTAGCTTGTCGGCAAGTAAAAGATGCCTCCATGATATATAAGAACACTAGTATTTGCACCGGTTCTACTACACCCATAATAAATTACTTTCTATAAATTCCTGGACAAATCTTTCGCTAGCAAATGATGTGGTTCCTGGAACGCATGCTTCCTACTCTTGCATTATTTCTATTACTCTTTCTAGCTTCTTAGGCCAGTAAAAACTAAGCACAGGGTGCAAATAGTTTCTACTGCTATTCAGGCAAAGAGTGCTATTGGGTCCACTGAGGGCTCAACTAGGTGGCTTACAGGGCCCAACCCCTCAGGCAAAGAAGTGGTAAATAAAGACACAGACAGCAGTGGTAGGAAAAACGACTTGTTTATGTGTGCTTTATTGGATTTACCTGTTGCAAAGGATTGCACCATCTAGCACCTCTAAAGGGCCATATAGAAACTTGGAGGAGATTGTCAACAATGCACAGGAAAACACCCAACCCGGGACATGGTCTGGCGTAAGGGGAGGGAACCATGTGGAAAACTGCTGAACAAAAACACCATTGTAGAGAGAGGAAGCGAGCACGAGAGCAGCTGGAGCCTCTGTGGGGGACTGCGCCCTTATGCAGCTGCCGGGGTGCAAAGAGCCCCGTAAGCAGGACCGCGTTTGCCAGGAGTAGCCAAGCATGAAGTGCAAGCCCTAGGCTGTGTGCCCGGGACATCCCTGGTATCTACAAAGCCTGAAGGCGGGAGAGAGGTCCTCCCTGTGGCCAGTTTGCGTGGCCCCAGAAGAGTGGAATACAAATACTTCTACCACAAACATAGGAATCAATGGAAATAAAAGAGACTGACCACTGCTTCCTCCCACAAAGCTACATGGATACGTTTGGATCTGTGGCACTCGAAGAGCAGTACTCAAGTAGTAACTCTACTATTATTACTGCCTGATATGAAGAGGAACTTTGACATAAAATTGCATCCTTAAATTTGCATGTAGGTTAAAAAAATATTTCAGTTAGAGACTGTGTTCATTTAACCAAGTATGTTAAACAATGTTTACATAAAACTTTTTTACTCAAAATATGTATAAATTGAACTTCATTCAAATTTTTCTCCTTAACTATTTTTGAAAGCGATTAGTACGCTACCATTTAAAGGTATCACAGCATTCAAGACTTTGTGCTCCATCATGCATCATCTGTTTAGCACACCCTCCTCCCGTATGAACTTGACCTCTGGACCTTCATGTACCTCTACTAAGGACCTCCTCGAAACCCAGTGGATCACGTGAGTGATGGCTGAACGTTTCTACTGCCTCCTCCTCTATCACCTTAGCATTATATGGGGGCTATTCCACTCTGCCTCTCTACCTCGCCTTCCTGCACTGCACTTGTTTTCTTAAAAAAAAAATGGTTAGAGTGTGGTTGTGCCTTACATCACTGCATCCATTTTGCATTGGTTTGTGCCCTTTTTAAAACATCCTGCTACCTTTTCATACACTGCACTCCTGTGACCCATTTTGCATACATTCCTGGCACCCCCACCTATTGCTCTGAAGTTGTGCCCTCCTTATCTACTGGACCTCCTAGAGACCGGCAAGGACTGTGCAGTGCAGCTACTCTGCTCTTTACATCTGCAGCCACTTTGTTCTTGTGCCTAGTGTGCCTCTCCCTGCCCCCCCCTTCCTCTCCTACTACATGTCTCATGCGGTGTCCGGTCATTTGATCGAATCAAAATGGTCGAAAAAAATGGTCGAATTTAATTATTTATTTATTTATATATATATTTTTTTCGTTTTGGTCGGTTAAAAAATATTTTTTAATAAAGAAAAAGGGGGGTTGGGGGGGAACCCCCCCCCCATAAAAGAACATTTAAAAACAAAATAAAAATGTGACCTTTTTTTTCGACCATTTGGTTTCCGACCAAATGACTGGTAACCGTCTCATGCACTTATCACTATCAGAAACGCTGTCTGGCACGTATGATGGACTCATTGCCTTGTTCGTCTTATCCTACCCTTCACCCTCCCCTCTCACTTTTCTTTATGTATAGCTCTTCCATTGTTGAAACGACCGTCAGGTACGTACAATAATTTATGTCATATGTTGTAATCAGTTTGCATTCCTCTTTGTTCTATGCTGTACCTTCAAATACCTAGCACTTGCCCATTCTGAATGTTCCAATGCATATTAAGAATGTCCATTTTTGTTGCTTACCTATTCCCTGCTTTGCAGCTCTTTGAAACGCTTGTTAAATGTACAGGCACTATATAAATGACCAATAAATAAATCAAGATTACACCTCAAATAAACATGAAATAAATAGACTCATGGCAAGTATACTGGGAATGAGTTGTATAAAAACGTAATCCTTCTGCTAAACCGAAGAAGGTTGTGTTCATGCAATATTGCTACTGGTAAGTTATTCTAAAGTTATGCCTGAAACGTGCTGGATCTACCGAATGACCTATTCTTTTACAATCTGGGAACAATCACTGTTAATCATGAAATGGAACGTTGAGGTCACAAGTGCACAGGCCAAGAAAAACACTGGTTAATATAAAATTGTGCACAGCCACAAAGGGCTTTATGAATATCTGTCAATAGTTTGAACTTGATTCTAGTGTTACTAGGGAGCCAATGCAGTCCCCTAGGAACTGGGGTTATATGATCAAACTTGTTAACAATACTGCCATCTTTATTTTGGGGGGCCTGAATCCGTTGTAATGCATAATTAGCAGATTCTGCATATAATTCGTTACGATTGATGATTTTTGACGCAATGAATGCTCGTGCAATGACGGCACTATGTGTTTCTGCCAATAAGGAGAATCACAAGATTTTGGCGCTCACAACACTATTTATCTGCGTTATCATGCACAACAAGGAATCTAATATCATTCTAAGAGATTTTTACAACAATTTGAATTGGGCAATTTTACCTCTTTAGGAAGTGTTAATTCCTTTGTCATCAATGTTTGAGGTGGGCTCAAACTAAGAACTTTATTGACTCTATTTAGGCCAAACCAATCTTTTGACATCCAAATACAAATATCCGAAAAGCCAGACTGAATAGTGTGTGCATGTTTTGTTTCATGGACGTCCATTCGCAGCCAGATGTTTTGTCCGTTTCTTGGGTGTCCCAGAATGTAAGTAGTGTCTACATTAGTATCCTTGTATGTTTTGTGTGTGCGCTTTTGTGCCCATGTTTTGTTAAGCCATGTCTGGGGGGTGCAAGTGTTTTGTATAAGTGTGCCTGAATATTTGGGACATTTAGGTGTCTGTATGGACAATGTGAGTGGTCTTGCATTTGTGTGTATACATATGTTTACACAGAGTAGACCTATCTTGTCTGTACTAGTGGTAGTGCCCAAACTAAGCCGGACCATTAGGAGATATGCACTGTGAAGGCATCATGAAGTAGCCACAAACAACTGAATAAGGTTTGGGCTATAAACATTTATTAAAGAAAAAAGAGGATTGGAAAAAGGCCTAACGTGCCCTATGCTAAGGTGGGATTTCGCTACCTAATTTAAACTAATGATAGTGTTCGTCAGGAAGTCCAAAGCAAATGTCTTTGTGTCCAAAACCTATACTTGCCCTCACATCTAATTGTATACAATGTGTAGGGATGCCAGCATCAAAATGATACGTGTTCAAATAAATGTCCAGAGCTTCTTCCAGCTCTTGGTTGAAAAAGGGGTTTCCCTTCCCCAGGATTCAAGATGATTCATGTTACAAAAAAGGGGGGTTTGTATGATTAAATGTCTAGTTTAAATGTTGATTCTTTTTTTCAAAAGTTTGTTATAAAAAAAAGTGGGGTTTCCTTCCCCAAGGTTTCAAGTCTCTCAATGTTCCAAAACAACACAATTCCTTGAGATACTTCCCAGCTCTTCTGGCTTGATTTCCTTTCACCAATTTCACCAATATCATAGAGTTCAGTTCTCAATCACAAGCTTATGGGTGCGTTAAGTGGCTTTTCCGTAGGTGGGTGTACTCTGTCTAGGCGCATTTGTTGGACTATATGGTCTACCCATTACAGGTCACGCAACCAACACACCTTACCTGCTTCTTCTTCACAGGCACATTGCTACTGTTTTAGCTCCACTGTGGTACTTGACATATTCTCATTTCACATTGTCTGGATGCTTTACTACTTATTTTGCCACCATTCGCTCGTCCCACTTTCAAACTCTTCTTAGAGCTTTTGCCACTGTTTATTGTTCACTCAGTTCCTTATATCTTTATGGCGCTTGCCAATGCTTGTTCTCTCAGGTTATGCAGTTCCTTTTTATCAGGGAATTGCACCAAACTGCTTTCCATCCAATTGGTATTCAATCACACTTGCTTTCTTTCGGCTCAGTATTCAAAAAGGTTTCATTTCGTTCAAATCAGTCACATTGAATAAGCCAACTACAAATTCCCAGTGTACTGTCCTGCTGGGAACTTGTGCCCTGTTCACAGGCATATTCACAATTTCAAATATTACTGTTTCCCTGACCCTCTCTTGTCCTTGTTATTTTCATCTCTTTTACAGTTTGGTATTCACAAAAAAAAGCTTTCCTTTGTTTTTTTCAGCAGCTTCAGTTTATCGCGCTTAACAAAGTATTTAGTTCAATCTGGACCAGCATTCATATAGCCCACATGCTCACTCGCAAGTGACCCGACCGACAGCAACCACGCGGTCCACTCCTCAGAGTCATTCAGGCTTCTCCGACTCCCTGGGTACGCTGTCTCCAGGTGCTGTTCTTCGCGGCAGCAGACTTTCTGTGGCTATCGCTGCTCCCGGCTTGGCGCACCTCTCCTTCAGAATCTCTGCGTCCTCCGTTCAACGGAGAGGGTGTCTCTCTTACTCCAGGACATATGCAGACCAGCTCTGCTATCAGAGAACTTCTGAGTGCTCCCGCCACCATCTGCTTTTGCTGCAACGACTCTGAAGCTCATAGGCACTTCGGGCACGCATTTCCCTGGCTTCACCTCCAGCTTCTCCTGCAAGCGTTCCAAAGGCGATCTCATTAACCTCATCTGAGCACGCCATTTATACCGCCCTCTTGGCCTCAAGTGCCGGATATCTTCATTCACTGCATAACGGTCCTGGTACTTGGAATCCCTCTTCCTCGTCCCAGTACCAGAGTGGAGTCTGTGTGTGTAGGAGTCAATAAAGAGAGGATGAATGGCTCTGGTTTGTCTCTTCCTCGTACCAGTACCTGACATGTGTGTACTGGGAGAGTGTTTACTAGAAGACTAGGGAAGGGACTGGTAATACCCTAAATAGGCCTGGGGATATCTGACTCTTTATCAAAGGGTCATGTGGGATACTGTGTCTCAACCAAAGGTGCCTCAACCAAAGGTGCCTCAACTCCACTCCTCAAGTCTCCTACACCCAGGTAATCCTCTCTCGCATATCCATCCCCAGGGTCAGGATCCGATAGTGATGGCCTTTCCCTTTCTACCTGGGAGGAGGATATATTGGGGAAAGAAGCAAAGACGCCCTCAGATTCCTCACAGCACCATGAAATAATTGGTGTTTGGTGTATGGAAATCCCAAACGCAAACAAGTTGTTTTGTTATTTCATTATGATAATAATTCACAAGGTAAAAAAAGCTAGAGAAAGCGTGTTTTCCTTTTCACATGTAAAGTGTCCTATAACCTTTATTATATTGTCGCTACTCAACTACTCTTGTGATGAAATTACTTCTGCCCCACAGGAGAACAAGGATGCGTAGTGACTAACCCGCCTACTCAGCCCTCAAGTCTACAAAACAAGAGCAATCCCATTCCGAAAGGTGAAACCTGGCATGGATCAGAGATATACCCCCTTTGCCTTTTGTGGTAACAAGTGCAGATTATGCTCTTAACAGGGGTGTACATATAATAACAGTAGCAAAAGAACAATAGTTGAAAATGAAGGAATGGCTAATCAAGGTTCTATACAAATATGGGATACATTACTCACCGTAATCATATTTCTGATGCTTGTATCTGCTTAGATTCACATGCTGTGCATAGGCCGACATCTAGTGGAAGCTGCGGAGTATTACAGTTTGTTTTTCGAAACTCAAAAATGGGCGTTAACACAGGATGTGCCAGTAATACTATTCCTAGGGTGACGTCCACTGTACCCATGATCCCTCACCCTTCCAGGACCCTCAGATTGTATTTTTTCTGACATGAGGTAGCATGAGGAGTAGCGTGAGTACAGATAATCCAAGCAGATAGATAGATGGATTAGACTACAAGCATCCATGCACCTTCTCTCAGAGGGGAGGAAGGGTGGGTCGCATGTGAATCTAAGCAGATACAAGCATCAGAAATACGATTACGGTGAGTAATATATCCCTTCTGAGGCTTGTGGAATCTGCTTAGATCACATGCTGTGCATAGATTAGCGAGCAGTGTTAGAAGAAGGAGATAGGATGTGAGAAGGGTCATGAGCAAATAAATGTCTTAGAGCCACTTGTCCCACTTGAGTATCTGTCTTGGAATGGGTGTCAATGCACTAGTGCGGAGTAAAAGTGTGAATAGAGCTCCAAGTAGCTGCATTGCAAATGGTGTCAAGGGGTACACATTTGCAATGAAAGCCAGAGTGGCCCCAATGCCTCTTGTAGAGTGGGCTCTTGGCGTGAAAGGCAAAGTTTTTTCAGAAAGGGAGTAACACAGCTGGATACAGTTAACAATCCACTGGCACCTTTAGAGACGCAATCTCCCTCTTTGCCTGTAGCTACAGCGACACACATTTGGTCTGTTTTTCTTAGCGGTCTGGTTTTGTTTACATAGTATAGGACCGCCCTACGCACGTCTAGGGTGTGTAGTTTCACCTCAGCCGAGCTTTGTGGGTCTTGGAAGAAAGCCGGAAGCTCGATGGACTGGTTCACGTGGAATTTAGAAATAAACCTAGGTGACAACCTAGGGTGTGCACGTAAAACCAGTTTATCTTTATGAACCGTAAAGAAAGGATCCTGCACTGACAGAGCCTGAATTTCACGGACCCTTCTTATAGATGTAATTACTACTAAGAAGGCCGTCTTATAAATCATGTGTTTGAGACTGCTTTTATGCATGGGTTCGAATGGGGGGCACATGAGCTTAGATAGCACCACGTTAAGGTCCCATCCTGGTGGTGGGTTTGAAATTGGAGGGTGAAGTCTCTTTACTCCTTCCATGAAGGCTTTAACCACTGGTACTTTCCACCACGATACCTTGTTATGGGAGGTGGTGTATGCTGACAGAGATGCCAGGTGTACCTTTAGTGAGTTAAAAACCAACCCTGCGTCCAGCAGGTGGAGCATATATGTGACAATTGTGGAAGGAGTGCAATCAACTGGGTTGATTTACTTATTCTGGCACCAGATAACAAATCTTTTCCATTTGTCAAAGTAGCAGTGCCTCGCGTTTGGCTTCCTAGATTCTCTTAGGATGTCCATGCATCTCTGGGGCAAATTGAGATGTCCGAACTCCATGACCTCAGGAGCCATGCTGCCAGGTTCATTGAGTTGGGGTGAGGATGCACTTTCTGACCCTGTTGCTGGGACAGTAGGTTGTACCATCCCGGGAGTTTGATGGGTTCGCACACTGCTATGCTGCATAAGTGTGGGAACCACGGTTGTCTTGCCCACATGGGAGCAACTAGGACGAGCGTCATCGATTCTCTGTTCATCTTGTTGACCACCTTCCTGATGAGGGGTGTTTATGGAAAAGCGTAGGCAAACATCCCTGACCAGTTCATCCACAGGGCGTTCCCCTGGGAGTCTAGTTGGGGGAACCTGGATGCGAATCCTGGGCACTGTCTGTTTTCGCTTGTGGCAAATAGGTCTATAGTGGGGAAACCCCACTGAGAGAAGATATCTTCTACGATTTCTCTGTGTAGACACCATTCGTGTTCCTCTGGGAGGGGATCTCTGCTCAAAGCGTCCGCCAGAGAATTGAGATCCCCTGGAACATGTTAAGATGACAGGAAGATGTTCCGTCTGAGTGCCCATATCCACATTTTCTGGGCAAGCTTGGACAGATTTGGCGAACGAGCCCTCCTTGCTTGTTCAGGTAAAACATGGCTGTAGGGCTGTCCGTCCGGATCTGCACTGACAGGTTCAACAGGTAGGGCTCGAACGCTTGAAGCGCTCTGAATACTGCCACAAGCTCTAGCAGGTTGATATGATTCTTGGCCACTGAGTGAGACCAGAGACCCTGGGCTGTGTGGTGGAGATGGTGTGCTCCCCACCCTGACAGGCATGCGTCCGTTGTGACTACCGCCTTTATCTCGGGATCGTAAAAGGGTTTTCCCTTGGACAGATTTTCTCTTGTCCACCAGTGAAGGCTTTGTACAAGTGTTGGCGAAATGACCGCTAGATCGTCCCACTGACCACTTGCCTGAGACCACTGTTTCGCCAACCATTTTTGCATGGGACGCATGCGCAGGCACGCGTGGGGGACCAGGTAAATACATGACGCTATGATGCGCAGCAAACGCATTGCTTTGCGTACCGTTATTTGGCGACCGGCCTGATATTGCGGAATTTGCAGCAGTATATTCCGAATTCTTTCCTCTGATGGAAAGGCCAACCCCTCTTGAGTGTTTAGGACAGCTCCTAGGAACTGTTTGGAGGTGCTTGGCACCAGACTTGACTTTTTCTCGTTTATGGAGAAACCTAATTCGAAGAGGAGGTCGATCATTCTTTGAATGTTTGTTCTGCACATTACTGGGGTCTTCCCCGTGATGAGCCAGTCATCCAGATAAGGGTGCACTGGGATTGCCTCCCTGCATAGGTGTGTCGCTGCCACTGCCAGTACCTTGGTGAATACCCTTGGGGCCGAGGCTATCCCGAAGGGCAGTACCTTGAACTGGTAGTGCTGACAGTCCACCTTGAATCGCAAGTATCTTCTGTGCGCTGGGAACATGGAAATATGAAAATAGGCATCTTTCATGTCCAATAATGCCATGTAATCCCCTTTTTTACGAGGGGTATTACGTCTTGGACAGTAGTCATGCAAAATTTTTGGGGCTTAACATACTTGTTTGCAGGCCGTAAATCCAATACTGGGCAAATTGTCAAATCTTTTTTTGGCACAAGGAAGTAAATTGAATAAATACCCTTGTGTACCTGGTGTCCCGGGACGAGTTCTATCGCGTCCTTTGCTAGAAGATTGGCGATCTCTTTGAGGAGGATCCTCTGGTGGGCTAATGAATGTAGTTTTTGTTGTGGGGTTGGTTTCGGGGACGCTCTAACAGTTCTATGCAGTATCCTGCAGACACTGTGGACAGCACCCATCTGTCTGATGTGATCCCTTCCCAAGCTTGGGTGAAGTTGGAAATGCATCCCACTCCTGGGGATGTGTGATAAGGGACCGTGAACGGAACGTCACTGTTTTGGGGGAGGCGTGCCGTCGCCTCTACTGGGGCTGCCTCTACCCTTACCACGTCCTCTTTTGTTACCCCTGCCATAACCCTGGGTAGACTGCTGGTTGTTGTTGTTCCATGGTGTACCCTGCCCCTGGGAATAGTTAGTGCCTCTCTGGGAATTTTGGCCGTGTGGGCGACGAAAATTGCCATTCCCTCTCTGATTCGGGGGTTTGTTGGTTAATTGGCTGAGGGATTTGAGAGTCTCATACTCATCCTTGGCATTTTTTAGCACATCCTCTACCGCCTTGCCAAACAGTAGATCCGGCTCCAACGGTTTGTCTATTAACGATGCTTGGGTCTCGGGTTTGAACCCAGATTGCCGTAACCAAGCAGGTCTTTTGGTAACAGTGCTCTCTGCTATCAATCTGCCAGCGTTATCCGCAGCATCAAAGGTTGCTTTTAAGATGCAACCTGACACGGCTCTTCCCTCCGATGCAACTCGTGCCAATTGGCTCTTTAAGGGTTCTGGGGCGGAGTCGATGAGTGCCGCGACTGCTTCCCACGAGTGGCAGTTGTAACTCGCCAGTAGGGTGGTGGAGTTGGCAATCTTTGCCTGGTAGGCGGAAGTGGAGGCTACTTTCCTACCCAAACCATAAATCTTCTTGCTCTTCTTATCAGGAGGAGCTTCAGACGATGATAGGGGCGTTCCCGCCCTCTTTCAGGTGTTCGTAACTACTAGGGAGTCCGGTTTCAGATGCCCCCTTATGTACAGCGGGTCTGATTGGGTTGCCCTGAATAGTTTTTCGATCCTGGGGTTTACCGCCCTGGTGAGGTTAGGATTTACAAGGGAAGGGTCTATTCTTCTTTGTATAGATTTGAGGATAGGGATGGCCTGGGCAACAGGTCTCCTTTCTCCCACTAATTCCTCGGCAAAGTCCCTCTCTTCCTGTGGTCCCTGGGTGTCAATGTGGAAGTGCTCTGCCGCTCTGGACAAAACTTCATTCAGGAGAGGTTGGTTGTCGACAGGGGAGTCGGTAACCGGGGGTTGTCTACTGGCGAATCTACCCTGTAGATTTCTGGGTCGTCCTCGTCCTCCTCTTGGTCCTCGTCATCCCCATAGTAGCCCGTCCCAGTTTGGTCTCCCAACGTGCCCAAATCTGGATCCTCAATAAAAGGTGGATCCTCATTATATTGAGAGTAGGGCTGTATACAGAAGGGGTCCGAAGACCATGTTGGTGCTTCAACCCGGGACTTCTTACTTGGGGGTATCGGGTCCCTAGAGCCTGTTAGGGAGAATTCTCTTATAAGGCTAATTTCCCAAACCTAGTGAGTCCCCCAGCAGCTTTGCTGGATTTTTGGGGTTTGTTTTAATTTCCTGCTAAGAGTGAGACTCTTTTACTCCCACTCTTAGGCATGATTTGAGGTATGTCTCTGACCGTTTGTGTTATTTTGGGCTATGGGGTCTTTTACTCCATAGGGTATCATCTGTTTTTTTGTGTATGTGTTACACAGCACCCTCAGTGCAGTAACAAAGGGGTGTCATAGTGAACCCCAACCCCCAAAGGGCAGTTGGGGAGCAAGTGCAAGTGGATCTAGGTCACCTGGCCTAAACTCCGCCCACCTGGTGCCTTCCTGCCTGCCGCTCTCTTTCACCACTTAGCAAGCACCGCCCACCTGGTGCATTTCTGTTTGCTGCTCTTTTTCACCACTTAGCAAGCCCCAGCCACCTGGTGCCTTCCTGTTTGCTGCTCTTTTTCACCACTTAGCAATGCCTGCCCACCTGGTGCCTTCCTGTTTGCCGCTCCTTTTTCCTACTTAAGGAGTCCTCCAGCCTCTTTTCCTTTGCAGATGGGGAGCAGGTGCAAGTGGATCTAGGTCACCTGGCCTAAGCCCCAGCCCACCTGGTGCCTTCCTGTTTTATGCTCTTTTTCACCACTTCGCAAGCCCCGCCCACCTGGTGCCTTCCTGTTTTACGCTCTTTTTCACCACTTAGCAAGTACCACCCACCTTCTTAGCCCTGCCTCTTCCTTCCTGCTCCTAACTATTAGATCAAGGGCGTCCTAAGCGAAGGGCATACAATGAAAAGGGGAATTCCTGTTTGGACCTATTCGGACCAGGAGGACCTCGGGCCCAACCCCCTGCTCAGACAGTAGGTAGGCATGCACCAACATGTGTTACCTCCTCTGGTCCCCCCGTGATGTTCCCTTCTGCCCCCCATTCTCGCACACAGGTGTTGCCTGTTTTGCTTGATTCTTCTACCCTGCTCCCCCTCACCCCACTCAAGCCTACTTCTGCAGGAGTCTGTCCCGATACATTCTGGTTTCACCATCACCGTTTTGTGGACAATGCTGGATTTGACTTTTATGGACTTCATTCATTCATGGTGCGTCACCCTTTCTCAACTCTCATGCTGAACTTCTTTTGCATCTTGTACTCATGGTGGCCCTGAATCATGCTGTTCCCATCTTCATCTTGTATCCTGGCTTGCAACATTACGTGTTACTACTGACTTCTGCAATTGCATTCACTCTACCCTCTTGCTTCCCCACTCTTTTGACTGCTAACTCTCTGTTCTCTCCTCCTTTCCCTTCTCCCTTTTCCTATCTCCTCCCGTTACTTTCTTCTATGCACTTACTCTATCGGAATTGTCCCTGGACCTAGTATGATAGCAACCTCGTCTGTCTCCTCTTCCCTCCCCTTACTGGTTTTTTCCTCCCAAACCCCCTCCAGCACTATCTGAAATGTCGTCAGGCCTAATATGATAGTCGCTTGTTTTGTTCCTCCCATACCTTTCTGCACCCCTCTCCCTCACCTCTTGTTTTTTTTCCGGCTCTACCAGAAATGTTGTCAGGCCTAGTACGGTAGTCGCCTGTCTGTTTCCATTTCCTTCCCACTCTCCCCCTCCCTTCCTTATCTATGTTTTAGCTCTTGCACTATCTGAAATGTTGTCAGGCCGAGCACGATAGTTAATTTCACATCCTTACTGTTCATGGCCTGTAAGAATATCATTGTTTTTTCCCTTGTTCCAGCCCTTGCCTTGAAGCGCTATGAAACACATTGTGTATAGGCGCTATATAAATAAACTATCATATCATATCATATCATATATCATAGACTCCATACCCTGGGACTGACTACTGTCTCCCAGGGCATGTAAAGTCACCATTGACTTTACTAGTCTTAAATTGTGAACAGAACCAGTACAAACCATCATATTGTGGAAGTACTGAAAGGAGTTAATTATATTGCCCCTCGGTCTGTTTTTAAGGGGGCACTGTCCAGTCCCCCCCTTGTCGAGTTTCTGGCTGGTGGCAGTGGTTACCACGCGAAATATTCCACCAGAATATTCTCTATGATATTTTCCCATTGATTTTAAACGCACCACTTTTTTTGGTGCAATGTTAAAGATACCGCTGGTTTATTTATTTAATATTAAATCCCCGGTTGGGTCTTTTTGCCAGAACTCTTTTCTAAAATGGCGTTTGTGTCCGTCTCTAACTCTGACCAAGGTCGAGCCCTTTGTTCCACTATTTTGGCGGGCTTCTCCACAGAAGCCCTCCAAATGGTGCCACTCTGTCTGGGTTCCACAGGAAGGGTGGAGGGGGGAAATGGCACCCTGGACTGCGTTGCCTCAGCAACTCAAGTCGCACTCCACTCTGATTGGCCCAGTGGTGAGCTGCCCGGCTCACCACTTAGCATGTGTGATTTACAGCTAGGCTGATGAATGGGGGTTTTTCTGCATAAAAGCAGGGCCTTTGGGACTAGAACTTCGAAAGTTGCCACAGGACCTAAGAATCCGAAGAGGGAAGAAGCTGAGCCATCTGCAACGACGACACCACCGGTGGAGCCCTGCTGCAACGACCTCACCACTTTCCCTACGACAAGAGAAGATCTTCTGCTGGACGAGTCTTCTTCCTGCCAAGCACCCTGGTGGCCGGATAGCCAAGCTTCACCACTTTGACAGCGAATAAAAGGAACTCTCCTTTTATTGACAAACTCCGCAGCTGGTTTCATCCCTGTGCAATGCAAAGACTCCACGTTTCCTCCTCGACGAGATCCTCTCTTCCCCTGGTTGAAACAACGAACTGCAATCACTGCCAGGAACAACTGCCACAGCTGGGTCTTCCTCTCTGTTTAAGGTACTGTGTACTGCCTGGCCTCCCTTTCTTCGGTTTGCCCAAGCCCTTAAATCCTTGGCTTGCCAACTGGGATGGCCCCAGACCTTCTAACTTCACCTTCTTGAATCACCCCAACATCTTTTGTCTTTTGAACATTCCGCAAAGACTTTTAGTGCATTTTTAAACTGTGTGATCCTGGGCACATTTCGCTTTGCTCCCTTTTAAGTGGGCCTGGCCTATGACCTTTGGCTCAACAGTCTATACTGCCTTTATTCCCTTGCTGAGAACTCCTAAAAGTGTTGGGACCTGTTTTATTTCTATGCTCTGCCTTTTTCTCTCCCTTAGAGTGCCATCGGATTATGCGCTCACATCTGTTTAACAAATCATTGTGTTTTAATTCTAACTTGTCTAATAGTTATTAAGAGAGGTGTGTGTACTTTACCTGACTGTGTTTTAACTTGCTTTTTATTAGAGTGCTAGTATATTGCCTAAAGTGTGTTTTAAATAATTAATTATATACTTTTTATACAAAACTCTGGTCAGTGTTTGTTTGCTCTACTGTGTTTTTAGCCCTATTGTGTATACTCTATATACTGCCCTACTCTTCTTGAGGAAAGTCTGACTGCTCAGCCACAGCTACCAGGTAAATCTGGGTGGTGCAGACTGCTACCAATTGGGTTTGCTGATTACTCCTGTAGTCTTAATCTTTTTGCAGTGTTCCCCAAGGAGAGCTGGCAATTACTCTTTCCAAGGAGAGTTTCCCTGTTTTATCCTGACTGGACCTATGGCTTTGTGCAGGGGTCTTGGTTAAAACAACAGAAGACTGAGACTTGTCTGTCTGTTTCTGTGGAGTAGAAGACTGTGACCTGTCTGAATGTTTCTGTGGTGTAGAAGAAGGTAGAGAATGCTTCTTTTGTTGTTTTTCCCCCTCCCCGTGGGTGGAAGAGTATTTCCCCGGTGTTTTCGCTCCTTCTGAGCTTTTCGACGTCTGGCGTCGAGGTTCGGGGGTAGTGTCCCTATCTCTAGAGTGTGGAGGTCGGGACTCGGGAAAAGCCGTCACGCGGTCTACCGACGCCGACTCCTGGAGTGCGGCCTGGGGATAGAGGTTGGCTTCGTCTTCCGACGATCAAACCTCCGTTACCTTAGGGAGCGAGGCACTTTTGGCAACAGTGGATGGCTGCCTGGAGTCATGTGGCGATCTACATCGAGAACGCCCAGAGGACACCGATTCGGTGGACTGTTCTCTGTGAGCCTCTTTCCGAGAACTCGACATGCGCGTCGAGTCTCGGTGGGACTTTGCGTGCTTGGTGGAAGTGGTGTGGGTAGCGCTTGTGTCGCCGGGGGTTTTCCCCATAGCTGCCCTACCTGACAACCTTCCGAGGTCGGGGACTTGCGCTTGGCTGTCTCTCGACGCCACGTTGCCCTCGCCGTCCGAAAGCACGGCGTTGCTGCCATCGCTGAAGGCGCCCTCTGCTGCCATGGCCTCTTGTTGCCTGGCTGGTGGGCCCAACGTTTGGTCGAACGGTCCTTAAGGGTTTTCGGTTTAAACCAACTACACGCTCTGCAGTTGGCCTCGGGGTGGTCCCTCGGCAAGCAGAGGTTACACATGGCGTGTCTGTCAACCCAAGGGTACTTGCGATTGCACTTGGGGCAGAATTGGAAAGGGGTACCCTCTATACGCACCCTGTGGCAGCAGGCTAGTGTGTGTAGGAATATATAAGAAAAAGCCTATATATATTTAGAGTGTAGAGGATGTACCACCCCCCACTCTCCCTACTTCCAGGGCTGAGGCCAGAGGCCTTCCAAGGCCCGGGCTGAGGCCAGAGGCCTTCCGAGGCCCAATTCCGTCATGAAGCTCTCGACAGTTCTTTTTCTTCTACAATGGCGTTGAGTGTCGAAGGTGGGTGACTCAACGTTGGGGTGGAGAAAATGGTGAAATATAACGATATTTAGCAAAATTATGGCTAAGGCTAGGGAACTCTGCGGGATGCTTCCGACCAGTATGGCGGAAAAAAACAATCTGAGGGTCCTGGACGCATGAGGGATCATGGGTACAGTGGACGTCATACTAGGGATAGTATTACTGGCACGCCCTGTGTCGACGCCCATTTTTGAGTTTCGAAAAACAAACTGTAATACTCCGCAGCTTCCACTAGATGTCGGCCTATGCACAGCATGTGATCTAAGCAGATTCCACAAGCCTCAGAAATATATTTATATATAATTTAGTTAAACATACCAATATGCAATAAAAACAGTGCTAAAAATATCCAGGAAAGGAAGGCAAAGAAATGCAGTATATAAGGATGGAAACATTCTGGATACTTGGCTGTTAGGTTGGTATACGCAGAGAACTAGGACAACCGTAAATACTAGAGAACACCTGATATACGTGACCAAGGACCAGTAACCGGTAGGAAGTTCAGGGAACAGGGAAACCCGCCCCAGATGGAACAAGGAAGCATAAAAAGAAAAAACATGCAAGGAACTCCCGAACGGAACGTGGACGAAACTAGGGGGAGAACACATTCGACAGCAAATCCAGTAAGCAAGGCAAGAAGGGAGAAAGCAGCAAGTGAAGTCTGGGAAGACAAGGACCAGGATGTCTGGTTAACACAGTTAAAACCAAAAGATACAGGGTAATCCAAAAGCAGGTAGGAAAACAAGCCAGAAGTAGATAAGAAGATCAATGCATCAAAACTGGGGCAATCCACAAGCAGGTCAATAGACGGGGCCGGGACGGAAACCAAAAAATCCAGGAGGCAAACAAGGCAAAGAAGCAAGACTGGGGCAGAGGAAGGCATGAGACTCACCAAAGGTTTGTCAAACGCTGCTGTTCAGATCTGCCGGTTTTTTCAGTCATCTGCTCTCGAAGTAGGGACGTGTTGCCATGGTGGCAACCACCATTGGGGTCAACAGATGAGCCGACACTTTGCGCCTCTTGCAAGGCAGCTTGGGGCTTGTAGTCCGAGCCACCATGGCAGTCTCCATTCCTACCGAACAAGCTGCAGGGATAGTATGCCATGCGGCTGGGGCACCCATAAATCATGACATTAGCAGGGAGAAGATAGGCAATAAATCACCACAATGTTCAAGAAAGATAGGTTTCTTGAAAACAAAGGTGAAAAGGGTGTTTAACCACTTATAGGTTCCTGACAAATGGACTAAGGGGGGAGGCTGTGGCCTTCCAACAGTACCTTATACTGTTCTTGGTGGTTTAATGGCACCAAGCCAGGCTTCTGATCATTGTGGTAACGGTTTGAATCGGGTTCAGTTTCAGCGAGTCACAGTGTTTCATCATGTGGGTCCTGGAGGTCATCAGGGTAGGTTTGAGGGTTTCGACTTCGGGTTGAAGGCGAAGATGCTGGAGGCGCTTGGTGAAGATGAGGAGGTACAAAGTCTTTTGCAGCAGCAAACGTTTGTTTCAGGCTGAGGCAACAACATGCTCAGCTGGCGCAGTTTGGCAAAGAACTGGTTCAAGGAGGGGCAACAGTGAAGCTTGCGTGCATCCCAAAGGCAGCACAGGTGTATCCTGTGGGGTAGAATATGGCAAACACATCACTAATGCATTTTGATTGGTGCAAGGCAATGAAAAGCAGGGATACTAACTATTGTGGCTCTCGGGTGTTATGAGTTTCAAGCTAGGAGCTCTGGGACAAGATACGTCCTTGTTCTCTTACTCCCAAAACAGGAAAGGCTGGCTTACACCTACAGGGGTCCTTCACCTCAAATAAGGTCCT
Organism: Ambystoma mexicanum; assembly: GCF_040938575.1. Classification (NCBI taxonomy): domain Eukaryota; kingdom Metazoa; phylum Chordata; class Amphibia; order Caudata; family Ambystomatidae; genus Ambystoma; species Ambystoma mexicanum. The sequence continues at coordinate 741,130,184 of NC_090939.1, read as the reverse complement.
GGGGACCGGTGGAGTTGGCAGGACTGGCTCTAGCAACAGTTTCCCTCCCTTCCCCCCATTGTTAACATGTCGTGGGTAGGGAGCAGAGCTTGCCTCCGCCTTGGAACACCGGTCTTCTCAACTTGTAAGGGGCTTTGTAGAGGACTGCTCTCCTAAGAGGATCCAGATGAACTATTCCTTACGTCCTGGAAGGTCCAAAAATGAAACCAAGAAAGGGTGGGTGACCCCCTCTTTTATAGGTAAAAGGCCACATGGGCTTGGAGGAAAGCAAGCCTGCTTTAAGGTGTCAAATCGGGTCCAATTCATGTCCTTGTGACATGTTGTCTTTGCCTTATTGCATTACACCAAAAGTATTTTAGGCAAAAGGCAGTGTAGGAGACGGGAAGGAAGAAGAGGTGCACCGAAAAACAAGCTGGTGGAATCCTTCCCCAACTATGCTGAGCTTCCACTGACTAAAATAACTGCCTCCTTATCAAACCCATAGCAACAAAGGCCCTCTGGTATGTAACACACTGGTGTGGGGCTAGTCCTTTTATTTATGGTGTCCTCCTTGAATCCTGCTTCCCAGGACATCTCCTGCTGTTGGTTGTCCTGCTGGAGAAAGGTGTTACCTGACCTCTTAAAAGATCAAAAGGCAGCTCCCACTGGCAATTCTCCTAGTTGCAGCAGAGACATCCAGTCTAGTGAGAATACACATGGCTGACCTGGGCTCATAGTGTTGATATATGTATCATACAGATCAAGTGTGGCTTTAAGAATTTTGTGAACTAACTTCTACAAAACTACAAACTTGGGTACAGCTTATATTTAAAAAATAAAATGCCACAGGATGATAGTTCAATAAATCTGTGGTTTTGGAACAGAGGTGCACATTTTAATGCAACCTCTGAACTGCAGTGACTTGACTGTGACAGCAGCTGTCAAGAGGCCACCTGTGACCCTTGAACCTGCTCTGTGCCGGTGGAAGTCAGGGGATGCAGATCAGGAGAGTGATGCAGCAGAGCACATGCATCACTATGCTTTGGGTATGAAACTTAATGAAAGGGGTCTGATTTGCAGACTGCCCTTTCTGAGATGGAGTGATCTGCATCACTTTATTAATTATGAAAATGCAAAAAAACTAGGACTTCTACACCCTTTATAAATAGCAATTCCTCACATTCCCCGTCATGACACTTTCCATTGTATGGAGCATTTTGCCATCTGGTCATCCAAACACAAAAATGTATTGGCAAAGCCAAGTGCTTTCACCTTTCTATAGTGAATGCAGACTGACATTGACTCTGGGGATTAAGAGGAATACAGAGTCCCAATAGGGTGTCCAAGCCAGAAACCAGACAATAACTTGGGTAACTGGTGTGTGGGAGTGGGGACAAAGGTGTTTAGATTATGCAACAGTAACAGAGAGCTAAATGTTTGCACACTGCAATGAATCCAATGCACTAGAGGTTTACGCTCTCTTCATGTTGGGTCGGCACAAGGCAGCAAGGCTTCAGAGGCGTCTGTTCGACTTTTGACTTGACTGGCCTCTCCATGCCAGGGTAGGCCATTAAATCTAGTGTTTTGCAGACATTTTCGGTACCCTGCCTCTCCTTCACATAACCCACCTGGTCACTATGTATCAAAAGAGGAAGGTCCCTGCTTAATCTGTTGGCTAAGATACTAGTGTATATCTTTGCATCCACGTTCAATAATGAGATTGGTCTATACGAGCCACATTCAAGTCTGTCCCTTCTCTCCTTAGATTTAACTATTATTCTGGCCTCTGAAGGAGGGCGGGGCCTGTCCGGTGGCCATCATGTCATTGAACAAGAGAGACAAGAAGGGTGTCAGGACGCCTCTTTGCCTTTTATAGTAGGCCGGGGTGAAGCCATCCTGAACTTGTGCTGATCCTGCCTTTAAGTTGGAGATGGCAAAATCCACCTCCTCTGCTGTTATAGGGGCATTTAATCCGTTGCGATCTGAGGTCGGCAGTGGGCGAAATGTAACATTGGCTATGAATTCTGCTGTACCCTCCTGGGAAGACTTACAGCCTGAAGTGTATAGCTGCTCAGAAAACTGTACAAAGCGAGCTGTTATTTCGTTTGGGTCGTCTAGCGTGGATCCTGTCTGGGACTTAATCTTATTGACTGCTCTTTGCTTTCATAATTTGGCTGCGAGTAGGGTGTGGGCCTTGTCTCCTTTTTGATAGTATCTTTGTTTTACATATCAAAGGTGGGCTAGGGCCTTCCCCTGCAAGACTTCCTTTAGTTCCTGTCTAAGATCTCTGATCTCTGCTAGGGTTTTGGCGGTCTCCCCCTCACCTATCTCTAGGGCAGATTCCTTCCCACTAATTTCCCTCTTCAACTGGGTCTCTCTGAGCAGATTTGTTTTTTTCACTGATGCCCCTTGCGCAATTAAAAGACCCCTTATTGTGGCTTTTGCCACTTCCCACTCTGTCGTGCGTGGGAGATCACCTGTATCATTTTGTTTAAAGAAATCCCAAATCTCTGTGTCTAAGGTTTCCCTAAATAACCTTTCCTTGAAAAGCATATTGTTGCATAAACATTGTTTGTCTACAATCCTGCTTGCGCCTGGGTCTAACCCGATTACCACCTTATCATGGTCCCAGCAAACCTACTACATCGATGGATGAGCTATTTGTGTGGTGTTCGAGTTCCCCTTCTAGGAATATGTAATCTATCCGGGAAAATGCGTTATCCGAGGGGGGAGTAGAAAGTGTATGCTTTTTGCAAAGGGCGCTGGGCCCTCTAGGAGTCAACCAGAAAATATTCCTTTATCAGACTCTGAAAGGGGGGGATGGCACCATCCCGAAAGGATTTCCAGTCCAATGCTGGGTTCATTACCAGATTGAAATCACCCCCAGAAATCAGGGCTCCTGTCCTCCCACTGTCCAGTGGCGCAGAGATCCCTACAGAATGTTAATTGCTGTGTGTTGGGGGCGTATGCCGAGCATAAGGTGACTTCCCTTGATCTGATGGTCGCATGTACAATGAGATATCTTCCATCCGGTCTCTGTGCGTTTGTGATATCTGAAATCCCAGGGAAGCGCGGTACAGGACCCCCCCCCCTTCTTTTCTGGCCCGGCTGCCCATATGGCTCCCCCCAGTTGCCTTCCCTTCAGGGTATATTCATCGTTTCGCCTGTATTTGGATTCCTACACAAATAAAATATTGAATTTCGCTGATTGAAAGCCTTCACCAGCATTGATCTTTTCTGTAGCTAATTAAGACCCTTGACAATCAGTGACCCCATCTGTACTGTATCAGCTGCCATAGTTTGTATAAAGGTGGTGCATTGTGTTAGGCTGTGTGCATTGCCCCCACCCTGCTCTCGTGACTTCCTAGATCTTTGATGCAGCCACATAACCAGATTATGTGGATTTAACGGCAAGGCACACAATTCGTTTGGATCTCTCTCTCTCTCGTTAACCCACTCCCCAAAGCCTCCCGTTTCCCCCGTACTCCCTTGAAAAAGAAAAAAAGAACAAGCAAACCAAAGAGGAGAGAAAAAAAGAAATACTCTTAAAGTTGGAGACGCCCTAGGAAAACAACATAGGGCCACACAATGGGTGTCCCTCCGAGGACCCAATGAACCATTAACTTATCAACAGATAACTAGCATAAAAGCTTTATGACCGTTCGATGCTTCGCCCAACCGGCGAACGGTGTGTGGCGAAGCCATGTGAGGGGGGGTTGCAGTGTCGTTCTTGTAATTAGTTACTTTCTTTGGTAGGCTAGTCGGATCACCGTCTTCCCAGCTTCGGCGGGGTACGCCTACTGTTTTCCCCTGGCCCACCCTGATGGAATTGTTTTTGCGATAAACTCTCCTTCCTCAGCATCCAACAGTTCGCTCCTTTTCTTTCAAGACTCACAGCACACTGGTCACCTCCTCCCCTGAGACCACCCTGTATTCTTCGTTAGTGTGCTCAAACAAGAGCGCAAAGGGAAAGCTCCATCTGTATCTTATATTGTGCTCTCGCAGCCAGAAGGTTAAAGGGCGACAGTCTCTTCTCTGAGCGAGAGTAATGGCCGACAGGTCTTGATATATTTTGACTCTCGAGTCCTCGAAGTCTATGAACTCTTGTGTTCTGGCTTGCTGCATAATTTCAACTTTGTGCCTATAGTGGTGGCACTTAGCTAAAACTGATCTTGGACCGCCTGGAGGGCTGCCTGCTCTGTGGACTCTCTCGAATTCCAACTCAGGGGACAGGGGGCTTGAAAGAGCGATCTGACCAGTGCTTTCACCTTTCTTTCCAAGCTTGCTGGCGTCTCGTTGGGGGTTTCCTTGAGGCACTGGATCCGTATATTTGCTCTCCTCTCTCCGTTTTCCAAGTCGTCAATTTTTGCAGCCAAGTCAGAGTTCTTTTGTACCAGATCTTGAAAACGACTCTCTGCCCTCATTTCTGTGAGGTCTGTGGATTGTTGATATTTTTCCAGGACCTCCATTTTGTCCTCGATTGTGTGAACACTCTCCTGTATGGCGTTGACTGTCGTAGTCATACAGTTCCTGAGTGAGCGAATCTCGTCCAACAGAAGATGCTCATCTGCCTTCGTTAAGGTCTCTCCTCCGGAATGAGAGGGGCCTCCTGTGGCAGGAGAGCCGCCATAGTTCTGTCCTCCCGGCGGTATTCCTGGAGCTTCTGGACTGTAGTTGGGTCTATTCCGCTTAGCATAAGTGCTTTGCTGACTCTTTCCCCCCGAGGGGGGCGGAGGGGGTTGCTGTGAGCGGTGCGAATCTGCATGGGGCATGTCACCCACCTCCTCTGTGCACTGCCAAAGGTTGTTTGCGTGAGAATTTGGGTACCGGGGGAAGGTGTTTGGCTGAGGGGGAGCGGATGCCACTGTGTTTTTTAGAGGGGCACCTGACTGTGGCTTGTCCCAATTTTCAAATGTGTTGTGCCTCTTTACGTGCTTCTTTTGGTTGCTCATGGTTTCTGTGCTTGCTACAGGCTTCAATAACAACCAGTGCGCTCCCCTCTTCCCTCCTTGAGGCGTGGTGAGGTGACATGCGCTATTTTGAGAAGTGCCGTTACGTGGGGCCTTTCAGCAAACTGTCTGCTTGTTGCGTGGGCTTAGCCCGGATCCCTACAAGGGGACAGACTGTGGGAACTTATGTGCGTGGGCTCTGGGTTAATCTGTTTGAGAGGGGGTGAGACTGGGCCAACACCCTTTTCCTCTATGCTTTGCAGCAGGGGAGGGGGCCTGGAGAGCGTTGTGATCGGCCTGCTGATCCTACTGTGGCCCTTTGTGTTTGGGGATGCTAAAGAGCTCTGTGCCCAGCACAGGCAAGCGTTGAGTGTTTTCTGATTCTCTTCCCCGTGAGCGTTATGACTCTGCCGACAACCTGCACCCATATGTTAAGGCTCTCACTGTTCGTGGGCGCATAGCACGGCTCAATTAACTTCCTCTCTCCCTCTTGAGCCTTTGTTTTCGTTACACTGTTAGCACATTGGGGGGACCACTCAGTCTCCCGTTTTTGTCCCGTTTCCCCTCCTAGGCTTGGAGGGGGGCTTCTAGACCAGGCGTCGTCACCTGCTCTCCACCATGTCCTCTCTCCTTCTCCACCCCCTCTCCTTACCAGTATTTCGGAGCATGAGGTGCCTCCGGTAGAAGCTCCCTGCGCAGGGGCTTTCAGAGCCGTGTATCACGCTGACGGGGTGAGCAGCCAAACGTGTCAAGCGCCGCAGAATCACAAGCTGCTCCTCCTCCACCTTCCCACTTAGCTGGGACTCTGGCCCCTGAGAGCCTTCCCGTGCTTCTCGCTTTGCCTTTCTCCGGGGGACTGCGACTCCCATCACAGGTTGGCCCGAGTCGCACGTTGCTTCGTCTGCGGCACCGCTGCAGTCCTCAGTTGAGCCCACGCCGTTCCCACATGGTTTTCTCTGTCAAGACGCTCTCCCTCACTGCACGCTCACCAGCTGGTCCCAGAGGGAGGGGGCCCTTCAACCATTGTTTATTCTTCATGTCCCCGACACTGATTTTCCTCGGGATTAAGCCCAATGTTTGCAAACTCCTTCCCACGTCGGGAACGCTGTATTTAAGCTGCTTGCGGGCTGGGCTAGCTGCTAGTCATCCGCCATTACTTGTGGGTCGTCAGGGAGGCAAGAGTTCAGGCAGCTATTTCACCTGTGCCCCCTGGTGGTCTCCCTGGTTTCTCTTTCAATTGGAGGTACAGTACCGAAACTAAAGAACCAGTACTTATATAATAATCTGTATCTGCATTGGGGTCTTCCTCTGTGGGTTGGGATGTGTCCCTAGATATAACAAGGTAAGAAAGCAGACCATTCAGTTTTGTGGGTAAATGGGCTGCAGGAGGAACCCAGACCCAATCACTTGGCTGCATCACTTCAAGCATTCTGGCTTTTACCCAATTAGTGGGGGGGCAACATTCATCTTTCACTGGCTTCTTCATGGGCTGTATCTCAGGTGTGGCTTTGTGACTCTATTCATACATCATTCTGGTTATGTTTGGTTTAAGCAACTGTAACTTCACTTGCTGCAGGCAGTAATTATGATCCTATACGGCCACACTTGTGTACGATTTACTCTCACAACAAAACAATGTTTGGCCATTGGGCTTGGTGTTGTATTTATGTGGGATTTCCAAGTAGGGACATTCCAGCAGCAAAGCTTGCTGAACCCATCTACACTCACAAAAATACTGACACCACAGCCAGCCATACCAGGAGCCTCACATTAGGAAAACTGCTGGTATAAGGTGCCTTTAGGGCATGGAGGGTATTTGCTTCTCTGATAAGGCCTCAGATGAGGATTCACAATCAGAATAGTAGGGTAAACCAGGTAGAAACAAGCAAAACTTAACAAGATCGTCTTACCAGGTACTACGATGGGACTTTCAGTATCGCAACATGTCCAGATACTGCTTTAATAGTGCAAATCCATCCCTCCCCTCACAACTATTACATTTATTAAGGGGTTGGGGACAAACGCGAATGGAAAACAAACTATACATGGGTCCATTCACTTTCTATTCCTCATGCTGCCCCTGCAACCACTGCCCCAGCAGTCACAAGGCTAAATATAGGGGTACCAAAGGTGAAGATATGTATACGAGATGGTGGCTTGGAAAACCTAATGTTGTGCCTGGATAACGGTTAGCTGTGGAAAGCCTCAAAGCTCAATTGCCTGATCAGGAAGTTTTGTTTCACATCATTTCTTAATTGGGTTAAGGGCTAGTATCCAAATCTTTTCAACTTACCAAAGTCACAGAGTTTCAGGATATCATTGTAGCTGATTAACAGATTTTCCGGTTTAATATCTAAAAGAAAAATTTAAAAGAATTGAAATACTGGTATACTTTAAAATGTGCATTATTTTTTAAACAGAACAAAGTGGACAAATATTAGAAATCAAAAAGTAATAGACCTTATAAAAAAAAGGATATTAGTGGACTAAAATGCTGATGATAATGTGCTGATTAGAAAACATCTCTAAAGACCCCATTCCGAGTATGGTGCAAACGTAAGTGGCATATTAAATTCCTCCTACTTTTTTAGGTTATATTTTTAAAAAGTGTTGGCGTTTAAAATTCCACATTTTACAGTTACCACCTTAATCATGGGGGACTCCCCAAGTGCAGGACTACACAGTTAAGGGAGTAACGCTTAGCGTTAATGAGTTCTCCAAGTAGTTTTGGGAACAAGAACATACAAAATGCAGACTGTATGTACAAGTAAACATATGCACAAAAATGGGGCCATGTCAACACTGACCAAAAAAAACCCAGGAAAAATAAAAACAAACCCTTATGGAAAGGACAGTACATGAATAAGTAAAGGGTATTCATTTGAATACAATAGAAGTAACTCAGTTGATTCTTACAGTCCTAGTTCTATAGCTCCTATGCCAGGTGGATTAACAATGATCTATGTGATCACTGCAAAAATATAATGATGAATCCAAAAATGTCTATTTGCTTTTTCCCAAACTTTCCCCCCAAATTATATGCACGGGAGACACCCCCCATGGTCCGCTTATATGATTTATAAACCCAACGCCCCCGCCCTTCCACATATAGTTACGGGGAAATGTGCATTTCTTAATACAACATTTTCGAATTCAGCATGTTTACCTTTGCAGTGATAACAGGATCCGGACTCGGACTAACAATACAGAGATTGAAATAATAAGCAATAAGTGAAAGCAACTCTTGATAACAGCCATCACCCAATAAGCAACAATTAACTCTGGCAAACATAGAGCTAGTCGATAATGTACCACAAATCCTACTTCAATATGAGATGCAAAATATAACTTTGTCTACTATATGACCCATCACACTTTAAATGTCTTAATGATGCTGTATCCACACAAAGAAGCACATAATGTTAATTACACATTGATATGTTTGCAAGGTACAAGCTGGCCAAAGGTAGTTCCTGATAGCTGTTAGTGTCAAGATAACTAGGCTATTCTAGGCTACAAGCAGGCGCTAAATTACTCACACTTTGATCCGAGCACTATATACTTGGTAGAGGTAAAGGCAGAAGGTAGGGATGCCAGATGAATTGAATGGAGTTGAAGGGTTGCAGCGCAGTGTAAATAAGCCACTACAGAGGGTAACGCACATTTGCATCTACACCTGAGCTACCTAGCTCTTTACTGATGGGAAGATTCCAAAGTATAAAACATCCCATATTATAACCTATTCATCGTTCAATAAGTATTCTCTTAAACAATCTGGGCCCTCTACAAACTGACTGACTTTTAGCTTTCTTGTTCTCACAAACTTGTCTTCAAAGCCAAGTATTTTCAAAAAAGGTAGCCGGCACCCCTCTCCAGAAAGAACATGGCAAGATAACCGGTTCTGTGGTTTTTTCCCACTTCAAGAGTTTCCAGCCATCGCTTTTTGCTCACTGTACCTTTCACAGATGGGAAATATCAATCTCTCATAGTGGGAAGAAACCACAGAACAGGTTATCTTGCGTTGTTCTTTCTGGAGATGGGCACCTGCTACCCTTTTGAACATTTCTTGCGAAGGAACTTTGGGTCGGTCACCCTGAGTTACCTGGGGGAACTCAGACATAGACTCCCTGCTCACTATGCTCAGAGAGGCACAGCTCTACCTCACTGATGAGGCCCAACAAGGCTGAAACACGTGTCTGGGGTTGCTGTTGGTCTTGTTCAGAAGGGAATTGCCATAGCATTTCAGTGCTGGACTGCCCATGTGGGCGGGACAAAGACTGATATGCAAATGGATATTTCCCATCTGTGAAAGCTACAGTGAGCAAAAAGTGATGGCTGCAAACTCTCAAAGTGGGAAAAACCACAGAACAGGTTATCATGCCATGTTCTTTCTGGAGAAGGGCGCCTGCTACCTTTTTTGAAAATGTTTTCCAAGCCAAGTAGGCCAAAAAGAGTTTCAACATAAGCTTTCAGGACAAGTGACTGCAGATAAATGTGTACTAGGCCTCTTTAAGTATTAAAATCTTGCAATTACGACATCTTTTATCTTTCTATGCGCACATTTATGAAAGCAGAGGTCACTGTAAAGGGCAGGTGCTTTGACAGAAACCAGAACATGTTTTGATTCTAAACTGCATGTATGAAACTGCAGACCATGAAGGAGAGGTACAGACATTTTTCTCTAAACTGTGTTCTCTGAGTGGTCAGAAAGAGCACTCAGTAGCATGAGAAATTGTTTATTTCTGTTCAACTGCTGCTGTGTTTTGTATCTGGAGCGGGGAATTATGCATGCATATTATCCCTATCCATATATTTTCCTTGCATTTTAGGATTGGAACTAATAAGAATTTAGAATTGAGAAACATCCTTTTAACAAACACGTGATTCTTTTTCAGTGAATGCTTTCTTACATTGCACAAAAGGCTTTTTCAGAGTTTCTGTGTTGTATGCATTTATCATAAAGTTGCATCTATGTGGTGTGTTCATTCACAATGTGTTGAGAACATTTTCCACACAAATAATAAACTGAAGGCAGCCACCTTTGCTACACAACTGTTTTGGTTATGTGTTCTATTAACTTTTAAGTTAAGTAATGTTCTAGTTGCTTGTTCTATCATAGTTACTGTGAGGTGTCAGCAATGTGAGGGGGACATTGGTTTGATGATTGGTTAACATATGCCATTTTATTAAAGAATAAATTAAGAAAAAAGCCTCACTACTGGGGTCCATGGTGGTAGTAGCAGTACATAAAAAAGGGAGACCAGCGGACCAGTGTGGCAGATACCACCCAATCTAGTTGATAAACGTGGAAGCAAAAATGCTGCCGAAAGTCCTAGGCAAGAAAATGTTATCACTGATGGGAGAGCTAATACACCCCAATCAATGCAAATTTGTGCCGGGTGACCAGAATTAATATTCGCTGCTTGCTATTTCTGCTGACCATTGAGCCCCTGACGGAATGAACTCGATCAGATCCTGAGGTGCTGGGGTTCGAGAAGCCCGGGGGCGAGGCAGAAGACCGCATCTTGAATGCTAGCAACGTTCTTATCTATATGAGGGATCCCAAAAGGACCAGACCTAGAGTGATTGAGATCTTTGAGATTTCAAGGAGGTCAGTGGGCTCAGAATTAACTGCGAGAAATTGTTTCTTTTGCCGGTTAAAGAGGGGGATGCAGCGATCCCAAAGAGATGCCCCCTAGTGATAGAACATTCCTACTTTAGATACTTCAAGGTGTGGGTAAGAACAACCTGGACCCAGTATTTGACCAGCTACAGAGTGATGCAAACACTGGGAAACTCCTCCCACTGTCCTTGGTTGGGAGAGCAAATCTGTTCAAAATGATGGCATTGTCGTGACTGTTATATGTCCTTCAAAACTCCCCAGCACGGGTTCCCTCTAAGGTTTCCAGGGTCATCGAGGGGCTCCAGAGGGAGATCATATGGGGAGGTAAGGCCACAGGAATAGCAATGCTGACACTATTTAGGTCAGTGTTGGACAGGGGAATGGGAGTTCTGAATGTGCAACATTATTATTGGGCATCTCAATTGCTAGTGATCAATGAGTGGGTGTTTGGTGGGGGGTGGAGGGGAGTAGACAACACAGCTTGGGAATTGGATAGGATGGGTGCTATCCAACCTTTACAGGTGACATTTGGAGGTAGGGTGGAACATGGGCTCCCTAGAGCTGGGGTCAGTGTGCTGGAATCCAGGAGGGCTGCTGTGAAGGCTATGGGATGGGGAAAGGTAGTAACCATGGAGGCACCTCTTTGGGGCAGTGTAGACTTGCCCGAAGTTATGAAATTAGGCCTACAACGGAGGTGGCACGGAAAAGGTAGCACATATAGTAGAGGGACAGCTGCAAGAAGGCTATGGTCAGACAGAAAGGAACTGGGACACATATATCCGGTTACATCACACAATGTCCCTGGAGGGACAGCATTCATGGGACTTACGGGACTTACCAGACAGGTTGCCCTTGGAGGCGAACCTCATGGAGGATGAAATCAAACCAAAAGGAATTACGCGACTATATCAGATGTTAAACAGCTAAACCCCAAGCAAAATTATGGCTGTATTGGGAAGGGAACCTGGCCAGTATGGAGGAAGAAAGACTGGGTGGAGGATCTGGGATCGCCAAGTGAAGCAAGCATTACGATAAGGCTATGCTTGATACAGTATATAGTGTTGCAGAGTCTACTACAGTAGGGACCGCTTGCATCGAATGGGCCGGGCAGATGATCTCCTATACTTGAAGTGCAAGGGGAGAACGGGATACTTCTTTCACATGATCTGTAGTGCCCCATGGTAAAGTCCTTCTGGGATAAAGTGAGAGGGAAAATGGCAGGGCTGATGGGAGAAGCGATCCCCGATTGTCCCAAGCTGATCTTGCTTAACGTGTGGGGGACTCGGGCTTCAGTGCCAGAGAAAAATCACTACTTTAGACGGCCCAAACATTGGGGAAAAATAAGTCTGGCAAAGGAATGGGGCACCCCTATACATCCTAGTTTTCAGCGATGGCTGGAGGAAATTCATTATTGCGCTGAACTTGAGAAACATGTATGCAGAGAAAGCGGATTCCCCCAGAAATTTCAAAAGATATGGGCAAAATGGTTGGAGACGGAATAGGCTCTTGTGCACGGGGATCGGTACCAGGGGATAGGACGGGAAGTGGGGAATGTCGGATTTTGGGAATGGGAGGGGAAGGAAGGAGGGCAAGAGGGGAAGGAGGGAGGGAGGGGGCAGAAGGGAGGGGTTGAGATGGACATTGTATGCTTTGAACTGAGTATTATTGGACCTGTGCTTGCGAAGGTTTGAATGTATGTATTTTGTTGATGGTGCAAAAACCAATAAAATTATATATATAAAAATAATGCCCCGATTTTTTACATTTTTTTTATTTATTGTGCAATAGCCAACATTTGACTTTTAACACATTTACAATAATACAAAAGAAAAATACTTCAAGCAATTTACAAAATTCATATCAATAAAATCTTCATCTTAAATGAATAAAAGGAAAAGGAAATAAAGGAAAAGAGAAAGTAAAAAAAAAGCATAAAAAACTAAAATGTTCTCCCAGAGAAATCAATTAATCAGTAGATCCAGATTCCGCAAAGAAAGAGAGAAAGGGTCCCCTATACAGACAAGTACTTTTATTATACAAAATCCATTAGAGACCCTCAATACTAAATTTAACCAAGATGACACTAGTAACAAGGAACTTAATCCAGAAGTAACCAGAACTGGACCACCGATTAAATTGATTTCTCTCAAAGCTCTAACAAGTTCCATTGAGAGAGCAGATTCGTGGCAGGAGGATAGTCTCCCCCAGAAGGCATCAGATTCAAGCCAGGAAAGTTGATGGACAAACCTGCCAAATCTTCTGGCCCTCATATTCCAGGTACCCTGACAATTAGATAGTAGATGTTTGGAAGACTGGAAAACCTTGATACAACACTTATCACAATATGGGTCTATTTTCCCTTCTTGATCTCTAGAGGTCAAAATCTCTTGATTAGGGAGTAGATTTAGACGAAATCTAAGAAGAGATAATCCAAAACTCAGATCAGGCGTTTTTTTTTAGATAGGAGGGAACCAATGAGAGTTGCTTATCAACCACAGAGAACGAGGCAGATCTTTTTGTCCTCTTCATACTGTCGATCGTATCAATCCAGTCTCTTTGTTTCAACTTTTGTTTTACTCTATCTGGATTTTGAAACAATAGGGTCGAATCACAGTCTGCTCTCTCTAGAATTTCCAGGCATCTTTGAACTTAGCCAGAAATAGGTTTTTACCATAATTCAGCTCACCTGCAATTTCCTCAAAAAGTGAATTCTTGGGAGCATCTAATCCTGATCTATAAAGAATCAGCCACTTGAAGCCATGATCTAAGAGACAACAGACCCAATTCATAATGAAGAGAGAGTATTAGAACACAGTCCGGCAGTCCAAAGGCACGTTTCCATAACTTGGCTTCCCAAGAGACCCACTCAAGGTCCATTGCTAAGATGTTATAGGCAAGACCAAACAAGAGAATCGGGATTACTTTCCCTACATAGATTTTCATGAGCTGGAGAATAGAAAATTTGCAAAACTGCAACTTGATTTTTTTCATTTGAGCTCCCAATTTTACAACTTTTAATTCCAACAAGCGCACCAAGTTACCTTTCGTTGGAAAGGAGCTAATCGAGGCTCCCAGATATGTCAGCTCCAAGACTACCTCAATTGGAAGTTGATCCAGGGTCCAGACATATTGCTTAATTATCATTTTCGGATGTTTTAATCTTATTATCTTGGACTTGACTGGATTGGTGATGAGGTTATTATTTCGGGCATAGTTTTCTAAGGCGAGCAGAAGAAGTTGAAGCCCTACTTGGGAATGATCAAGGACTACGACATCGTCCGCGTATGCCAGCCAATTAATTTTTGTTTTTCCTAGTATCAGAGATATCAAACCTATTCCCTTCATTGCCTCAGCCAGATCTGCCATAAACAAGATGAACAATAGGGGAGCTAGGAGACATCCTTGACGGACCCATCTCTTTACACCAATCGGGCTTATCAAAAGGACTGATCTACCAAGCCTCACCTGCATGGAGTTATTATGATGTAATTCTATCACTATTGACAAGAGACTAGAAGGCAGACCCCACTCATCTAATTTTTTCCATAAAAGGTTCCTGTCTATCGTATCAAAAGCTTGCGAGAGGTCAACCAAGCACCTCCTTGGACAGACGATCAAATGAAGGCACTCAGAACCAACCCATTTAGGGAAGTAGATAAACCCTTCCTAAAACATGATTGCTGTCTTGGGATGACACCCATTTTTTTGCCCTTAATTCCAATACCCCTAAAATGAGCCCTGTCAAAATTTTACTGGATGCAATCTAAGAGGGAAATTGGACGATAATTGACAGCCAGCAATCTGTCCCCCTTTTTGTAAATTGGTATCATAAGGGAGTTTTTCCATGAGTCCGGAAAACATTTCTGGTGGATTATATTGTCAAAAAGCTTCTTTAGGATCCCAGCACATGGGGGGGGGGTCCTTTTTCAGGATTGAATTACTCAACCCATTCGGGCCCCCCGGTCTGGAAGTTGATGATTTCCCCAGGATTTCCAGATCCATATCTGTAAAATCCAGGGGCCACTTAATCTGTGTGTTCCTCTCCCAGATTACGGCATTAGGTGAGTCATAAAGACTAGCAAAATGTTCAGACCAGGTTTGTTCATGAATAACCACATCCATTTTATGATTCCTGCTTGCCTCACCTCCCGCTACCATTGTCCAAAAGTTTCTTGCATTTCCCCTCGAGAGAGCAGATAATATTCTCTCTCCACCTTGTTGCCATTTAAGATACCTATGAGCCCTGTACCAATTTCTATAGTTGTTCCTAAGAATTCTCAAGCCCTCCTTAAATTGGACCAAATCTATACAGGAACTCTTTAGCTTCCTTCTTTGCTGCCTAAGCTCCTTCTTCCTTTTCACTATTTCAGCATTAGGAGTGTGCTTGTGGACCCTATGAGGTCTCTGCAGGTTGGAACCAGCAGGAGCCAAATTAGAAAGAAAGAGAAATCATCAAGGTTACAGAAATGTGAAAGTTGTTGATCTGTTAATTGATTCACCCAGCCCCTCAGTTCACAACTTAGCTCGCCCCCCCCTATGAAACCTCCTAACAACATTGCCTGTTTCATTCGTAGTAAGGGCCAGCTCAGAGAATAACACATCTCGGACCCCTTCAAACACCAAAAGTGCTCTCAGGAATTGATGATCATCTATATTCCCGTCCCCCACTTGAAAACTTGAACAAGATTCGAAAATACATTGTGAGGCAAAGAGATAATCAATGGTCGAGAAGGCAGTACCTCTACGCCACGATAGGGCATTAGGAATGCCCCCCTCACATTGACATTAAACATTTCAAGTCTCCATTCATGCATAAAGTCTGTCCAAATCTTCCTGTTTGAAGTTTTCTGGCGGGTTTTTCCTGAAATAGGGTCAGTTGTGGAGACACATTGGGAGTTAAAATCACCAGCGATAATAAGATTAGAGGGATATTGCTGCAACTCTAACAAACCATTTGCAAAAAAATCTGTAAGAGAGGTAGCATTGGGGTTCCAGTAGACATTTACAATGAGCCAGGTATTCCCCTTGGTATTCCCCTTGGTAAACCCTCTCCTCATCACTCTTACCACAAGGATGCCTTCTCTAGCATTCCATACAATCTTTAAGGTCTCAAAGATCTCATTGCTACAAGGGACAAGCAAACCACGTATTGGTCTGCCCCCTTCTGATCCTCGAGCCAGTTGCTGAAAAATGGAGAAACCATCCAAACCAACTAACCCAGTGAACCAAGTCTCTTGAAATAATATTAATTCAGATGATTTAAATATTTGCGATTTCCTTGGTTCCTCAGAAAAAGATGCATATCCTCGGGTGTTCCATGACAGTACATTAACTTGAGTCTTCCCTGTAGTCTCTGCTGGGGAACACCCATTTTACGGAATACCTCAATAATGCCCCGATTCCTTTCCTTACCGAAGATCTTCTCCCGATAACTTTTTTCCAAGGTTGAATGGGAGGAGGGACACAAGATTTCATACCTTAAGATTCCTTCCCCCTGGCCTCATTGGATCTGAATGGGAACAGCAGGGAAAGTCAAAAGGACAAACTTTAATTCCTCTGCCTGGAAAATATGAGTTGTATTCTCAATCCTATTCCTTTAGGGGGTAGTATATAGATGCCCATGCCCTGAGGGAAATCAAGCTGTAAAACCCCAAAGAAATTATTATTTTTTCCCTTTCTGGTACGCGACAGGCATGGGGACAAAAAAGAGATGAAAATAATTCCTTCTATAAGCTTCCTAATGGGGAGGATGACCTGTGAGGTTAATTCTTGAAAGACTACTCACACCTGATGAGATGCCTGGTTGGGGAGGCTAGTGTTTTCCCAAGACCTTGCACTTTGTGACAGAATTTCTTTTAATTATTTATTTATTTGAAATAATAAAGTGCACAAAGGAGCCCTGGGGCATCATGGCACTGTTACAACAGTGTTTATTTAGTTACAAAGAAAAAGACAAGAGCACCTGTCTTTGGTTCTTAGTTACATGTCGTAAATCTCCCCCCGTCTCACCTGGGATCGCTTCTTGCTCTGTTCCACGGGAGGATTCCTCTTGTGGACGGATCACGTTTTGTATAGGCTCGCTCGAGTCTCGTCCAGCTCCAGAGCATGTTCAGAGTTCCGGGAAGGTCGCAGTTCCAGGATGTCCAGGAAAAAAAGTAGCGGTCGCTAGGGTTGAGGATTCCGGGAGCAGAATTGGAGGGAAGGGGTGGAAGGAAGGAAGAAGGAACCAGGAAACTAGGCATAGTGGATTCACCGAACAGCACACACACGTCAAGTCACTACCTAATGATAGCGTTGAGACGCGTGGGGTGTGGCCAATTTATAGAACGTGCGGTGTGCGACGTGAAGGCTGGTGCGAGGCAAGTCACTTGGCACAGCCATGTTGGGAGTAACAAGGAATACAAGCCCCGTCGCGATAAGGACCAGGAAGTCCAGAAAGGGCAAGTTCTATCGGTCATGACATTACATTGAACCTGTTGCCAAAGGAACTGGGTGAGCTAATTGAAGAGCTTAGTTTTGACCGATTTGCGGAATGCTAGATAAGATGTCTCGTTTGAAATGGTTGTGGGGAGGGTGTTTGTGTTTGGGAGCAAGGAAAGTGAAGCTGGCTGCTCCTGCTTTGGCCCTTTCGAAGGTGGGTACTTTAAGCTGGTTGGAGTGGTGTGACCTCTTTGGTCTGGAGGATGTCACTCGTGTAATTTTAGGCCTGCCTCTGTTTCTTGGATGCTATTCTATTGGTTAAACAGGTAGATGGCATATAATGGCTATTTGCTTGACATGTTACACACGTCTGCATGAAATTATCAACATCAGTATGAACTCCAGGCCAGTAAAATGTTTCCATTATATGCCTCCTAAGTGTAGATTGTCTCAGATGGCTTTCATTCAAATGCATTTGTGTTCTTTCTACGACCATTTTCTTAGGACTCTCAGGTATCATCAATTGGTGTCTTAACCTGCCCTCTGGAGAGATGTCTCGTCGATAGAGAAACACATGTTTCAAAAGGAAGAAAGGTCCTCTTTTCCGGCCCGAGTTTGCGAAATCACTTGTAAAAAGGAGGCAAAAAGGGGTTCTTTCTTTGGGCTATGGCTAAATTTAGATATCTGTTTGGTTCTCCCTCAAAATCCTTTTGGGTTTCAGGATTGGAAGGGTCACCAGGTATCTCATCCACCTCCCAAAAATCCTGGATTTCGTCATCAATGTTCTCCTTCTCCGTTTCTTCCCTGACTCTGGAAAGCAGCACTCTCTCAATTATCCCTTGAGCAATCTTATGGCCCTGATAAACTTGAAATGGGTCCTGTCCGTAACAAAACCTTATTACCTCCTCAGAGATTTGGGCCTTTCACCCCCGCCAAAACATCAATCCCAAATCTCCATGCTAAATCTAACTTGAGTGCTAGTTTGATGTATGTATCAGGGGGTGGAAGCAATACCAAGTCAGTGGGTATTAGTCTTCTTTCTCATCCCTATTACTACAGATATCAAACTGAGGGGTCTGATGTTTGATACTTAATTTTTCAAATTGTAGAGTCCCCCAACTTGTATCAGTTGAGCCGCATCCCACCCCCGACACCATCTGTGAAGGCATCATGAAGCAACACACATACAAAAGACTTAAAGTTAAAACAAAAGATATTTATTAACTTATATGTCAGGATGGTTGAAGGCCTAACTTGTGCTATGCTAAGGTGGGATTTCCCTATCTGAAGAAAACTAAGGAAAGTCTGAGTCAAATAGTTCAACTAAATAGTCGGTCTGTGTCCAAAACCTAGTCTTGCTCTCACCACTAGAACAAATGTGCAGGAATGTCAAAGTCAAAATAAACAGTGTTTGACTTAAAGGTCTGAGCTTCTTCCAGCTCACAGCTTCCTCTCAGCTCCCCTTCCCCAAGCATAAGAAAACGTTCCATGAAAAAGAGTCTTGAAGTTTACCTTTCTTCAGTTCAAAGCAATATAGTTCAGAGTCACTCCTGGGGTTCTCTTTCCCAAGTTTCAAATACCACAAACCAAACAAAAGGGGGTCTTGAGACTCCAATCCCAAGACAACACATATAAACTTGCCAAGCGTCAGGGTTCCCTTCCCCAAGACTTTAATGTCTCACACAGGTTCCTTGTTCCTTGCTCCTGTGCACAATTTAACTCCACTTGCTTCCCTTTACTGCTTTTGGGATTTAGAGTGTGCTCTTTGGGCTCCTTTGGTTTCTCCCTAGTCACCACCTAACTGCCACCATGTTTCACACACCCCTTTTCGAATGGTAGCCTTGTCACACTTTATTCACTCCTTAAGGTTCACTGTTCAGGCTTTCTTCATTGCGCAACAATCATTTAATGTTATTCAATTGCAGTTCAAGTCAGTCTTAAGTTGCTTAATTATATTCAACTTCAAGCTTTGAGTTTGTTAGTTGTGAAACATTTATTCAGTGTTTTACTGGTTTGCTTCGATGTTAACTTTCCCTTTTAGTTCGGTACTCAATATGTGCAAGATGTGTTAAGCATTTTACTGGTCTATTTTAAGGTTAAACTTCCCTTTTAGTTCGATATTCAATGTGCGTTGCTTTTCAGTATTTTCATTACTTTGTTGAAGACTTTCAAAAACGTTCCTTTAAGGTTCACGACCACCTCAACAAACTTAGTTAGTTCACAAAGGAAAAATTCATAACGTTGAGACTTTCGAAAACATGCTTGTTCCTTTTACAAGGCACACGACTGCTCTGCTAGATTGTACCAAATTCAGGTATCATTGACAATAGCAGTTCACTTCATGGAGGACGTATTACTCAAAATTGATTAGACATACGGAAATGTAGATATATTAATATTGGGTAATCTTAATACCCAATGTATTCCTCTATTTGACAAGATCACAGGATCAAAAATCAAAGGTGCAACTCAAAACGGTTAAAAGTGGGGTCAATTCTCCAAGAATTTAATCTAAAAACTGGAAATGGGAATGTGAAAGGAGAGCTACCTCCAACTGCAACATGGTTGAGAGACAAAAGTGCTTCTATTTTAGATTACTTAATCATGTCCAAAGCTCTGTTTGACTGCTGTGAATCTCTTTGTATACTAAATGGTACCACGAGTGATCACAACAGACTATCAGCGATCATAAAAACAAAATCTCTATAAAAAAAAACCTGACATATGATGAACTTCTTGAAATAAATAATAGCAAAAGCAGAGATTGAAAATTCAAACAAAATGGCAAAACTTTGAATACAAAACTTCAAAAAATGGTAACACAGAATAATGTTGAGATAATAAAGAAATTGTGCCATCCAAAAATGTTTAAAGATTTCCTCTGGTATACAGAAACACCAGTTCAGACAAGCGTGTAAACCAAAAATAAACACCCACATAAATGTGATAAAGAAACCTGCAATAGAAAGAAAGAGTTGAGAAAAAACTTCAATCAAATGAAATATTCCCATCTATCACCAGTAGAACACCAACATGACATTAAAAAAAATTAAAATTGTTACACAAATTGGTCAAGAGAGCATAGACACCGGTGTGTCCAAAGAGATGGAGAATGTATGTTAAGTAGTCCATTATCTAAAAATACTTGTAATTTCTGGTGGGTTTTGAATAGCATGAATTGCTCCTAAAATGACTTACAAAGTAATGTAATGTAGGAAAAAAATTATTTACTTACTTCAAAGAAATGTTTAAGAATTACAAGCCAATTGCTGACTCTCAATGCTTGTCAGTTACATGGCACCTTAATCTAGATGAACAAGTAGAGGATTTAATCAAAAAACATTTGTCATCTAGAGCTGCCGGTCCTAATGGGCTTGCTAATGTGATCTTAAAATCAGATATCAATTTATGGGCACATATCTTGACAAGCATCTTTAGTGAATGCCTTAGATGCCAGAAAATCCCAGGTAAATGGCAAATCGTGATAATACCTATATATATAAGAGTGGTAATCGAGAGGTTCCATCAAACTACCATCCAATCTCCCTTTTAGATGTAGATGGGAAAATATTCGCCTCATTAGTCCTTAAAATGTATATCTAGCAGACCTCACCGAAGCCCTTGCTCCACATTCTAGCAAGCCCAAAGATTGGGCTCCAGCCATTACAGTGGATCGCATATGTGGACTATGTGATCCTCTTGGATTTTACTCCGAGAGGTTTACAGCGTTTACTGAATGCCTTTGGGTCATATGCCTAACTAAACAATTTACAAGTGAATTCAGACAAATCAAAAATCTTGATATTTAAGAATCTGTGTCAAAAAAACAAATTACAAATGGCCTCTAAGTTACATGAAAATCCTGATAGTAAAAGATCTTATATACCTAGGTATAACAATACAATCCTCCTAGTCAAGAGGCACCCGCAAATTAGTTCGAAATGTCAAAATCATTAAATTTGGTGCACAAATGAAAAAAATATATTCGGCATATTGCAAGTTCTCCATAAATCCACTATTAAAGTTTTATAAAGCCAAAGTAGTCCCTTCGCTTATATACAGGTACGACACTATTCCAAAATCACAGTTAATCAATTGGGAAGTAATGGAAGGGAAATTATGGAAAAATATTTTGCATGAATTACCCGATTGGAAGCTTAAGGTATGAGCTGGGCCTAACATCCTTGAAAATGTCACGTGACTGGAAAATATTAAATCTATTTCGGATTATAATAACTGCCTCTGAAGTAACTCTATATGGCGATATGTTAAAAGAACTAAACAGTGAACAAAATTTACTTTTAAATGATATACATAAGTATGTATTATATCTGTTAGGAAGTTGTGATAGATCTCTAATAGATCTACGCGATAATCCTACTGGTTTCAAACAAGCACTCTCTCGCACAGATAAGTACCATAACACAGACGAGAAATTATAAAATCTCCAAATCTCATTCTAAATTTGATAAACCAAAACATTATCTTCCTAATTATCTCACATGGTTTCCAGAGCCGGAAATAAGAATGAACTTTCTAAGAATTTGACTCCATCTTGTAAAAGTAGCAGAAATCACAGCTATACATTTGCATCCTCATGGTAGAAATAAATGTAATCTACGTGAAGGTGTGATTAAGGAAGGTGTGATTAAGCAATCACAACATCACATCATCATGACATGTAAAGGTACAAGAGATCTCTGTGAAACATGTTTAATACGATTTGTAGATCGCAAAGACTGGATTTATACTGAATCATTCTGGGAACGTTTAATATGTGGCCATGAAAAGGCTCTAACAATCGAGAACGTAAAAATAATAAAGGAACTTAATTTCATTGAATAGATACAATCAATTACAGCAATCTGTGAAACAAAACACTTGTTTTAATGCTCAGATTCTGTTCGCCTAGTAATATTGACTACTTGATGCGTAATCTTAATGCTGCTGATTCATGATTCATCGGAAAAAAAATCATATTAACATTTATTTTATTTGGACTTTTAGTAAGTACATCTTCTATGTTAACTGTTCCTGTTTATTTTATTATGTCAGTGTGTGTTAATAATTGTTTTTATTGTACTGCATTGTACTGCATATTTATGTTCTTATCATTATTTTTCTGACTGTGTATAAAGTCGAAATGTCAGCAAAAACGCACAATAAACACAACAAAAAACACTGAGACTTGCGCTTAGAGTAACGCAGGGTTTCTTGCTCTGAAAAACTCACTGGCTCACTTTGTAGTCTTCTTCTGCATCGTGTGGGCTATAAACCTGGCGGCTTCCTTGCAGAGGGTCTTTCTCTGCCCCTCAGGCACTCTCGCGCTCCTGCACCTCTACAGGAGAATGAAAAGTCCTTTAAGTGGAAGAAAGGACGACTCCCCATCTCATCACCTTCCTTTGCCTCGCATCTGCGCCAGGGAGGTCCTGCTCCCACTTCACACTTGCCAGGATCCTTGGATGCTTCGGTCCTTGGTATGCTTCTACGGCTGCAGCACGGCTCCAGTCAGCATCTCGTCTCTCTCCCTCTCTTCTCCTTACTGCACACATCCCTTTTATATGCCCGAGTTGTATAAGAGTGTTGCAGGTGTGAGTCCTTTCCATTAATTGTCTGACTATAGTTAGGCTTGTTAGCAAGACATGCCTAATCTTGGCAATGGTACTCTTCTGAGGCCCTCTTCCTCATCTCAGTACCAAAGTGTGCATGTTGTTGTGCATAACTCCTAGTCGCCTCTTCCTCATCCCAGTACTGTCAAAAGTAATGTGTGGAAAAATTATGGGGGCTGACCTAAAATAGCCCATACAAGTTGAGAGACGGTTAGGTTTGTCATCCATGGGAAAAGAGGGAAACCATGTCTCGCCGAAGGGTTCCCCAATCCCAATCCCCAAGGATCCTCCACCCAGGTGATCCTCCTCCACTTCTCCACCCTCAGGGTCAGGATCCAAGAGCGATGGCCTTTCCCTGGCCACCTGCAAAGAGGATCCATGGGGTGTAGGAGTAACAATACGCTTGGGGTTCTCACATAACCCACCCCTTCCCTTTTACATTACCTGCCTAGGAGTTTTAAAACTACTGGTTTCTAGCCACCTCTCCACAGCAGCATGAGCCCCATTTAGTCAAGTTCTAAAAAATTACTGTCTATGGACAACTATGGGTATTATCTGAAATGTAATCTTACTGAGAACTACTCTACTAATCACAGCAGCCAGAAGCTTCTTCCAAAAGTTGATTGACTCCTCTACTTCATCTACAACATTCCAAATGTTCGAAATGAATATCATCTCAGGGTCCGTGGAGATGTTAATCCCCAAAAACTTAAATAAGTTGTCTTCCCATTTAATCAGCCATGACAGTAGTACTTCCAAGTTCAACTTCCCAACAACACGTCCCTGTTGATAAATACAGGACATATTCCAGTTTTTGTTTACTTGTTAAAATACTAAATCACCTAATTTCTTTTTTAAAAATGGGCGCAGGGGTTTGCGGGGCATATTTTCCGGGTCAAGAATATACAGCAATAAGTTATCTGCATAAAGCATTACCGCATGTCATATGGAAAGAGGGGACCAAAGGTTGTGCCCTCCATATTTGCCATCCACTGATATCATTCTTTCCATATATATCCTGGCAGCTGGTATGGTATACAGTATTTTAATCCAATTACTTTTTTCCATGGCTAAAGTTCACACGTTCCATTAAGAGAATGGGGTCATTCCGAGGTTGGAGGTAAGGGATTACCGGCGCCTGTAAAGGCACAGATGGCAGTAATCCCTTACCTCCGTATTCCGAGTTCCCTTTGCGGGTCCCTCTTTACCTCCTGCTTTTAGCAGGAGTAAATTACGGGACCCGCAAAGTGACCTTGGAGTAAATTACGGCACCGTAATTTACGGTGCCGTAATTACCTCCTACCCCATTCCCATTGAGCCCTATGGGGGCAGAAATGGGGATGGGGAAGGGCTATGGTGAATGGGGAATTACCGGTCCATCCAACCTTGGAATGGACCGGTAATTACTCCATTCACCATGCCGGTAATCCATGGAATAAATAGCTCCATGGTTGCCAACCATGGAGCTATTTACTCCATGGTGTAGTCCTAACTCGGAATGAGGGCCACTGTCTTTTGGGTGTCTAAGGCAGCTATCGCAAAGGCCTCATGCTGTTCTTCTGTACTATCTATTGCAAAAAAATATTCTCTGATTATGTGTTGTGTTCTTACCAGAGATTAATCGAGTCTGGGCCAGGAGTATGCATTTTCCCAATACACCTGGTCTCCTATTGGCAATCAGTTTGCTGATAGTCTGAAATTCAGAATTGAGCAGTGTTAGAGGTCTATACGAGAAATAACACTTTGATGACGACCTCCCTATGTGAACATGGTACTACACCTTTATGTGCCGTCTCACGAACCATAAGTAGCTATGGTGCTATTAGGTTCAAGACATTGACATACAATTCTGCTGGGAGGTCATCATTCCCCTTGGCATCTTGCTATCAGTTTACTATTAGTGGCTCATCAAGCTCCTCCCTACCCATCGCCTCCAGCTACTTGACTCATGCTTCTTGTCAAAACTCAGTAATTTGTTACAAATCTGGTACAGGCACTGTGTATATTGCTTGATTTAGAATTCCTTGAAGGTGTCATTTTTCTTCTATTGTGTGACACGCAGCTCTGTCCTCATCATGTACCACTGTTATCTCATATCTAGACTCCTCCCTTCTAAGTAAACATGCTGTAATCCTTCCTGATTGGTCATCGCTTTCAGGAATCCTTCTCCTACACGTCTCAAACATGTGCACTTAACCTCTCTTGTGCATCCTGTAGTTTTAATTAAACCATATACCAGGCTGTCTGCACTAGCCTCAGAGCAGGGAGCTTTTTTGTCAAACTGCTCAATTTCATCCTCCAGCTAAGTCACCTCTGTTTAGAGGAACTGTCTCACCCAATATGCAATATATATTGCAGGCCCTCTAATCACCACTCTGAATGCCCACCGATATCCAGCCCATACACTGTGTTCATGTTAAAGAACACATGAATCTGACAAACTATGTTCAAGGTGAACTCCACATCTATAAGGACTTCTGTCATAATGCTGCATGTCGGTGCAGAAAATATTTGTCCCAAATATTCAGCATTGTGACAAAACTGCTATGTTTTCCTGATGTCACAGTGGAGTGATGGACGGACAACTGAAAGCACAATAAGTAGGGTGCACATTTCTTTTTTCCAAACTTCTGTGTATGGTGTTTTAAATCATAAAACAACTTAAAAAAACATTGACGCGTGGGGCTACCACGTCGAAGGAGAACATTGTGCTAAAAAAACAACAAAAATGTATATAGAGTCTCCAGAATTTCTCCTTTAAGAAAGGTGTTGGGAGAGGAAAAGTGAAAAGGAAGGATGAAAAGAAGGAAGGTGTGGAAGACTGGATTGGTATGGAAAACCAGGAAAGGAGAACAAGGAAGGGAAAGAGGAGGGGAAGGTGAAAATTTACAGTCCATGACAATTGTCCACCACTGGAAAGAAAAACAACTTGAAACTAGTCTTCACATTAGACCACTCCCTTTCCCCACAGCTATAGTTATACAATCAAGAGCACTATGCAGAAACCAAGGTTTCACTTGGCAAAGTGCGAAACAAATTAAACAATATAATCTTTAAAAGGAAGGGTCTCTGATAAACGTCTGCCGAGACAGGTTTCAGCTGCCTAGCTTCCAGGAACACAAAATATTTATCTGATACCAGCATCCCTTTTCCAACAAAGCCCACCTGATTTCTATAATGTCCGTTGTCTTAAAGGCTCAAGGAAGAGGCACTCAGGTCAGGGAACAAGGACTTGTTTACCCTCCAAAGGACCATCTTTCGCTGTTCTTCTCAACAGTTCCTCAACTGCATGCGTCTTTTGATGAACCTTCACCACTGTCCCACCTGTTGACTCTCTCTGTGGTGTTGGCCTCCATGATGGAAGACAGTATGCACTTTGTGTAAGGAATATATGCACATTCTCTCACTTTACTGTCTAGCAGGGATTGCAGGGCCACACCCAACAGGTAATTTGCTACTCCATCGGGGACCCGAATGCCTCACACTTCTACATAACCTCTGATTCTCAGAAGCTTCAAGTTTCTTATTCAGGATTAACAGTGATTCAACCATTTTGCCGTTATTACTAGTGTGTGCTGTACCTTCTTTTCATTTGAGAATTCCCTCTTTCAGAGCAGACCTCTATGATCTTACTATCCCAATGCCCTGTTCTGTACCCTAGATGCAACCCCCAGGCATCAGACTTTGCCATCCTAACTACAACAGACTGCATGGTGGTAACGGCTGCTAACACGTTGCTCAAACCTAAAGCCATATTGGGGGAATCTGATGCAGATCCGCCACTACCCAAGGCATTGCAAACAGGCCTAGTATGTGGAGTAAAGAATTCAACCTTTTGTTCCGTTTGTTCGCCATGTTTCTAGTCCAAAGTCCCTTCCTGTACACCAGTGTAATCCCCAGTCTACCAGACCAGTCCGTCAAGCTTGAGGGAGGTCATACAACTCTTCCCTAACCACGGAAGCCGAA
Organism: Ambystoma mexicanum; assembly: GCF_040938575.1. Taxonomy (NCBI): domain Eukaryota; kingdom Metazoa; phylum Chordata; class Amphibia; order Caudata; family Ambystomatidae; genus Ambystoma; species Ambystoma mexicanum. The sequence continues at coordinate 741,103,638 of NC_090939.1, read as the reverse complement.
TTGAGTACGACCTTCCCACCATGGTTGGCATGGGTGCCTGATGTGATACTAACAGGACACACTGTGGCAGCCAATGGGACAAGAGAGTTAGGGAGAAGCTGTGGATGGGTAAGGGTTGATTAGGGAAACCAGAAAGAGGATTAGGGTACTTGAGTGGATAGAAAGGGGGATATATGGGACAACAGCATACAATACATACAGCAATCCAGAACCGCTCTTGTCCTTAAATCGCTTTGCCCTTTTGCCCTTTTCTGCCAGCCTACTATCTAATTTGCCCGAGTAACCCTGTAACCCAACCTATACACATAATCATACTTCACAAGACTCATGTAGAAATGACAAACATGATTTGCACATCGAAATGAATACATGAGCTCGAAAAAACAGCAAAGCATACCACTAGCTACCCGTTTCTACCACACAACAGTAGTAGAAAACCTACTCACAGGATGGTATTTTTTATCATCAAATTATATTCAACCAAAGGCATTATATCAGAACAGACATATTTTAATTCATATACGTCAGTGTGCTCACATAAAACATATAAAACACTAATATATGCAGATGTAGCTTGAAGAACAACACAACACAAAGTGGGATCACACCCACATAAAGAGCTGTTTCTGTGTCAACTGCAAATGTTATTCATATGCATGTTAAAGTTACGTGATGTTAGTAACAGTGACTTCAACCAAGTACAGATGTTTATCCAACATGGGTTAAGCAGCTTCTATTATAACTATTGCTATTTCAGCATTTTTACCCTGCGATGGCCCACATACATCAGGCTAACAGGCATGATCGGTTACTTTATCACGCAGGCGGACATAAAGAAAACACCAGCCAAGCCATTGCTATGGACTGAGAGACTGCTACACGGGTTGATAGTGTCCCCGACTTGATTTCAACCACGTGTGGGTAGCAAGTAAGTGCTGTTCACTGTTGTATATACATTTAGAATTTAAAAGGTGATATAGGTGGCTAATACGCCCCTTGTCCTCGTGTTGTGTTCTTACAGGACACATGATGCATTATGGATAATGCAGTCCGTACCTTCCTGCTGAGGGAATGCGATCCATTGAATTCTACTCCGAAAGAAATCTTTCACTAAACATGGTAATTGACACAATATTTTGCTACAACAAGTAAGCTGAATGACTTGTTTCTATGGATACATCTAATCGCTGTATCCATTTTGCTCAATCTATTTATAGAATCATGGACTTCTTCAGATGCCAAACTCATATGACAGCTCTCATTTAAATCAGAAATAAGTTGCCCTCCACACCTCAAAGACATTTTCACCAGGTTAGTAGTATCCTTACTCCATTTTTCACAATGCGCACTGCATGTTGTGATTTCCCATAAGGCCTTTTTTAAAAACAAACTCGTTTTTATTTGTTCCTAGGGTTCAACTTTGATGCACAGGCTCCAAGCATCATTCATAGTTGAATACTGTCACTAATTCTCTGCGTCCTGAAGACGGGTCTTGGAAGTCCACTAACCAAAGCTGGATTACACAAGTGCCGTTCCCTGCCCCAGAAACACATTTAAGTGTAGACGCTGCTTAACCCATGTTGGATAAACTTCCGTACTTGGTTGAAGTCACTGTTACTAACATCACATAACTATAACATGCATATGTGTCACATTTGCAGTTGACACAGAAACAGCTCTTTATGTGGGTGTGATCCCACTTTGTGTTGTGTTGTTCTTCAAGCTACAGCTGCATATATTAGTGTTTTATATGTTTTATGTGAGCACACTGTTTGATATATATGAATTAAAATATGTCTGTTCTGATATAATGCCTTTGGTTGAATATAATTTGATGACATAAAATACCATCCTGTGAGTAGGTTTTCTACTACTGTTGTGTGGTAGAGGCGGGTAGCTAGTGGTATGCTTTGCTGTTTTTTCAATATAGACTCCTCAAATACCACAGCCCCCTTCAAAAAAAGAGGAACCCCTTGTTTGCTCAAAACTTTTTTTCACTTTGAATGCATGAGCTGCTGTAGACAGCCACAAAACAGGAAGCGCATGAGCCAACACAAACACAGTAGACTTGTCCCAAACTCAACACATTTCTTTAATGTGTGAGAACTGCCAGGACTGGTTTAAGACTCTGAGCTTCCAGTTCATGCTTTAGGTGCAGAATGCTGGCGTGCATGAGTAAATCCATAAATGTTCCCAAAGTTCCTGTTACTTCACAGATGAAACTTCCTTTTGAATACTAAATCATAATTACACAATCCTGCGTTTAACAAATGGGAGGTATAGTTTAATTGAGCACTTATCTCAGGCTCGGGCGACAATGGCGACCCGAGCAGATGACAGGAGGCAAGGAATCAATAACGAGGTTGCCGTTCACTCTGCAACTTCACTGGTTTCTGAGTTGCTTCCTGACGTCTGGAAACTAGGTCCTCCACATTCGCGATGATCGCATGTGTAGCTCAGCGCTGCCCGCTTCATCGCCGCCACCCAGGGTCACACTCAGCACCTGCCGCACACAACGTCCTGCCCATGCCTATCAGGAACAATTACCAGCTCCGGACACTGGCAGGACTGTCTCCTTAAAAGACTCTGCTGTGCACGCGTCCAACGTGCGCACGCAAGCCTATAGAACCATGGGAATTATAGTTCAAATGGGGAAACATGGTCCGGGTACCCAACGCAGCACATCTCCAGGGCTTGAAGTCAGACTACATGCTGCAAAAATAAATCAGCTAGTTTTCCGGCACTAAGCACTTCACTGCATGGTATTAAATTAGCCTGTTTAGAGAAATAGTCCACAACCACCATGATTGTATCATACCCATTGTCTTGGAGTAAATCAGTCAAAAAATCTATTGATATGGACCTCTAGGGCTCATTAGCAGTGGGTAAATGTTGCAATAACCTTGCCTTCTTGGAACGATCGAATTTCTGTCTCATGAACACCTTGCAGTCTTGAATGCAAGTGTAAATGGTCTTGTCCATGTTTGGCCACCGAAAATAACGCTGCAGCATGTGTTTGGTCTTACGCTCCTCTGGGTGCCCTGCTAAAGGAGACGTGTGACACCAAAGCAGTGCTGTACTCCTTAATGCATCCGTGGCCAAAAATAACTTGTCATAAGGTAGACCGTATGTCCCTTAACAGACTCCCAGCCACCCATTCCTGTAGTTCAGAGGTTGAGAACACTCTGCGCACCTCTTCAAATACATTCTGAGAGATTGCCCAAACAATTTTTTCCACCAGAATAATACTGCACTCCTCTTGAACACCCACTTCCACATTCCGGTGCCTGGTTAATGTATCTGCCTTGCCATTGTTCTTGCTTGGCCGATAGGTTACCACAAAGTAAAATTCTCCAAAATAACGCGACCGCTTAACTGCGTGGAACTTATGACTTTGTGGGTGATCGGTAAGCACCACCACTTGTTGACATGCTCTCATTAAATAGTGCCGTCATTGGAGGCAAGAGGGTTAGGGATAAGTTGTGGATGGGTAAAAGGAGGTTAGGGAAACCGAAAAAGGATTAGGATACTTGAGTGGATAGGAAAGGGGATATATGGGAAAGCTCCATACAATACATGCAACAATCCTGAATTGTTCTTGTCCTTAAATCTTAGTCCTTTTCTGCCAGCCTAATGTCTAATCAGCCTGAGTAACCCTGTAACCGAACCTATACACATAATCATACTTCAGAAGACCCTTGTAGAAATGGCAAACATGATTTGCACATTGAAATCAATGCATGAGTTGCTGTAAACAGCCACAAAACAGTAAGTGTATGAGCTAACACATACACAGTAGACTTGTCCCAAACTCAACACATTTCTTTAATGTGCGAGAACTGCCAGGAATGGTTTAAGACTTCCAGCTTCCAGTTCCATGTTTTAGGTGCAGAATGCTGGCAGGCTTGAGTAAATACATACATTTTCCCAAAACCCTGGTTACTTCATAGGTGAAACTTCTTCGTGAATTCTAAATCATAATGACACAATCCTGTGTTTAACAAATGGGAGGTATAGTTTAATTGAGCACTTATCGCAGGCTCGGGTCGCCAGCAGCAACCCCGAGCAGATGACGAATCAATAACTAGGTTGCCGTTCACTCTGCAACTTCACCGGTTTCTGAGTTGCCTCCTGTAGTCTGAAAACCAACTCATCCACGATTGTGCTGACCGTGCATGTAGCTCGGAGCATCCCGCAGCACTGCCAAGCCACCCGGGGACACAGTCTGCACCTGCCGCACACTCCATCCTGGCGGTGCCCATCAGGAACTATTACCAGCACCTGACACGGGCAGAAAGGTTTCCTTAAAAGGCCCTACTGCGCGCGAGTGCAACGTGCACACGCAACCCCATGGAACCATGGGAATTTAGTTTAAATGGTGAAAAACATGGTCCGGTGCCCCAGCGCAACGCATTCCCAGGGCTTGTTAGCCTGTGCTTGGTGGTTGTGGCCACAGAAGGCCCCTACCACTGCTCCAAGACCTCCCACACCCTTGACACAGTCGAGTAAGCAGGGGCAATGCCTGATGGGTGGTTTCCTCTCCTACATGCCACCAGTCAGCAGTGAAATCCCAAATAGTGAAGTTCAATATCCATTTCGGTTAAGAGACATGGCATAAGTATGTTAATGGAAGGGGGGTGGCTTGCCAGCAATTCGATAGAGATGCAGTGCTTAAAGGCTCCTGCATGATCCAACAAATGGATATGAAAAGCTGGTAAAATACAGGTCGGCAAACTGGGAAACTGATCGAGGCACTGCTGGGGAAACGCTGAAGCGTAACCGGAAGACAGGGAGACCAGGAGAGACCCGAAGCGAGACCAGCGCCGCCACGCAAAATGGCGGACACAACAACGAACCATTGAGCCCTAGCGTAAGCAGCCCTGGGAGCGGCACCGCAGAAGTGGGGAAACCATCCAAAGGCTGAAGCCAGACGCCGGCAGTGAGAGATGCACCGAAGGAGACACTGGGTGCCCTACGCAGGAAGAGAGAGAGAACCGGGAGGCTGGCAGCTCCGGACGGCACCAGAACGCGCACCGCAGCGACTGGGCTCCCAGAGAGACAGACAAGGGCGTGAAGGAGGACCAGCGACCAAGGAGGCTGAACGGGGGACGCCTGGAGACAGGCTACAATACCAGAGCTGCAATAGGAGAGAGCGAGGAGCGGAGAGCAAAGGCCCCCCCGAGACGGACACTGGGAAGGTGCAAGACCTGGAGACCCCACAACAACACCGAGAGAGGCGGAGAACGATGCTGAGCAGCTTGGGGAGCCGGGCCAACAGGGACCCAGCCCAGACGGGTCGGTCCGTCGGCACGCCCAGAAACCTGTATGGGCTGGTTCCCCAGGTGCATCTAATGAAGAGGCGACCGAGCAGGAAGGCCCTTCAGAACTGACGGGGCGCGACCGCACACTGAAGTTGTGGCGGAGGACAGGGGAGAATGCCCGGGTCGGGCGACCACATACAGTAAGCATAAACTGTTGGTGGGCCACCCCGGGAACCAGCTGAACTAACAACCCCCAGGGAAGAGGACACTTGGGACGGCACAGAGACGATCTGAGGGCTTTGAGAGGAGGCCCAGAGTGGTAGCGAACCACGGCACAACCAGTAGTCAGAAGGAGGCGGATACGGTTGACACGGCCATCATGGGTCAGCACAGCTCAACGGGGCCAATTGCCGACGGCGAGCGCTGTCTGGGAAACGGCGGGCGCAGACACTTTGGAGATTTGATCAACGAGTCTGCACCCCGTGGCAGGTGTGAGCGGATGCATCCCAGTGTGCGGAGGTTTGCCCGGAGAGGACCGGAGGCCGGATCAGCACGCAACCAAACCAGGTGAGAAGAGTCAGGGAACAAACGGCGAACGGCAAGGCCCTGCGCACTAGCAGCACAAACAACTGGGGCACAGGGCGGCATCTGGCACACGGGGGAGGCGAAGAACCCATGGACTGCAACCGAGCGACCCCTTATGATGAAGCCACGCCCCAAGACTATTCAGCGCTTCGTGTCGTCTCCTGTACGCTGTCCAAGCAAGACGCTCACCGCGCTTCTGTTCCTGGAATCCTTCAGTCCACGTTTGCGTGGTCTCCGCTTCATCGGACCAGCTTCAGATCATCTCTTCGGTTCTTCTCTGGAACTCCAGCAGCTCCAGTCATTGTATCTTCGCTCGGGATCATCACTCGAACGCCCAGCAGCTCCGGTTTCACTCCGGATACTTGCACGAACTTCCAGCAGCTCCTGTAAAGAAGAAAAGACAAAGTTAGACAGTGCTCGCATAACGCAGAGCATACTCACCAGAAAAAGGTATCCTTCTGCTTGGGCGCGCTTCTCTTTTCTTCTACAAACTTGGGCAGCACCTGTGAAATAGAAAAGAACAATACTAAAACGCGCTCTGCGCAACTCCCAGCAAACACTGTGCAATTATTTGAATGATACTTACCTGGACAACAGAACACCCCCAACTCTTAAGACATTTTCACCCAGCACTAAAGACTCTTACCTACTAAGCCAGTGGGCTAAAGACTACCAGTGAAGTAACTGGTTCTCCACGCATCTGCTCGGCGTCAGTCCGGGGGTATTCGCTGTGAATACCGAACAGCGATTTAACTTTGAACGCAGGCAACCACAAACACTTGGCAAGGAAAAACCCCCAAGTCTCCGGCCCAGGAAGAATAGCACCCCTGCTAGAGCAGGATGGAGAGTTCGCCCAACTAATCCAAAAGGTGAGCTGGGGAAAGCCAAGCCAAATCACCTCAACACAAGGGATAAGAGGGAGGGGGGCCCGAAGGTTAAGTCAGTCCCATATCTTAGTGTATTTTACCCTTTCTATCAACAGGCATACCTTCTGAATCAGGTTGGGGAAAGAGCACACGGAAAAAGAGGTTGAGGCTCCATCGCTCCCGCAGAGATACAGGTGAGTGTGACAGAACACAAAGCCGTTCTTACCACACTGCCTGAGCGTCGGAGACCTCTGAGGTACACCAGCTATCACAATTACTAGGGGAATTGTGGGCAAAGGTGCATGCAGCTTGCTCAGAAACCAACGCGTTAAGGCGAGAGCTGGTGGTCAATAGGGAGAAAACTAATGAGTTGGCTAGGCAGCTCTTACAGACACAGGCTGGCTTAGCACCCTTGCCAGGAGGGGCTACCCAAGGACAGGCTTCAGTATCGTCAACCGTGGCTCCGGTTCAAGTGGTTATCCCAGGCAACATTCCTTTAGCTTGCCCTGAGAGGTTTCTGGGAGACCCCAAGAAATTTGGAACATTCATGAATCAATGTGGCCTGCACTTTATATGTAAACCAGAATTATTCCCGACCGACCAGGCGAGAGTGGCCTTCGTCCACTCATACCTTGGGGGGAATGCCGCAGACTGGTCAGTCCCCTTAGTAAATAAGGATGACCCACTGCTTAGAAACTACCCTGGTTTCCAACGCGAATTAGAAAAGTTGTTTGCTCATCAAACACAAGGCCAAGCCTTAGACGACAAATTGCTCTCCCTGCGGCAGGGCAGCCAGGATCTCATCGCGTATGTGGCGACGTTCAATCATCTAGTTGCTGAATCAGGTTGGGCCGAAAGAAAAACGCATCACATTATTTTACTGAGGATTGCGGGGTGAATTAAAGGACGTTTTAACACAAGTAGTTAACCCCCGATGATTGTGCCGAATACATCGATCTTTCTATGCAATTAGACAATCGTTAGCAGAACCGTAAGGCTGATCTGGCTTAATCACAGAATAGACCAGTGTACGTCCGACCCAGGGAGGCCTCAAGCCGACAATCCACTGAGACACATTCTGAGCCCATGCAATTGGGAATTCTTCGAGGTCCACTTACCAAAGCAGAGCGAGAACGGACGTGCCAAGAACAGCTTTGTCTATATTGTGGCCAATCCGGTCACTTTCTTCGAAACTGCACGGCAAAGCATCCACGGAAGGCAGTGGGAGCTATGGACAACCCTAAAGAAGGCAAGGAAGCAGAAAACTCCAACGCCCGGCAGACTTAGAGGTTGGTTTGTCGAGCTTCCAACAGAATTCTCAGATCTCACATTTTGCCATTCCAGTGGTCCTGGTTAATTCATTACAATCCGCCAAGATGCACGCTCTCAAAGCATTTATAGATAGTGGGGCCTTCGGAAACTATCTGGACATAGACACAGCAAGATCGATGGGTTTATCATTCCACCCAAAAGACTCCATTGAAAATGTAACGGCCGTGGATGGAACACAGCTCCTTTCGGGCCCGGCAACACCTAGTACCACAGAAACCTCCTTGCTTTGTCAAGGCTGCCATAGGGAAAACATCAAATTTGATCTCATCGCGGCCCCCAATTTCAAATGATTCTCGGAATACCTTGGCTGGAACTGCACAACCCAAGCATTGATTGGAAACCGGCTCAAAAGGGTTATACCCACGTTGGTGCACCCAGACCAAACGGGGTATCTACTGGCAAGGAATACAAAAGGGAATCTCCACAGACTCCACTACGTCATACACAACACGAATCAGGAAGGTGGGGAAAGCGCAGTAGCATCACTGGATGCCATAAAGGCATTCAACTCTGAACTGGGACTGGCTTCTGGGAGTGCTCGCCCACTTTGGGATAGGTGAAGGGTTCCTACGTTGGATCAAGCTTTTATACAAGGATCCGAGGGCGAGGGTGAAGAAGGGTAGACACGTTTTGAAGGAGTGGAGCATAGCACGGGGTACGAAGCAAGGATGCCCACTATCCCTGATGTTGTATATCTTGGCCTTAGAGCCATTTGCAGACTTTCTAAGGGCGGAGTACAGGGACACTGAAATTGTGATAGATGGAGAAGTACATCAAATATCAATCTATGCAGACGATATGCTGCTCTATGTCCAGAACCCACAGAATCACTTGCCGGACCTGCTTGAAACCCTGGGAGCATTTGGCAGGCTGTTGGGAATTACTATCAATAAAGAGAAATCTTTGCTGTTCCCCTTAGCAGGCCTGAGAGGCGAGACACCAGACCATTACTGGATTTAGGCCTCACATGGACCCCACTCACTTTCAGATATCTAGGAGTGGATATATATCACGACACTAAAGAGACGCATAAGTCCAATACACAGATGGCCCTGGATAAAATAGGGAGGGCCATGCAGTTCTGGAGGACACTACCGTTGGGGATGATGGGGAGGGCGGCCCTGTTGAAGATGACGGTCATACCCAGTCTCCTGTATTATTTCACCAACATTCCTTACATCATCCCTGGGTCATTTTTTTAAACTCTTACATGCAATGGCCAGGGAGTTCCTGTGGGGAGGAGGGAGAAACAGGATAGCACTGACCACACTACAAAGGGACTACGAAATGGGGGCATCAAGCTCCGAGACTTTGAGCGATACTATTTGGCAGCTCAACTTTAATTTGTGGTGCAGTGGCTAGGCGAGGATACATCCATAGATTCAATACTTCAATCGTCGCTGCAGCGATACGACTTGAGAGAGCTCCTGTGAATAGACAAAGCCTCGGCCAAAACACTCCCCAATATGGTCAAGCTGGGCCGAGCTCTATGGAAAAGAGCATGGAAAATCCAAAACATAAGGGACCCCTGCTCCAGGCAAATCCCTCTTGTGGGATTAGTTGATGCCCACATTGCGAATCTGGCAACGTTCAGAACACAGTGGGAAGATAAGGGAGTGGTCAAAATAGGAGATCTGTGGCAAAATGGACATTGGGTGGACTTCCAGACCCTGGTAGAAGAGCAGGGCATGCACAAGGGCCAATTCATATTGTACAATAACATGGTCCGAGCGATAAGGAGGAGATGAGAGACCCTACCGGAGGCGGATGACGCAGGAGGGGCACTAGATGCATGGTACGACATTTCAGAGGGGGGACACACACAGTGGCCAGACTTTACAAACAATTACCAAGAGCCAATAACACAAGAGAATTACAAGCACGAGTTAAATGGGAGGAAGAGCTTCAGAAACCCTTCACAGATGAGGAATGGAACAGGGCCGTCAGATATGTGAAGAAAGTCTCCTGGAACGCAAGGTTCAGACAGATGCAGTTCTATCTCATACACAGAGCATATCGAACACCGAAAAGAATGTCGAGCATGGGCAGTAGGCAGACCCGGAGCTGCCTGCGTTGCGCGGCAGAGCTGGCAGATATGGTGCATATATGTTCTGGTCATGCCCGAGAATAACAAGCTTTTGGGACACTATCAAGGAAAGAGCGTTTAAGGGGATTCAAATGCAGGCATGGTCACCAGCATCTTATCTACTGGGCCTGTTCCCAAGAGGAGACAAACAAAGAACACACTGGGCAAAAATGTAAGGCCTGATGACAATATTGGCAAAACTCTGCATAGCAATGGTGTGGAAAACAAGCACAGGAGCCTCGATAAAGGGGTGGTGGGAGGATCTGCAAAAATGGGCGATAGCCAAAACATCAGTGTGGACAAGGGTGATGCAAAGGGGAGAAGGCAACAGTGGGGCTAAGATATTGGCATGGAACACCCTTGTGCAGGATCTGTTCGGAAGCAATAAAAGACAGCATAGGCGAGCCAGGTGGCCTGGTCGCGGATTAACGAGACGACGGAGGAAGCTCGGAGGTTACGAGCCGAAATGAGTCAAGGGAGAGATGGCCGGCCCATCTGCATCTGGGTGGATTACACAGAGCACTGTACAGACATCATGGACAGAGGAAAAGGGGACCCTGCCGTGAATCGAGCAGATAAGAAATAATATGAAAAGAAATAATATGAACTCCAACTTAAAAGTGCCAGTAGAGATGTGATGTGTGTTGTTGTTTAAGTGGTTATTTGTAATGTTTTGTGTTGGAAATGCAAATAAAAAGGTTAAAAAAAAGAAGTATGTTAATGGAAGGCTCCAAGATCCACTGCAGCAGAGGAATGAGGAGAAATCTTGCCACCCAGATTGTGAGCTCCCACATCACTCCAATATCGGACCTACATGCAGAGCACTGTCGCCAAATCTATGGCCCACAACACCCACATCTGGCTTCTTCCACTCTCTGCAGACCTGTGGATTGGCATCACATCGATAGGATTGGTTATTTATAACGCGCTTAATAGCCAGAGGTGTCTAAGCGTGGACCTGGGGATCAGAGCTGTGTTGCTCTGTGCTGTGTGGCTTCTAAGGCGAGCATGTTGCCCCTGAGCTAAATTCCCAAAACTTGCAGAGCCTTGCAGGTAGATTTGGCAATGATTCATAAAATCTCTTGCTGGCTGCATTGGAATCAATGTGTTTGAAAACCTATATACGTTGCTGTATGGTGAGCCCGGTAATAACAGCTCCGGGACTTATTGGAGATGTACGCTGTCCATTTTTGTGTTCACCCTGCAGTACTGCTATTAAATCTTTACTGTATTGGCCACCAGGGGGGCGTAGCGATGTAGAAGTCTCTATGTGCTGCTCCTCACCCAAGGGCTGGACTGTGTCCAGATTCCCCCCTACCCGAGAAGCCATCACTTGAGGAAGCAGTCCCCCTTGCACCCTCCTCCTGTCATGATGCCCGCTCCCGGGGAGCCGGTTCAAGCCCTGCGTCCCCGAAAGCGGACATCCAGTCCCCAAGGAAGGACCCAGCAACCCCATATAGGGGACCTTTGGACAGTGTCCTGGCGCCTATGGCGCCAGGCTCATGAAAGACATCAGTCCTGGCGCCAGGCTCATTATGGAAGTGCTTGGGTGCACTTACCTGATGCAGACCATGCTGCAGGATCCCGGCCTCCTTGAGGCCTGAAAGGAACTACTTTAGCTGTGGGACTAATTTACCATCCGGGCGTGGTCGGGGAAGGATACATACCTGATTGGAGGAAGGATACATACCTGGAACTTCTTCCAAGGCTATTTAAACCCCACCCGAACAGCCACACGTGCTTCGCGTTGTTCTGCATCTAGCAGCTGGACGCTCACCGTGTCTGCTCCTGCATCCTGACTTCTGCCACGCCTGCCAGCATCCTGGATCACCTGCAAAGGAAGAGAAGAAGAGAACAGAAGAAGGAAGAGTCCTTACCTGCTAAACCCGCATCCCAGAGACATCTCGCCGACAATCCTGAAAAGGAAGACTGATTTAAAAGCTCATTGCGTCGATCGCTGCAGCGCCGCATTCCACTCACCTTTACAGGGCGCCTCCATGTTCAGCAGCGATCATCCGGATTCGCAGTCATGCCCCAGCGCCTAGGGAGAAAAAGACCAGAACAAAAGGTGAGAGAGAGAAGGGAATAAGGAAAGCTAAATCTCCATGTTAAGACTTACCTGTTGATTCATTCCCTCTTCATTTCGGGTCCGCGCCGCATCCTGGCATTTCCGGACCCCCGCCCCTAAGGGGAAAAAGAGACATCAGAGTTCATGAGCGAATGAAAAGACATTACCAAAAAACACTCATTAAAGACTTACCTGATTTCTACAAGGATTTCACCTCTCATCTCGGGTCGGTGCCTGTTCCCCGGCATTCCGTACCCCAGCCCCTATGGGGAAAAAGACACTAGCATTAGTACATCTTTTCATGTAGCATTAGTACATTAATGCATGGACACAAGGGGAACCTCTTATAAAAAGACTTACCTGGAAGCCAAGCAAGTTTGGTTCTCACCAATCCGAAAATCCAGTGAAGTAACTGGATACCAACGCGCCCCTGCATCAGAAGCAGGATGGAGAGCTCGTCCTTCCAGACCCTAAGGTGAGACGCTACGAGGAATCACAGAAGGGTTTCGAGGAGGGTGAGAGGGGAAAGTGGGAGGCTGATTGCATTACCCCGCAGACAGTTAATCCCCTATTTTCACCTACAGAAGGATACTTCAGCGAGCCAGACAAGCCAGATTTGGGGGCCCGGTCCAGTCCGTCTTCCGAACCCTGCGCATCACCTTAGAAGAGGTCACAGCAGCGCGAACCAGGCCAGCGCCTCCGTGGGAGTCAGGTGAGCGTTACACCTCCCCCCCAAGTGCCCAACAACCAGGTGAAGCTGCTGGTGAAATCCCTGAGTCTTCAGACGGAGGGAGGCTCGAGAAACGATCCAAGTGTGCGGCGGATGGACATGCCCAGCTCCCGAGCCAGTCCAGAGGTCTAGGAAGCACAATGCAGAGTGTGCATGCCGTGGGGGCCGTCGTGTCCCTGTGGCTGGACCTGCCTGGTTCTGAGAGACACCCGGGCCGGGCCCCCATGACGCCTCCCCCCACCCGGGAGAGGAACGTGGCAGAGGACCCATGAGGGAGAACAAAATACAGAAGGCAGAGTGGAGGCCCTCCCTTCAGGATTGCGGAAGGGCGCAGGAAGCACCCCAAGCTCCAGAGACAGCATTGGAGCGGAGGCCAAGCACCTCAGGTACGCCATGCCTTGATCCATAATCAGCACCAGAGCGGGGGCCAAACTCCCCAGACAAGGCTGTACCCTTCTTTGCAGCTAGTCGGTGCTGCTGCCCCTGGAGACTCTCCCCCCCCCACCCTTTCAGGCCCCTGCATAAGCCAGCAGATCCCTGAGGCCCGATGCAGTGCCCCAGGGGTGCAAATCCATCATGGGGCCACCTTGCAGCCCAGCTGAGGCCTCCCCAGCTTTTACCCGACACCCTGCCTTGCATCAGGACGACACCAGAGACTCTCTTGCGACCTGGGGCCCACCGCCCGCCTAATCCAAGAGCCTATCCGAGTGGACCCCCGCAGAGGTCCCAGTGAAGATCCCCAGGGCCCAGAGTGAGACCTTGCACCTAAATCCAGAACCCCGCAACTTGCACCCTACACCGGGAAGACCGCGTTCTGTGCTGTGATCCCTACCAGCCGAGGAAGCCGCCCGCCCCTGAAAAATTGCAGCCCGGGAGCCCCATTGGTCTCCATGGAACCCTTGGGGGCCGAAAAGAAGAACTCTATCACATAACAGGCTGGTGAGCAGGGGTTTGCCAGACACAACCCCCTGCCCGACCCAAACACTCCCCCGAATGGAACCCCCAACCCGAGGCCTAGTAACCCAGAAATTACTCGGCCACCCATGAGCTGGGCAGCTTCGCTTCGAAAATTCCAATATGACCAGGCGCCTCTCCCAACACAGGTAATCATGCCTGCCATAGCTAAGCCAGACCCAGAGGAGGCCCAGTCAATGAGCAAGGGCATGGCAGCGCTTCTTAAAGAAATAAGAGGCTTTAGGGTAAACATTAGCAAAAGACTGGATGGTCTGGACAAAAAAAGTAGACAGTATGGATGACTGCATCCAGGGCCTCAAAGAAAACCAATCCTCTGTGGACCTACTAGAAACCCAAATCGATATGAGACTCTCGAAGCTAGAGAGAAGGGAAGAGAAGTGTGCGCTAAAAATAGACGATTTTGAAAATTGTGAACGCTGCAACAACTTAAGGTTTTTCGGGTTCCCGGAGCAAGGAGAAACACAGAATGACATCATTAAGGTCATAAATGGGGTTTGGAAAGCTCTTCAATGAAATAAACACCAACAAACCCACTATCGACAGAGCGCATAGAGAGAAGGGTGGGGGGGAGCTCCAGGGGTCCAAGATCAATGTTGCCAAGATCCCATTACTTTGCGGAGAAATCGAAGATTCTGGAATTGGCATAAAAAAGGGGCCCGATAGTGTGGGGAGCCTCGCAGATAACTGTATTCCAGGACTTGTCGGCCTTCACCCTGACCAGGAGGAGACTCAGCCCACCTCTGACAAAGTGGCTCAGATCTAAAGGAGTGCGTTATAGGTGGGGGTTTCCCTTCTCCCTTTCCCTTCTCCCTTGCCTTCGAGTACGAGGGGTATAAATACAGCTTCATAACGGAAGATAACATAAGCAGAGTGACTCAGGAACTGTTAGGCGACTCAGCCCCAGAGGCCACGTCGGAGGCTCGGGGGGGAGTGGGGAAGAGTGGAGTGAAACCCACAAGGTCAATGGATTTGTGGACATATGCTGTGCTCGTGGCCATCAGAAATTCAAGAAGTTAAACCCTGTGTCGCCCCGACAGACCGGAGAACAGGGCTAAGTATTTGATGCCTCCATGGGAGGGAATCACGAGGTGACAGCCGACGGGTTCTCTGTAGCCTATGATGCTTTCAAACCAATAAGGCGGAACAGACAATGTCTGATTCTTAAGAGGCTGGGGGTTACCTGGGCCACCTGTTATGAGGAGGCGTTCCAGTGGGCTGACCAGTTAAATCTTGTGTAGTAATGTTTTTTTACTACAGGGGAGGAGGGGGTTCGTGGGGAGGGGGAAGGTGGGCTTAAGGCCAACGAATGAGGGCTCAATGGGGGGGCTCAGAGGTGCTACATTGAGATGATTTTCAAGCCTGAGGGTGGGGTAGACAATGGTGGTCTGGCCCAGCGGCGTGTTAGATGTTGCAGGTAGTCCAGGTGCCGGAGTGTGAGAGTTGGGGGTTTGTTGTTTACCAAAGTGAATCTCAAGTAACACATGATACCAAAAACCAGATCCATTCAGAGGGGGGTTGTATAATTTAGATTCAGAAGAACGGGCACTCAGCCTTGGGAGGATGCACGACACAGCGCTAAGACTGAGACACATGAGAAGTGCCTGCCCCCCCCCAATTAATCCGGTTAAAGTTGGATTTTATGTTTTTGCTGGAGACCCACTGGCTGAGGGGGAGGGAGCCATCCTTGAGAGCCAGGTCAATAGGGGAGGCGCTCCACGCGTCCTGTCTGTCCTAAAAAAGGAGTAGCTCTCCTGGTTTCTAGTAAGCTTCCCTTTGCCCTGAAAGCGCAATTGAAACACCCAGGGGGCCGCTTTGGGATGGTGAAGGGGGAGGTTAAGGGCCACATGCTCAGAGTGGTCTCCATCTACTGCCCGAATGAAGCACAGGACCAGTATTGGGAAGCTGTCAAGAGCAAAATTCAAGCTTTTGTAGAAGGCACACTGATAATTGGGGGGGATTTTAACTTGGCCCTGCACCCCGATCTCGACAGGAAGAGAGCGTGTCCCCAAAAAGCAACTCAGTCGCAACACATGCTGTCGCTTCCAGGGAGTTAACATGGAATTGGGTGTGGTGGATTTGCATGAAAGGGAGCAGGGTCGGGACCCCCACGTTAACCTATGACTCAAGGGTGCATGACACGTTCTCAAGTATAGATTATATCCATGTGGAATCTCCATTACTGGAAGGGGTGAGGGAATCCACCAAGGAAGTGATCCTGTGGTTCGATCATGACCTGGTGAGAGTTAGAATTGGTGTATTGCCCCCAGCGAACCGCACGTTTAGGTGGTCATGCAAGGACCAGTTGCTGCAGGATAAAGAGCTAGCCCAGGTACTGCTGAAGGCTATCGGGGAGTTTTTTCAATTTAAGGACAACAGGGAAGTTGGGATCCCAGGGATTTGGGAAGCCTTCAAGGCCATTAATCGGGGAGTCCTGTTAGGAATGGGGGCCAAGAGAAAGAGAGAAAGGCCAGCAAAGGAGAGGGACCTTAGGGGGCAAATTGAGTCTTTGCAGCCGGGAGGGAAAATGAAATCCCAGATGTTCCAAGGGAAATGGGTTAAACTACATTAATACAAAGCAAAACTGAAAGCCTTCATGGTTGGCCAAACAGAAAACTGGCATTCCTAAAGCAGAAATATATGGAAAAAGGGCAACATGCCGATAAAATACAGGCATGGTGGTTAAGAGAGCAGAGAAATGGTAGAAGGGTAGATGCGATCCGCCCGTTAGAAGGTTAAAAGCTCCTCGAGAACCCACAGATAGCTGAGGAGTTTCAGGTATGTTACGAGAACCTCTATACCTCAGAATACAAGGGGGATGGGACTGACTTAGACCGGTTTCTGAACTCGCTCCCGATCCCGAGTCTCCCCCCAGAAAAAGCTGAAGCCCTGTAAGTTCCAATTACCGAACAAGAAGTGGTAGACAATATTGGTAGCATGAAGTGGGGAACAACACCGGGACAAAACGGCTTTACTGTCTACTTCTTTAAAAGATTTTGCTCCACCCTGGCCCCATTCATGACTAAGCTGTTCAACAATGCAATGGAAACGGGATCCCTTTGAAAGTCCATGCTCTCAGCTTTAATAATAGTTATTCTAACGGAAGGGAAAGACCCCTCCCAGTGCCAATCCTATAGACCCATCTCCCTGCTGAACACCAACATTAAAATTATGGCAAAAGTGCTGGCCAATAGTCTCAGTCACCTGATGACTTCGCTAGTACATGGAGACCAAGTGGGGTTTATCCCGGGACGACAGGGAGCTGACAATGTAAGAAAACAAACCTGATACATGAATCAAAATGCAAGGGCCTAGAGGCATATTTGATTTCCATAGACTCAGAGAAGGCCTTTGATTGAGTTGAGTGGGGGTATATGGGAAAGGTCCTACAGAAGATGGACTTTCAGTAGGAACTTTAGGCAGTGGTTCTCAACACTATACAATGACCCCACAGCAAAAGTGCCAGTGAATGGCACTATTTCCTACTCCATCTCACCAGAGGAACAAGACAGGGTTGCCCTGTCTCGGCCCTTGCTGTATGCCCCGGCCACGGAACCCCTGGATATTGCTATTAGGGAAAACCAAGGGATACTGGGAATCCAGAGTGGGGTCGTGGACTTTAAACTCTCCTTGTTTGCCAATGACATCCTTTGCTATGTGACAAAATTGGCAAAATCTCTCTCTGAACTCCTAAGCCAGATAAATCTGTTCGGCAGGTTATCGGGCCTGAAAAGTAACCTCCCCAAGTCTAATGTGATGCCCATCGGATTGGACCACTCTGCAAACAGAGGTAAGAAAACAGTAGGTGGGATGAGAGTCGAGCGGTCGTGCACTCCGTACATGGGCATTCACCTCACTAGAGACCGGAAAAAACTGGTAGAGCTCAATTACACTCCCATTGTATATAAAAATAAGGTTGGACCTCCTGCGCTGGGCTCCCCTCATCCTGTCCTGGTTTGGGCGAATGGTATCAGTGAAAATTAACATTCTCCCCCGCCTCCTATATTTGTTCACGTCCCTACCCTCACCCCTCCCGGAACCTTTCCTTTCGAAACTAGAAACCATTTTGAATCAATTCATATGGAAGGGGAAGAGCCCTAGAATTAGACATGCTACTCTGACTTCAGGCAGTACCATAAGGCAGCACAATTGCAAATTATGCTGGAGCATCTACGAGACAATCTGGGCCGCTACTGAACATACATCCCCATCCTAAAAAAGTCAGGGACCTGTTGTTGGCTCCAAGCAGTGCGATTCCTACACATATCAAGACCCACCCAACCCTCTCTGTTCTATGGGCTTGTGGAAAAAGGGCGAAGGGAATCCCCCCCCTCACCTCCTGGCCATCGGCCTTTAGCTCGCTGTGGGGTGACCTACTGGAAATGGGAAACAAGGGCTTCCGACGCACACAGTTGTGGTCCGACAGGGGCCTTGAGAGAGTAGCCCAACTATTCAGGGGGAACCGCTTTATCGAGTAGGAGGCCCTGACTGAGGCCCTGGGAGAGAAAGTATTGAATACCTGCGCCTGAAGGGTATTATAACTGACCCTAAATGGCTCTCTAAAATCTCCTGCACCCTCACGCTCTTTGAGAAAATCCTTTTTGAGTCCAGCATGAGGAAGGGAACGCTATCCAAAATGTACAGGGTGCTGATCACGGCAGAGCTGGAGGGAAGGCAGAAGTTCAAACAATTCTGGGAGGCAGAGTCTGGGGGGAGATACCCGATGAAACCTGGGGGAGAATTTACAAGTTAATGTTTGCCGGCAATCTTTACACTTCGGCTATGGAGCACAATTTCAAAATCCTACACTGTTGGCACTTGCCTCCCTTGAGACTGTCCAAGATGTTTGCGGGATTCTCTCCATTCTGCCTAAGGGAGTGTGGGCAGCCGGGACCGTGGAACCACATGTGGTGGGAATGTCTGAAGGTACAGGTATACTGGGCAGAAGTCTTCAGCTGGATTAAAGAGTTGGTCAGAGTAACTCCCACCTTGTGCCCCCTCCAGGTGTTGCTGGGCGTCTCTGCTGCTGTCACCGATACCCCCAGGTTCCTGAAAATCATTGAATCCATGCTAAGAGCAAGGAGGGTAGCACTATCATAGAAATGGAAAGACAAAGCCACCCCAACTAAGAGCGAGCTATCAACCAAACTGTGGGACATATTTACACACGAGAAACTGGCTGCAGTGGTAAATGACAAGATGGAAAGATTTTCGAATGAGTGGGGATTTTTTATGTTGAAACGGGGGAGAGGAAACCAGAATCTCTGACACTGACTGAAATAGTGGATAGTTCGACCTTCTGTAGTCCATTGTTGAACAGGACCTCTAATGAGCCGGGGAACTATACGCAGAACCCGCGCCGCCAAGAATGTTTGAACTCTCTGATGAGATTACCCGCTTCTACGTCCTGTTGGGCGAACGGTTATGGTAGTACATGTGAGGGTGTTGGGATAAGGAGAGTGGGGTGGCAATAATGAAGGTTGTTGATGTTTTTGTGTTTAACGAAAATGATTGAATTGCCGTATAGAAATGCCTATAAACATCAAAGTTAAAAAAAATCGTTACTGACCTAACCTCATCCAAGATTCTTCTTGCAAGTTTCATTTCTTCTAGGAGGACAAGCTATACACCGGCCTCCATGACTGTATAACTAAGCTAGTGTGGTCTCTCTTACTTAGGTGTGTCCTTTTGAACAGCACCACTTGAATCCCCAGCCTATTCTATGATAACCCTCCTGCTCTTAAATGGTTCTGTTTGCTTTTACAGCAGAATTTTCTCAGTGGTATTTTGTTACAGCATTTTCTGCCAATTTCTTTACCACAAAAGGCAAGGTGAGATCCTCGGCCCACCACCCTGTAACCATCCGATGTTGCCTCACCCAAACACCACCTCCTGCATTTTGTGGCAAAAAATCAGTAAAATAGTGCAGTAAAACAATGGTAGGGGAACTTCTGCAATAAAAAAAACTGCATCCCCTCCCGCCCCATATCCCCCCCATCCCTGCACCACCCCCCCACACTGGATATTCCATGTGACTAGTAGGAGTTCAGCCATTCTCACTGCTGTCCCAGGACAGGTTTCGTGGAAATGTTGTCGACATTTAAATGCCTCTCAATTCCCAGTGAAATTTCCAATGAGCCTCGCCTGGTCAAAACCACCTGTAAGTGGACTTCCATCCCATATTCCTCCCCTACTTGATGGAACAAGGTTAACTATAACAACTATTCAACATCCGACTACTCTCACCATACTTGAATTCACATTGCTCATTCTCCCAATGCAAGCAAACCAGACTTATTTGCTCTAATGAGCACTAAATATCAGCTGCCTGATGTTTAGTCTCAGGAAACTCCTGAACACTATCCTCTAGATTAGATTCCTTAGAATGCAATGCCAGCACTCAACCTTCTTGTGGCCCAGGTATTGGTCCTGTAAATTATCGATACACATTTTTCTTTTGCCAGTGGGTATTGCCAGGGCAGAGGAATTAAAAAAACACTTGATTCCAGGAATAGAGTTCAAACAACTTTACCTAGCAGAAGAATGAGAGATTTTCAAAATAAACGTAATAAACACACTTAAGAAAAGTTGTCCGTCAGTGCATCTTTAACATTCCAGATGTTCCAGTGCACCACTTGATAATCAAATGAAAGTTAAACCTAGGGTAAGGGTCCCCTGCACTTTTTTTCTGGGTGGTCTGAGACCTTCCTGCTGCCATCACAATTCTAAGGATGCTTAGGTCTCCGCAGGTGGTCCACCCCACCAGAAGGACACATTTGCAATTTGGTGCAAGTCTTGCCACACTCTTGTCATGCTCTTCCAGCTCTTGCCAGGGTTTAAGAGCTTTAGATGTACACCCAAGAGAAATGGGAAGCGATTGCTACAGTTGATAAGGTGCTCCTTCATGATACATCTGCTCTCCCTTTCCTTAAATGAAGTTCTATATCCTTCTTTCCCTCCTCGACACCCTGCAATGATCCGGACCGCTGCACTTCCCCACCTAGCTGCTCTTCTGCCTCAAATTATTCTGATTTTTTTAACCCTCAGAATTCTTTCCTTCCCTCCCATACATAGCTCTTTAGTTGGTCGCAGCTCTAAGATCTTTCTGCCTTCTTTTATTCACGGTTTGTACCTTTCCCTGGATCTCAAAACTTTGCACCACCACCTTTACACTCTCTCCGCTCCTCTACAGGAGTTCTAGCTTTTCCCTGGCTTCTCCATTTCCGAACTGTTCCCTGTGGGGTTTATCCATCTCAGTCACTTCCTTCTCTTCACCCCAGAGCTGTGCTGTCTGGTATTCTAGTTCGCTCTCTCACTTGCTTGCCTGCTCTTACCCTCTTGCATGCACCCCTTAGAGCATGTGCGCTAGTTGGCTTCCTCACGCAGTCTCTAACAGGCACACTCTCCACAGATCAGTCTTTCTTTCCTTGCCGCTTTGCTTTCCTGCTCACTCACTTAAATTGCATATACTGATTGCCCCTGCCTTCCCTCCAATGCCCACCACCTCGAACTAAATCTGCAGACAGCGTTTATCCTGCAGTAAGCTCATCAATGCAATCCGTGAATAACAATGCCAAACTGCCTAAATATACCTGTGATTTGAACAGCTCTCAATCACAAGCAAGCCACGTATGCCTGGAACCTGCCTTTTCACTTCAAAGAGGGATTTTGTAAAAAATAGAGATGAATTATTACATATGTGCCTTCTGAATTCTTGCCAATTCTCCATTTATTAAGGGTATGTGACGAACTAGAATGAGTCGGACGACTTAGTGAGATGTTCAATATGGTTTTATTCAAATAAAAAGGAAAACTAACTTGCCCTATTTTTATGAGGGAAATTCCCTACCTATCAACTAAAACTAAGCGTGCTCGTCAAAGTCCAAAATTAAAAGTCTTCCATCCGAAACCTAATCACCAACTGACCCTATCACTTTAGAAGAAAAAGCAAAAAGGAGGTGACTAGGAAATGGTTTCTGGGTTAGACTTCTTCCAAAAATAAAGGGGATTGCCCAAAAATCTAGGTTCCTATGGTCTAAATATTCAACACAATACAGACTGGAACCCTTAGAGGATGGCATTATATTAATTTGCTCTTTTTATAAATACTCACAAATGATTCAATACCTTCATTTCAAAACAACATTTTTAAATATTTTTTGTATCAAATGACACCCAACGGTGTAAAAAAATATAAAACACAGTTTACGTTTATTTAAGATCCACAAAAGCATTCAACCCTACATACCATTCATTTCACTTTATCATACCAACATTCACACAAATATTCTGTAACCTCACAAGTTAGATCACACTCCAATATTCTAATATATCTTTGTTCTGTTTAGATCCTCTTAATACAATCTTCACATCTAAATAACTAGCTGTCTCTCAATCAGACATTATGTTGACACGTGTTTCGGGTTGTATTTTCTAGACTTTAATCAGTCCACTATGTACGGCAACCATCTTCAGGACAAACAACAGGAACAAAATTAGCGTCCCTTGAGACCTAGTAGAGTGGATCAAATTACTTAAAACAATAAAAAATAAAACCTTAGTTACATATCACCTATCTGTCATCCTCTTAATTTACTTGCACACTATTATTGTGAAATCATGTCTATATATAAGACATAATGTCGTATACCATCTTCATCTTATAATAGCGATATGGACAACAACTACAGTAGGGATAAATCCTGTCGGTACCCCTATAGGAGTTCCTAAACAATAAGAACAAACCTACAAGGATGCCGTACAACAATACACTTTAATGTAGTAGGAAGCCTTTACATATTATTGGAGATTTTTTAATGTATTTTCGTTGACCAATAAATGCACTTACTTTGAAAGCCATAGGTGAGGTGAAGACTCCCTTGCGGCGTCTCACAACACAGTCTTCAACAAGGGCCCTCCTTTCTTGTATGCTCACTTTCCTTAGCACAGAAGACCAACTCTGTATGATGTCCCCAATTTACGTACCATACCTAGACACAACATGACAATGTCACTGTTTGATGTTTGGGATTACGATGGGCCATCTCATATTCTCATATTCCCATCCATATCCCGAGAATATTTGTTGACAAACCCAAATTCCAATTTTCTTTTGGTGGGGTTGGCAACAAATGTTCTCGGGATTGGATCATTTTAATAGTGGAGACAGCAGAAGAGGAGGCCCAAAAACAGGGGCTAGAATTGGCAGAACTTTAAAAATTGTTTCTGGATAACAAAACTATAAAGGATGCCAAAAAACAACTTGAGGATCTCGAATGTGAAATTAAAAAGTTTAGACAGCTAAACTTGGATAGGAAGATTGCTAAATTACAAAAAGACCTTTACAACAACAAAGAGGAGAAAACCTACCCGTACTTAAGGTAAGATTTTTTCGTTAACCAAGCAAATGCTCAAAAATACCGAACAAACAACAGGTATGTGTCTTTTTCAAATACTTCAGGCTCCTCGAGTGGCTCAGATCCATCATTGAACGCACATGGAGGAGCTAATCTAGGTGGCAGAGGAGGCCAAATGTAACAACAGGGTTTTTTCCACAGGAACCAGAGAGGGTGCCCACGCCAATACCAAGGAACGGGCATGCGCACCCGACAGTGGTATCAGAACCAGTAGTTGAGGACCAGATACCCATTATTAACTTTCCCCCATTGTATTGACTGCAGAACAACTGAGTCTTTTGTCTAAGGGGCTTTCTTTTGTCCCAGTGGCTAGAGCAGATCGTTTTACCAAAGACCTTGAATTACACAGATTCTTCTGCAATATGCGGTTGAAACATTACTTTGCAGTGTTTTTACCCAACCAAAAAGGGAATGTGGATAGTGACAGTCATCCATATGACAAACAACTTAACATCACAGGTTTAAAACCAAAGTCGACGTTTCGTCCTCCACCTTACTCTTGCCCGCCAGAAATAATAACCTTTGAGAACAGGGTAACGTGGGTAGTTCTGAAAGCCATTGATAAGAAAAATGTTGTTGCTCCAGATAATTTGACGAAAGTTAAAAGAAGAAGCCTTAGAACATTGTGCGAGATGGAAGGTGTTACCATCAAGCCAGCAGACAAGGGAGGGGGGATTGTCATCAGGCAAACAAGAGACTATGATAAAGAATGCCTTCGCCTACTGGGTGATGAAAAATCATATATGAAACTTGACATCGATCCTACCAAGAGGCTCGAAGAGGAGATTCAAAGTCTCACAGCACATGCGGAAGATCAAGAATGGATCAGTGAAGAAGAAGGCTGTTTCCTCAGAAAGCTAAAATGTAAAAGGGCAGCTTTTTACATCTTACCTAAAATCCATAAAAATAAAGGACACCCTCCTGGACGTCCCATTGTGGCAGCCATTGATTCTCTGTTAGAACCGCTCTCGGTCTATGTTGAATTCTTTCTTAAACAACATGTAGAACAAATGCCTTCTTATGTGAAAGACTCAGGTGATATGATACGTATTATAGAACAGCAAGGCATTAGGCCGGGTGACATCTTGGCAACTATGGATGTAGAATCCCCCTATACCTCAATTCCTCAAATGCTAAGTTTGGCTGTTTTGGCACAATTTCTAGATAGAAGATCAGAACCCCACTTTCCACCTACAGGGTTTATTTTGGAATGTGCACGTCTTGCTATGACGGAAAACTTTTTCCTGTCCAAACAGAATCTATACAAGCAAAAGTGTGGGTTAAGTATGGGGGCGACTTTTGCCCCGGACGTCGCTAATCTTTTTATGGCTAACTAAGAAGAGAATTTTGTAACAGGACCGAACAGCCTCCTAAAACAACAAGGAGACCTGTGCCATTGCCTAGTGGCATGGTACAGGTACATTGATATTTTTATCATATGGAGAGGGACCAGTGTGGCTCTTTTAGCCTTTAAAGACTGGCTAAAAACCTGCAGTTGTGAGATTAACTTCACTTTGGAATGGAATGAGACCGAAGTCCGTTTTCTAGATTTAATGATTAAAAAAATTGAGAACTCCTTGGTAACTACTCTTTATTGGAAGCCCACTGATAGAAATACTCTACTACACTTTTCAAGTTTTCATCCGGTGGGACTCCGGCAAAACCTTCCATATGGCCAATTTTTGCAAGTGTGCCGCAATTGTTCTGAAAAGAGGAAAATTTGACAAACATGCAATATTTCTAAAAGATCAATTGACCTCAAGGGGATATCCTAAAAAACTTGTAAAGGATAATCTTAAGAGGTTATCTAATACCAATCGAGAAATTTGCCTGACTCCACGAAACAAGCAAAAACAAGATCGGTTAGTATGTGTCACTACTTATAAACAGGTCAGCAATGATATAAAAAAGATCATTAACCGTAACTGGGATCTAGTCAAACGGCCAGGGGTTCTTAGTAAAAAACAATGTTTGCTTTTAAAAAAAGAACTTAAAACAGCAACTGGTACATACTTACCAAGAAAAACAGAAAGATCAAACACTGTTGAATCAGTGGGGTTTACCCCCCATCGTAGGGCACCACAAATGTGACAACTGCGTAGCCTCTCCCCTGACAGAAATTAGAACTGAGTTTATCCACGGACAAATTAAATGGCAACTAAAACATCACACAAATTGTAGAACAAAAAATGCCATTTACATTATCATCTGCCCTACAAGTTGTTGTACGTTGGTAAAATGACACGTGAGGTAAGAGAGCGGATCGGGGAACACAGGAGTTGTATCTGCAATAAAGTAGTGGATAAGCCACTGGTAGAACACTACACACATCTTAAACATCTAGATACTGACCTTAAATGGTTTGTCCTTCAAACTGTTAGTCCCTCAAAAAGGGAAGGAGACATGGCCAATATATTGCATAAAATGGACAACGATGGATTTACTCCCTAGACAGTGTGAAGCCAGGACTGAATCTATCAGTGGAATGGAACACTTTGATTACCCATTAATTTTTTGTATGAGAATCATGGTTCCTCTTTCTGAGCTATAAATATTGATGTGGTGTCCCTCTAATATTCGGAACACCTTCATAGCCGATTATCTATGGGGCAGTGCGGATTTATTAGGTAACCCGAGGTAACAAGATCTCTTGTAGACAGCACACGGTAATGAAAACAAATGATTCGCGTATTTATCTGGCATGCGGTATATATGTGATAGTAAAAATGAATCCTGATGGGACCAGTTGATCTTTTTTGCTCGTGAGGTGTTCTTCGCGATGTTTAACACTACTCGTAATTGTCTCATGGCAATACATTAATGTGAAATGAAACTCTAGGGTTGGTCAGGTAACCCGAGTTAGCAAGGTGTGTATTTTTTGTGGATAGCACCCGAACCATAGAGGGAAAAAAATAAAAATGATCTGCATATCGATCTAGCAATTTAGCGTGACAACAATGTATCCTCATAGAGCGAGAGGTTCACCTTTGCTCGTGAGGCTGCCTGCGGGACATCTAATATTTCTCACAATGGTTGCGTAAAAATACACTATTGTATTGGGATTCTCAGGCTCCTGTGTCGATCAGATTCAGAAGGGTGCTTGCCGTTCGGGTGTCTCAGGCTCCTGTGACCGCATAGGTTTTCTTACCCATGATTCAAAGTGTTTATATTTTCCTTGTTCGGATTCATACAGGGGGCTTGCCCATCCAGGTTTCTCAGGCTCATGTAATCTAGTAGTCTCTCCCAGCCTTGGTTTATTGTATTCGTACCTCTCGACGGTAGTCTTTTCATGGGTGCGTTCCCTTACCTGGTACTGCCTCCCTCAGCAGTTAATATCCCTTGGACATGGAGTTCAGGGATTCGTGCTCTCCCCGGCAAACGGGTCTCTGCATCCGTTCTAGGCCCAATGCCTAGCATGGCTTTCTCATGGTCGCGCCACCAGAGGAAACGGGTGCTTCCCTATCTCGTCTCTCCCTCTAGTCTTGGCTTCTTGGTCGCATGAGACACCAGCCTTCCAGTGTTTGGCTAGCATTAGCCTTGCTTCCCACACCACCACCAGCTGGTGTGGCTCTGCCTCTCCAGAACGTCTCTTCTGCAGAGCTTTGTCTCTGCATACGATTCATTTTCTACGCTGCATAGGAGATTCCTCCCCATTCACAGTTCTTCTTGGGCTCATATATGGCATCACGATCAAAAGGGCTGTGTCCTTCTTCCGTGACTGTGGCGCTC
This sequence comes from Ambystoma mexicanum, assembly GCF_040938575.1. NCBI lineage: Eukaryota > Metazoa > Chordata > Amphibia > Caudata > Ambystomatidae > Ambystoma > Ambystoma mexicanum. The sequence goes on along the minus strand of NC_090939.1, from coordinate 741,076,593 downwards.
AGGAGAGATCCAGTATTACCTGAAACTAAAAAGATGGAGCAACTGTCTCAAATGCTTGACCGTAAGCTATTAACCCTTCCTCCTCACCTGATGACCCTTGGTCGGTCTTTTCACGTGATGTCTTAGCAGTGGTCTTCTTTTTCTTCGTGCAGTTTTTTCTTGAAGAGGTAAGGACATTCCTCTCCAGCTGTCAGAGTGATTCCGGGAGGGACTCGGAAACAACACCCTGGCGGACTGGAGGAGTGTCCTCCAAACAGGGTAAAAGCCCAGAGGCTGAAAAAACCCTGTAGTTGGAAATAGCTGTACTCCAGAGAATATCCCAAAGGTGTTGAATGGAAGTAGGAAGAGCAGACAAGAAGACTGAACCAGAGGATGAGAGGAAGAATCACAGAAGGGAAACAGAAGGTAAGAAGGCAAGGCAGAGTAGCAAATCGCCAAAAGGGAATACAGCATCTTACCCACAGAAGTGAGTCAAAGAGGATTGCAAAGCAGTAAGCCTCTGGCTCTGGAGTGAATAAGAATGGTCCGCTGCGCCATCTTGAATGCAACAACTAGATCGGCACTATGAGAAAACGTGATGGAACGCGACGGCTAGTATTGCCTCTGCCATCGGTGCCATAGCGACAACCAAGTAGTTTTGATCGTATGACCCTCCCCCCATCCTCCGTTCCAGTCCTGGCTTCCATGGGTTGCTTCTATGGAATTGACGAAGAAGAATTGGAGTGTGAATGTGTGAGGCTGGTTCCCCAGTGCGTTCTTGGGAGGTGTATCCTTTCCAGTGTACAAGATACTGTAGATTCCCTATGTAGTATCTGGAATCACACAAGCGAGCCACTTTATATTCTTCCGGTGTTTTTTTCTTCGGTTCGCAGGGTAGTGCTTTTTGGTTGAAATCGATTGTAGTGATCTGGATGATAAATCTTAAAAAGGGAGGAGTGAAAAACTGGATGTCTGAGCTTCCAAACCTTGGGCAACCATAATCTGTAGGCTATAGGATTTATCCAGGAAGAGAGAACAAAGACCCCTGATAAAGGGAGACAACTTGGATGGGCGAATCCAGCGTGGCAAGTATTTAGTGGATAGCCAGACCTTGGCTCCGATCTTTCACTCAGGATCCTCCCCTTGTAATTTATCCACATAGAGTTTGTATCTCTCCTTGTCTTTAATGAGACATGTTCTGGCAGTCTGATGGTTGTTGAATATTTGCTTCAACAAGACATCAAGAGAGGGCAAATTGGTTACAGGGAGTACTGAAGCAGGTAGTACTCGAGGATGGACACCAGAGGAACAAAAAAAGGACTCATCTTTGTAGCTGTATGCCATGATTTGTTGTATGCAAATTCGGCTAGAGCTAACATGTCCGACTTATTGGCTTGTGTGTTTGTAACGTAACAACGCAAATATTGTTCCATTGTGAGGTTAACTTGCTCGGTCTGTCCATTTGTCTGCGGGTGGTATCCAATCGACAATGATCTTTCTATGCCCAGTAGCCTACATAGGGTTGCCCAGAAGTGAGAGGTGTATTGTGAACGCCTATCAGTGGTTATGGAGAGAGGTAAGCCATGTAACCTTAAGATGTCACAGAGAAAGACCACAGCCATTTCCGGGGCAGAAGGAATACCAGGTCAGGGTGACAAATGTACAATTTTGGTAAACCAGTCTACTGTGACCATGATGGCTGTATGGCCCTTCAAAGGAGGTAATTCCACTACAAAATCGGTAGAGAGGTGAGTCCATGGGCCGATGGGAACGGGTGACTGAGTGAGTTTACCCACTGTTACTTTTTTAAACTGTACTTGTTCTTACCACAATTTGGGCAGAAAGAGATGTAGGATTGTACATCAGTCCTCATTGTGAGCCACCAGAAAGAGCGAGAAAGGAGTTCTAAAGTTGACATTACCCCACAATCTTTCTTTGCAATTCAGCCAAAGGAATTACCAAGCGGTCTTTATAGAAAAGATATCCTTCTCTTTGCTGTAGATGGTTCTTGTCTCTTAATGGTAAATGTACCAAGAGGTTATTGTATCTAGACTTGCCTTGGTCAAGAAAGGGTTGAATGACCTGGATTATCTTTTCCTTCTTCTCTGGACGGTCTTCACCAGCCATAGTATGGCGGGACAGGGTATCGGCCACAATGTTTGGACTTCCCGGTAGATAGGTAACGTGAAAATCATATTGAGAGAAATAAATCGGCCCATCTGGCCTGTCTGCTATTGCTGCATTGAAGCTGTTGCAGGACTTGGAGGTTCTTATGGTCTGTGCGAACTACAAAGGAATGAGCTGTACCGACTAAAAGAGGTCGCCATTCTATGCAAGTCGCACGGATAGCCAGTAACTCTTTCCAATAACTGAAAAGTTCAGTTAACTTGGAGTTAAAGTATGAGAGTAGAAAGCTACTGGATGTTCCTCTTGATCGTCTCCTTACTGTTTGAGTACTGCGCCAATAGCTCCATGCGAGGATTCGGTCTCTACAATGAATGGATTGGTCTAAACAGGTTGTATGAGGAGTGGTGCAGAAATAAACCTGTCTTTGAGCATCTGAAAGGCTTCTTCTGTGTTCTCCGACCAGAGAAATGGTATTGCCTTTTTTAGTAGGTATGTAATGGGGAAATACCAATGTAGAAAAATCGGAATAAATCTCTGCTAGAAATTGGTCACTCCCAGAAATCTTTGTATGTCTTTGACAAATTTGGGAGTAGGCTAAGAAGAAATACTGTGAACCTTATGAGGATCCATTGGTATGCCTTGCTGGGACATGATGAACCCTAGATAAGGCACTGAACATACCTCAAAAAGGCATTTCTCCGGTTTAGCCAACAACTGGATTTCCTAGAGCTGATGCAACACTGCAGAGAGGTGGATGTTATGTTCCTTCAGACTTCGTGAATAGACAAGAATATCGTCTAGATATATGATCACATGCCAGAACATAACATTGGAAAACAAACAGTCCATAAAACGTTGGAATATGGCAGGAGCATTTACTAACCGGAAGGGCATTACTTGGTACTCGAACAGCCCAAAAAGGAGTACAGAATGCTGTCTTCCACTGATCACCTTCTTTTACATGGAGCAGATGGTAAGCCCCTCTTAGATCGAGTTTTGTGAATAGTGTAGCTCCCTGGACTGCTTCCAAGATGTCTTTTATCAAGGGCATGGGGTACTGATCTTTTATGGTCACTCTGTTTAGACCCCGATAATCAATACATGGTCTTAATTTGCTTGTATGTTTTTTAGGGATAAAAAACAAAGCCCCTGCGGAAGACCTGGATTTTCTTATGAGACCGTTGCTGAGGTTTATCATCAAGATTCTGTCGCAATGCCTTCTTTTCAGGTATAGAGAGTACATCCTTTTGAATGGGATTATGGCATTGGGAAAGCATCTGTTTGTAGGATAAATGGTTGCGAGATGCTGGTCATAATGAGTGGAGCATGACACAGGTAATGCCTAAAGCCTTCGAATTCCTTTTGATAATGTGCGTTTCATCAACATTTTGTCAGTCTGAAAGCTCTCAAATGGTTCGTTGGGGGTCTTGCAACACAAGCAAACCTTTGGAAAAACATTGTCTGATAAACCACCAGACATGGTAAGGTTCAGCGTTTTTTCTTGGTGGTTTTTGCTGGTAAGCATTTGAATGGCCTCCACTTTACCTTATTTCAGCTGGACTATGCCCTTCCCAAGCTGGCAGCCCAATTATTTCAAGGTGGAAAGGGCCAGATGACGTTGGCTTTCAGCCCATTTTCTGAAGTTTTTAGGCCACCAAGTGCAGATGGCACATGTGCTCACTAGAGGTTCAACTATATAATATCATCCGAGTATGACAAGGGTCCTCAACATATGCGCCAGACTCAACTCTCCATTGGTGGCCTAAGGGACACAGGACAAGTGGCTCCGCAGTCAAGAGAAGTGGTCTCCAACCCTAGGGACTTGAACGGACTGTACATCTCTTGTGCCACCATAGAGCTCCCAATTTGTCATCCTCTGTGTCACTTACTTTTTGACACGAAAGAGTGAAGTAAATGTCCCCTTGCGACCTGCTTGCTTTTCAGTCTGTGTTCCATCTGCCCATTTTGGGACCCCTACATTCAAAGATGCCCCCATAATTCCTGAACAGATCAGCTTGAGGGTTTCCACTCCGCTAGTCTCAGACTCTCTATCTCAACAAGCCCAGTATCATTTGAGTGGCCAGCAAGCCATTGTGGATTACTCATTACTACTCCTTGAAAGCCTGCGATTGTGAGGGGTGTGTGGAAGTACATGTGGGTGGCATATGTGTGTCAGTCTCTCTCTCTCCCTGGGCTAGCGCATCTTTTTCTCACTCCACATAGCGTTTGGCAGAGGATACTTCCTCTGCTCACCTTCACTTCTGCTGTGGCTTCTACTTGTTAGCACATCTGCAATGCGGATCCCCACTCATAGCAGAATCCCCACTCCTACAGGCACACTTGGTTGGTAGATACCAAAGTCCTGCACACAACTTTGATCCAGACCACAGAGCACTCAATGACCAGCTGTGTTTCATATAGTCACTGGCACCATGTTTCCTTTCCAGGGCATCCACCAGTGCCACTCCAAATCTGAACTTTGTAGTCCCCCATCACATCAAAACCTCCAAAAATCAAGCATGCCTTTAGGAGCTAGGTTTCTGCCCAACCCTGCACAAGGTGTGATCATGTATGAGATGAATGAGAAATAATGGACAAATTCACAAAACATGTTTGCAAGAAAGAACTGCCAGTCAGCAAAATCTACAGCTTAAATTTAGTACACTGCTCCAAGTAGGCTGTAGTAAAACAGGGGTGCTGTTTGTATATATTCAAGTGAAGCTTGATAGTTAGGTTTAGCAGAACCTCAGACCCCTGGGCCCACTATAAAAAATAGCGAACACTAACTTTGTAAAGATTGTCTAGGTTGTGTCCAAAAGAGAGCATCCTAAATGCGTCTGGGCATTTCCTGGGTCATCACCTCCTCAAACAATGGCCTCAAGATGGTGACACACCAGATTGGATGTTCTTTACCTACTCAGCTCAGAAAGACACTGGCAGATTTACAGAATTTCAATTTAATAATTACTTATTCCATCTCCTAAAGTGGCATGTAACCTGTTGGAAAACCATTTGTGTATTTAGTTGCCTTGTTACCTATAATTAGATTATAATGGTAAACAGTGCATATAACCTACCCCCATTATCTTTCAGATATATGTATGCTCCAAACAATAAATATGTTTATTTTGAGCATTATACAAACACAAATTAATAAAATATAAATGCATTACAAACTATGGGCATCATTACGGTTCCAGCGCTAACCGTGCCGGTGATACCGGCAGGATACTGCCGGACACATAAATATTTACCGGCGCCTGACTTCCCGGTAACAGCGGGGGATTACAACCCTGGCGGCCCCCTATTGGACTCTATGGGAGAGGGGCCCACGGAAGTACTGCCACCGTTAATAACGGTGCCAATGCTTCCGTGATGGTCTGCCCACCGTGGCCGCTATGCCCGGCAGTGTCAGACATCAGTATCGGCCCCGGCAGGGAGACCTGTAATATGCTAGTCCGGAAACAACAGTGCCTGTAAATTTCGAGTGAGTGTGAGTGTGAGTGTGAGTGTGAGTGTGAGTGTGAGTGTGTGTGTGTGTGTGTGTGTGTGTGTGTGTGTGTTGCACTCATGGAAACCTATGAAATCCAGTGAAAAAACATATTCAAAAGGGACGTAATGGTTACAAGTAAAACAGAAAACCCCCAGAAAATCGCCAGTTATAGTAAGCTAAGCAACCATAACTAGCGCCGCCACTGTACACTGCTATGACTAACATCCAGGACATCGAAGATGAAATCAGAAATGTCACTGAGCACATCACTGAGGACATCACATATCTGGGCCCTTAATTTTGTTCACAGACATATCTAGGCCAGGCAGTTTTGTTCACGGATAGTCAGAATAAGAAAATTGAAAATGTGTTATATATCTAGACGTTAACCTTTCCATAGGGTTTGGTCTCAGCTAATGGTGCACACATATGGGGCAATAAGCAGGCATAAAAAAACACACAATTAATTGTGTATACATTCTGATGAATTTCAATGTTATTTACATTTTCTGGTGATGTTTCTTTCTTCCTTACTTTAGTTTCTCTGTATGTGCCTCTGATTTGTATGCATTGTGGGTCTTCATATGTATTGTTTGGACTAACACAAGTATGTAATAAGTCTTTAATTAATAGCTATTTATTCCATGTTTAACAGTACTCAAAACTCTGATAAAGTAGCATTCATAATTTTACCATCCACAATTACCAGATTAAAAATAATGTACTTCTATGGTGCATGCTGCAGCCATTGCCTATGTGTGTATGTATGATTAGGTTTCTGTATTAACAACAACACTCCAATATGATATTTGGTTAGATGAGTACATTCTTTAATAAATTAAGTAGGTCATGATGCGTCTCCCGATCACCCATGAATTCTTGTTACCAACATTATAAACACAACCCTTTGTAGGGACTTTTCATCCAAATTAATTTCCTATGTAATGACATCAAAGACATTTGTGATGTCATCATTGATGTCCTGGTGTTAGTCTTAGCAGTGCATAGTGGGGGTGTAAGTTACGGTTGCTTAGCTTACCATAACTGGTGAATTTCAGGGGTTTTCGGTTTTACTTGTAACCATAACGTCCCTTTAACAACATTTTTTCACTGAACTTCATAGGTTTTTATTAATGCAACTTAACCATAACGTCCCTTTAGCAACGTTTTTTCAGTGAATTTCATAGGATTTTATGAGTGAAAATGTTTCATGATGTTACATCACTGTATATAAGTTATTAATCATTCCTCTTTTAACATATATAGAATAGTAAACCTCCTTTAACAAACATATTTTTTGCAACGCATGCTGATGTGGGTCGTTCTCAGCAACGCACGCTGGAGATGCAAGTCATGGTTGAATTGCCTAGGGCATGAGGCTCGACCATGACCCCAGCTCCACCTAGTTCAGTGTCTACTATATCCTCATAATGTGACCAATGGCGAGTGCTCATGGCTTGCATGGCCGGTCTCCACAATCCATGGGGCATGGGTTTCGGCCATGCCGCCTTCCCCAATATGCAAATCGGAGTAGACATTTGTCCTAGCCGAGGGCTAGGGCAACTGCCCAGGCAGCAAAGTTATATCCCTATGTTGTGTACTTACTTTTTCGCCACTTTAAAAAAAAGTAAAACACAGGACAGATTTGCAAAAGCATGCTTTCAGTTCCTTGCCGATGCTCCTTGTGCAGGTTTGTTGAAATACAGTACAGCACTTCAGGCTGTAGCTGCAAGCAGAATATTTTTCCCATTCAAACCTAGGGCTTTGGCAATGCCGCATGGCCCAATAAGCAAATCAGAGTACACATTTGTCCTTGCTCAGGGCCAGGCCCATTACCCGGGCACCAAAGTTACATCACCATTTTTTGTACTTGCATTTTGACACTTTAGAAAAAATAAAACTCAGGATAGATTTGCAAAACCATGCTTTGAGGTCCTTGCTCCTCGAGAATGTTTGCTGCAATCCTGTCCAGTACTATGGGCTGTAGCCACTAGCCGGTCCCTGGTGGCCATGCCCACTTTAACCGCATTGTCGGCCCCTCGTGGTCATGGCCAGTAGCTAGATTGTTAGAGACATGACCCCTTTGGCCCTGACTCGGACAATCTGGCCACTGCCCATGGCCACAGACTATACCTCAGTCACCAAAGGTATATTACTCTTTTTTATAACCTACATTATGACACTTTTCAATAAATTATACAGACATTTGCAAAACCATGCTTTCAGGTCCTTGCCAATGCTCCTTGCATGAGTTTGTTGCAAATCCGTCCAGCACTTTGGGCTGCAGCCGCAAGCAGAATTTCTTTTAACCATTTAAACCTAGAGCTTCGGCCATGCTGAATGTCCCAATAAGTAAATCAGAGTAGGCATTTGTCCATGCGGAGGGCAAGGCCCACTGTCCATGCACCAACGTTGTATCACTATTTTTTGTACTTACATTTGGACACTTTGGAAAATTAAGACATATTTACAAAATCATGCTTTCAGGTCCTTGCTTATACTCCGTGCGCAGGTTTGTTGTAATCCAGTCCAGCACTTCAGGCTGTAGTGGCAAGCAGAATATTTTATCCCATTCAAACCTAGGGCTTGGGCCATACCCCAAACCCCAATAAGCAAATCAGAGTACACGATTATGAAGTCATTGCAGGGCTGTAGAATGAATAGATCACTGCACTTGATCAAGTACTTTAATCAGATTACGCTGCTGCTGGTTTTTTTTTTGTGAAGGTGTCCTTCCTTCTTCAAATGTTAGGTTTCGAATAGGAGAGCAAGCCCTGTTCACCTGAACGCTGGGTTATTCAATAAGTAGCTGTTGTCATAATAAAGCAGTCTTGAAAACAATTGTTGGTGCCATATTTATTGTTCGAAGTCTGCCGACATATGTTTCGAGCCTCTAGGGTCTTTCTCAAAGCATATGGATTGCGGGCCGGTTGTTGTTGCCTGGTTGTGGAAATTAGTCTAGGATGCAATCCCAATTTCTTATCCTGGTATGGTCGCAAATAAGGGTGGTTGATGATTTGGAGGGGTGGCCTGGTGACCACGTGGGCACTTGGTTTGGCGTGCTCAGTAGTTATCTGATGATTAGCATTGTCTCAGAGCCCTTTGGTGCTTGTAGTGTTTGCAAGATCGTTTTGTTCTCCCCTGTTACACTTCCTTGCCTTGTGGCGCTCTGAAACACTACGATATACATGAGCGCGATATAAATAAATTATCATATCAGATCATAGTCACAGCAATTTGTTGATGCAATCCTGATCAGCACTTTGGGCTGTAGACACGAGCAGAATTTATTTTCCCATTCAAACCTATCCGGATTTCAAAAATCTTTACCACATAGCCGGTTCCTGGTGGTCATGCCCCCTCTAACCCCATTGCTGGTCCCTTGTGGTCATGGCCAGTAGCCAGATTGTCCGGGTCATGGCCTTTAGCCATAACTCAAGACAATTTGGTCACTGCCCATGGCCACAGGCTATACCTCAGTCACCAAAGGTATATTCACTATGTTTTGTACTTCCAGTATGACACTTTTTAAAAAAGAAAACACATACCCATTTGCAAAACCATGCTTTCAGGTCCTTGCCAATCTCCTTGCACATACATAAAATAGTCATATAACTTAGCCCTCACTTGACAAAATCCATTCAGACTTTGCACAAACATTCAAGGTAGTGTCCATCATCTTTCTGAAATCTTTTGTGCTCATTTGTCAAACAGCAACAAAGTTATAAGCCATCTAAAATGTTGAGACCCTCCCCCTATAATTATGTCCCCTCTTGACAAAATCCAACCAAACTTTGCAAAGACATTCAAATCTGGGTATAAAATATTTAGCAAGCTTTTGTGCAGTCATCAAACGGCACTACATTTATAAGCCTTTCAAATATTTTGGGACCACCCCTCTAATTTTGCTCCCTCTTGTCCAAACCGCACCAAATGTTGTAGAACCATTGAGGGTCAGGTCCAATATGATATCGCAAGATTTGATGCAGTTTCATTACGTGGCTCCAAAGTTGTAAGCCATCAAAAAACTGATTTTCACCAACCCTGTAATGCAGAAATATGTATAGATGTCCCTGAACAACAGATGTTTGCGAATATCACAGGGATATGCCGAACATCCAGACTATTTGCAGACTTCGGGTATGAAAAACACCAATTTTTGGGCTTTTTATGGCCATATCCCATCCCATCCCATCCTCATCACACCTCACCTCCCCAGAGATTGTTTCCTTAGTTTGACAAGTGCACTGTTGTATTTTTTAATACGTTTTTACTCCAATGTCGGTTGACAGCAGCGGATGTCCGCGGATCCAATATGGCGAAAAAATATGATGCAACTCACGTTTTTAATTGACCAACCAGCGGGCGCGTATGTCGTCAACGGACATCAGGCTACTCTCTGATTGGCCCAGGAAGATATCCGCGGACCGAACAGGGAAGTGAGTCTGTGGACTGGACCCAGATATCACAATTTCTTTTGTACCTACTTTTTTGCTGTTTTAAAAAAAAAAGTACTGGACGGATTTACACCAAATTTACAAAAGCATGCTTTTGGGACCAAGTTGCTGGTCCTGCCGCAAATTCGGTGAAAATCCATCCAGCGGTTTGGGCTGTTGGCGTGAGGAAAATGTTATTTCCATTGCGTCTATGAGGATTTCCACACATTTTGGCACCCCTTCGTTAACTTTGCCCCCAAAAAGTGCTCTATGAGTTGAGCAACTTAACTACAACTTCTAGGCCGCTACCACAGGCCCTGTAATATGTATTTAACACAAAAATAAAAGAGGGATAGGGGCACACTCTGGATTCCAGCTGCAGTCATCCACACAGTCCAGTGATGTTCTCCTCCAAGCATGCCTTCATGCCTCAGCAGTGTGTGTGAGTGTGTGTGTGGTATCCAGTTATTTTATCGGAAACATTTTTTCGAAATACAATTATGTCGAAAACATTTTTTCCAAATTTTTTTTTCCCGAATGTATTCTTTTTTAGTGTATAGGTTTTTTGTTGTTGTTTCTCAAGTAAAAAAAAGGGTTAACAAAAGAACCACAGGGGTTGGGGGGGGACCCCCCCATTCCCCATTTCAAAAATTAAATTAAAAAGAAAGACATTCGAAATATTTTTTTTCAGCAAAATGTTTGACATAATGGCATTCAAAAAAATGCCATTCGAAAAAAATCACTATAAACCTGCGTGTGTATGTATGTGCACATACATACACACACATTAAATCTATATTAAGATATTAAAAACCATAAATGTCAATCATCTAATCTGCAGTAGGAGGAAGGAGTTCGAACCGCAGGACCTTGATTATATAACATGCATCCCTGCTGCTCCATGCTGAAGAGTGCATTTTTGCAGTTCGGCAGCATGCAATCACAAAGGAGATGAAGACACTAGGTGTGTCAAAGGGATAGTGTGGTAATGTACCTTTTTGTTCAATTATTGCATGCTGAAACCTTTACAGGAACTTCGAGTTGATACAATATCTGAACCCGCTGTGAAACAAAGGACTTTTGACTAGTTAAAAGCTTAGTTTCATGTGGGGATCCAAAATGGCCACCGTGTAGGAGAGACGTACTCTCTGTGTCTCCATCCGAGAATCTGCCACAAAAAGGAGAAAAAGCAGCTGCAGTGGCCCCTGCCCCCTCCAAAATGAGTCCGGAATGCACAATTTAAAGATATATATCAGCGGAACTCCGAGGGGCCGTTACGCGAAGCGAGTCCACGATCCGACAAACGCGGATAATCCCGCATATCAAGCTGCCCGGCCGCATGTACTACGAAGTGCACGGCGGTCCGGGCTGGGAATAATGCGGACATCATACTGCGGCTGGCGGCCCCCTGGACCAGACGATCACTAAGGAAGAGTACGGCGGTATGGAGCGTGGTCTTGCATGCAGAAGGTGAGGGGCGAGCAGTGGTGCTGGGAGACATTGGAGTGAGAGCGCGGATGGCTCCTCCTGCGCCCGCTCGTCCCCGCACTGGAAGAGACGCTGTGACCCAGGTACAGAGTGTCTCGGGCTGGGAGCGGCCCACTGAGGGACGCGGCGCGGGTCCAACAGCAGTAAAGAAGAAGGATGTGTGGGGCCTGGAGGCCTCCTCCAGCACAGCAAAAGGCAGCACCAGAAATCTAGGGAGGGCGGAAGCTGATGCATGAGACCCATACTACTGGGGGCAGGGGTGGAGTGCCGGAACCCTGTAGCCCCCAGTTGCCCCTCTCACCCCCCTTCCTATGGAACCATCTAATATTCATAAACTGAGGAAAAGGGGCAATATGAACCTGCCCGCTGAAGGACTGCACACATGTAATATCCCACACGCCAGGGAAGGACGTTATTAGTGCCCTGATCATACAAGGTGTATCATACAGACTAGTTTGCCTCAATTATAACACCTGACCCTGGGTCACATCGCTTCAACTGGAAGGCACCCAACATTGGACTGCTCTGACCCTGGAGACATTGCAGGGGATCACCCTCTGGTCCCAAGCACAGTGGACTGGGCTGTGAAGGCGAGTGAAAACTGGTGAAGGGAGCACAGAAACAGGGGGCATGCTCTCCATACAAAACAAGGCGTCTGTACCAGATCTCTTTAGTCAGAAACCTACAAAGGAACCAAAGGGGGGTAGCTACTATCCTGAAGCAATCAAAAATGTATCTGGCCACACAGCTGGAGCCCCATACGACTGATAGGCTTATGTAATCTGGAAGAAGCTGATGCCAGGTACAAAATCCAGAGGGGCCCCAAGGAAGCTTAAAGAGGTAAAAGCCCAAGTGGAATTTCAGATTGAGAGGTGCTGGAAAAGTAGGACACTGGAGAAAGCCCTATCGTCAATGACAACTCAGGAGAAAGCAGAAATCGAAAACACAGGACCCTCAGTGGACATGGCCTCGGTCAAGGAGGAACTGCTGACATGCCCGAAGGGAATGGAATCAAGAATGATGAGCACATTCCACAATCAACTTGGCCAAATAAAGGATGAACTGAAGCTGGCATTACAAGACTTCAAGAAAGACATTAATGATCTTGGGGAGGGAGTAAATACGGTGGAAAATGGTCTCTCTAGCATGGCAGAAGACACCAAACAGAATAGCATTTTGTTGGAACAACTGGCCAGAGGCACAACCAACCTGGAAATCCAAGCTGAGGATTTAGAAAATAGATCCCGTAGATCAAACATCAGAATCAAAGGCCTTACCGAAACAGTCCTTGATGCGGACCTCCGCTCCACGTTACAGCAATGCTTCAGCAGTCTCATGAAGGATACTCCTCCGGAAGAGATTCGCTTTGACAGAATTCATCGAATTGGCCTGCGTAGAAACGAACCAGGACATAGGCCTAGAGATGTACTGGTCGCCTGCACCTCCTTTGCTTAGAAGGAAGAAATTCTGAAAAATGTCAGATCACAAACAGAACTTACCATTAATGGCAGCCGGTTACAGCTCTACCAAGACCTGGCCCTCTCGACCCTACATAAGAGAAGGCTGATGAGACCAGTGACTAAAGAACTGACGGCCAGGCACACAAGATATCAATGGGCATATCCCTTTGGCCTGATCTTTGTGTGGGGGAGGAAAATCCCATCAAATCACCACATGCGAAGAGGGAATGTCAATATTGAATATGGAAGAGACTACGGAGAAGCTGGAAATGGCCACACGACAGTCCCCCCGAAAAGTCCCAAATAATCAATTGGAATGGTCTTGCAGAAACTGGCGAGAAAGCCCCGCTGGGGTTCCCTGATGTCCCCCTGCCCAAGCAGGGTCTGAATTACAGGAACTGATGGAACTGACCTCGGCTGAATTTATATCTCTTGGATTGGCACGAAGATGAACAAGAGTAAAACTGCGTAAAATATACACACAAGCGAGGATGGAGTACGACGGAGAGGCAATTTTGGATCTTGATGCTGGATGAATCAAGGTCCAGGCGAAGGAGAATGTTTGGAATGAGGAAAGCCCGCAAACCTGATCAAGAATCGGGGACAGGCCGGCGGGACTCTGGCCAAACAGGGGTGGGGGGTGAGAAGGGAAGGGGGAAAGGGCAGGGGAGCGGGGTGAGGGGATAAGGGGGATCTGTGGAGAGGGGGTATGTTAGAAGGGATAAAAACTCATTTTGGCTTCGAATCCGAAACTGGACTAGGAAGACTGGTGATCTAATAAGCAAAAGCGAAAACCTAGGGGATATGAAGAATACCCAGGAGCGACAAACCCGACAGGTCATAACCAATGAATTAAATGGTAATACTATCCCTCAATGTGCAGAACTAGGCTGAGGAGATTGGAACAGCTTAGGGTATTGGTGGCGATCCTACAGGAAACACATCTCCTCCCGGTTGACCAGAAAAGGATGTCCCACAGACTGTTCCCACAACAATATTTTGCCTCAGCGGGAAAGAAAACAAAGGGAGTGGCAATTTTACTGAACAGGGAACTGGGGTTCCGGAAAGACCACATTCTTACAGACCCGGAAGGCAGGTTTATAGTTCTTAAGGGGCGGATCAAGGAACGTAAGTATACAATCATAGCATTATATCTGCCTAATGACAATCAGGATAAATACATCCAGGGGGTGCTAGAAAAATTGGTGGCTGGTATGAAGGGCAAACGATAATTGGAGGGGATTTCAACTGTGTGATGGACCCCTTACTAGATAAAACTTTACCACCCTCATTGGCAGATGGGAAGAATAGGCAGGCGTTACACAAACTTTTCCGGGAACTAGATGTGATTGAGACCTGAGGGTTCTTCCACGAAAGTGACAGGGAGTACACGCACTTCTCAGCAGTTCACCGGGGATACTCTAGGATTGATATGATCCTAGTATCAGCCACTCTGATCCCGCAAGTAACGAAAGTCGATATAGGAGTACAATATCTGACAGACCATGCGCCAGTAATAATTCACATGGATATGGGTGAGGTTAAAATTCAGAAGGAAAAGCGCTGGACCCTAAATGAACTCATTCTGAGAGAAATAGCCCTCAGAGCCCATATAGAGGAGTCGATCCTCAATTATTTTCAGGAAAATTACAGGGAGACAGACTTTGGAATGGTATGGGATGCGGGAAAGGCGGTCATACGGCGGGAATTCATATCTGAGGCAGCACTATACAAACTCAACACAAAAATAAACAGACACAAAAATCGCTTAGAGCTCTTAAAAAAATGAGAACACAACTGGAGGTCCATACAGCAGATAGAGTGGCTCAGTTCCTCTTACGTACTAGACAGTCTTACCATGTCCATGGGGGAAAGGCAAACAAATTCTTAGTCGCCAAGCTACAAAAACAAAAGACTGAGGGGAGGGGGGTGGGGGGGAACAGGGAGAACTGTGTTCGGGGGAAAAAGGAAAACTGCAGATAATGACAAATTATCACAGGAAGCTATTAAAGCAGGAGGAACTTGGTCCCCAACCCAGGAACGGTATCTGGCTGAGACAGTCCTCCCCCAACTCACTGCAGAAGAAAATCAAATACTGGGGTCGGAGATAACAGCACAGGAAATCAGCGATACGATCTCGTCCCTACCATCAAATAAAACTCCAGGCACAGATGGTCTTGGAGGAGGATTTTATAAAAACGTTTCGTGCACAGCTCCTGGCCCCACTTGTGAAACTGTTTAACCTAATCAGGGTAAAAGGCACAGTCACCCCGGACATGGGCAGATCCCCTAATCTTACTAATTCCGAAACCTGGGAAGGACCCCTTAGAAAGTTCTAACTATTGTCCCATAGCATTACTGAACTCAGATGCAAAGCTTTATGCTAAAATTGTAGCAACAAGATTGCGGAAGGTCCTCCCACGAATCATACATCATGATCAAACCAGTTTTATAACAGGCAGAAACACCCAAGATAACGAACGCCGCGCTATTAACATCATTGAACTAGGGACACGAACGGGCCAAGCTTCTCATTGGAAGCTTTAGATGCCAGAAGAGCGTTTGACAGTTTAGACTGGAGATAGCTGAGACTGGTATTGGAGAGGTTTGGATGTGGGCCTCAATTTATTACTATGGTAATGGCAAACTTTCAGATCCCCTCGATGAACCTCTTGGTCAATGGGCAAACATCTGGGAAGATTAAGATTGAAAGAGGGACCCGGCAGGGATGCCCCCTTTCCCCACTAATATTTGCTATGGCAATGGAACAATTTGCAGTACAAATCACAAGATGGCAATATTGGTGGGGATAGATGTGGCGACATACTCCATAAAATTGCGTTATACGCAGACAACAATTGTGCTACTCATGTACAATACTAGGGACACTTTGCCAAAGGTAATGCAAAAGCTACGGGAATTTGCGGGGTTATCGGGGTTTCACATAAACTATGAGAAATCCAAAGCATTGAATATAACTGAAGTCCAGGGAGAGATGGCAGAGGTAGAGAGATTATTCCCATTATCCTGGGAAAAAGATTCCCTGGAGTATTTGGGGGTCCGACTAACCCGAAAATTTAATGAGCTATATGAAGTAAATATAAAGCCATTATGGAAGCAACTGCAGGATGACCTCCGGTGCTGGGACAAGCAGGCATTGTCTTGGTTTGCCCGAATAACGGCAGTGAAAATTACTCTCCTACCCCATATGCTATACACTGTTAGCTCCCTTCCAATAAGGATCCCTCCGCAGACCTCGAAAAGCTTGCAAATAGCCATTTTGGCCTTTGTATGGAAAGGTAAAAAAGCCCAGGGTACAACGAAAGCTCATGACGCGCCCCCCGCTACTGGGAGGCCTAGGATTGCTGGACATACAGAGATATATTCGGGCTGCACACATAGCACCCATGCTACACAGGGAGGCCCAAAATCCACACCTGGGTTGGACACAGATAGAACAGGAAGCTACCAGGATTCCACTAAAAATCTTGCACACCCTTCCACTGCATCATCGACAAGTAAGAGGTAAATTATTAGAAACTACCAAAGTGGCGCTCAATAGCTGGGACGATGAGCTGAGAAGAAGGAAAATTCCTCGAGGCCTGAGCCCACAATCCCCAATAGCCTATAATTTGGAGTTCACCCTAGGTCTTCAATCCAAGTTTAGGGAGGGTTGGGCAGCGCCTGAATCTGTGGTTCTCTCGGACATGTATCAAGAGGGGGAACCACTCTCCTTTGAAGAGTGCAAACAGAACTTTCACGTGGGAGAGAGCCAGAGATACAGATATACCCAAATAAAACATTGAATCACTC
The DNA here is from genome assembly GCF_040938575.1 of Ambystoma mexicanum. Classification (NCBI taxonomy): domain Eukaryota; kingdom Metazoa; phylum Chordata; class Amphibia; order Caudata; family Ambystomatidae; genus Ambystoma; species Ambystoma mexicanum. The sequence continues at coordinate 741,059,797 of NC_090939.1, read as the reverse complement.
ACCCAACAGTCAGAAGGGCGGCCAATAGATCCCTAACAAGCCTCGAGTTATCCATACAAGAAGAGGAATTTCTAGGCTCTATAAATTACTGGATAGGGCCCTCCCAGAAGACACTACACTACAAGCCGAGTTGGGAAAAAGACATAGGGGCCACCATCCCGGTGGAAGAATGGGTAGGGATATGGGAGAGAGCTCACAAAAGCTCTAGATATACAGCAATCAAAGAATCGGCATATAAGATATGTTACCGCTGGTACATGCCTCCCTCCAGACTACATAAAATGAACTCTAGATATTCACTGCTCTGCTGGAGAAATTGTGGGGAGATAGGAGACTTCTTCCACATGTGGCGGACTTGTCCAAAGGCGCAGCTATTTTGGAATGAAGTTCTGGGGCATATCAAAGAGATGGCAGGAACTGCACTCCCAGAAGATCCGGAAGTCGTCCTATTGGGGGGCGATAGCCAAAAATCGATATGCAGCAAAGGGGCACAAGGCCACACTAATTATGCACCTGCTCTCGGATGCAAGACTGACCCTAGCCCAAGGGTGGAAAACCGAACAAGGTCCAATAATAGCGTGGTGGTGGATTAAAATATGGGTTTTGGCAATGGAGAAGATCTGCGCATTACAAGCTGGTAGTTACCTCAAATTTTTGACAATTTGGGAACCATTTCGGGAAATTGTAAAGGACAAAAAACCACACTATTTTAGACCCAGGATACTCAGAAATCCGAACTCTTACTTAAAAAAAAGGAAGAGGAGGGAGCTACTCAGAGCTAAACACCTGACCCCTCTCAATAGCAAGGAAGCATGGAACTGAATGGGGTGAGGGTGGGGAGGGAAGTGGGGACGAAGGGGTGAGGATGGGAAAGTTGTGGGGGGGTTGAAAAGTTAAAACCCGCAGACCCAGCAGAGACTATTAACGGGAATATAAAGGTGTAACAACTGCAATTGTAAGATAATGATTTATGTATCATTTGAAAACTTGTTCTCTGTGTGTCTCTGCAGAATAAATAAACTTTGATAAAAAATAAAAGCTTCGTTTCATGTGAATGGATGACGTGGGCAATTTTGGTCTTGGAGCCAACCTGTATTTTGCAATGCAGAAAAGGCATGTAATTAGTATGGGGCAATAATTGTGATTGTGTTACACCGCTTAGTGGATTTACATAAAACAAAAACGTTAAGTGTATGTTGTTCCGAAGCTTATTACTGCTCAGCAAATCTGACTCGCAATTTGCATGGATGATTGCTGTGGTTCTGGACATTAAATTTAAGTACTCTGTCTGACTCTAGCAGGGACATCAATGAATTGATAAGTTGATGATTGAGAGGGCTGAAGCAGGTGACGACTGCAAGAACATGGAAAGTTCTTGCAGGATAAATTACTTTTTTGCAGTCACAGTGTGAACTAACAGCAGTTTTCAGATCGACCAGCTTGGTTTAATGCCAGTTTCTAGAATTCAGACAATTATTTACATTTGGTGCTGTTTAATTCAGTGTGTTCATGGTTTTATTTCATAGTAAATATTCTCTAATGAAAAATGGGCCTCAATACAAGGTTGGCGGTCCGGTAATAATGATAACGGTTAGGGAATACCGGCATTGTTTACCAGACTGGTGCATTACGACCCGCGATGCCGATGATACCGGCATCTGCAGGGACACGTTGTGACCGGGTAGCACCTACCCGGAATGGGCACGGGCACGCGGCAGCCAAGCCAGTAACACCGGCATGCCGTAAGTGCACATTACGAGGTTCATGGACATGCTCTTACCGGTATACAGATGCCGGTAAGAACGGGTACCATGATGCCGTTAACACTGGCATCACGGGGCAGCCGTTATTGGCAATCTTCTGCGTTAAAACCTGCCACAGGTGCACACAATCAGCACAGGTGGAGGCAATGGAGTCTGGCACAGCACAAAAGGAGCACAACCACACACCACACCCCTCCCAAAGACAAAATGCTACCATTAGCAGTTGCAATACTGGGGCTGGAGGACATACCTGCACTGCTACTACTCCAGCAGGCATTGAACCTGGGAATGCAGCAGAGGCGCAGGAGGAGAAGGAGGGTGAGACAGGGCCAGCACATACCACCAGGACAAGCAGTTGTACCCTGCAGGCAGCCACCAATACCTTGCCTAAGGGCCAGTCCATTTGACCTAACCCCTGCACAGATACACACCCTGTACCGTCTGGACAGGGACACCATATGCAAAATAGTGGACCTCATCCATGACGACCTGGTGAGCCTCGTCAACATCCGGACAGGCATCCCCCCCCACTTTACTGAAGGTAGTGTCTGTGCTGCACTTCCTTGCCACAGGCACCTACCAGCACACTGTGGGGAAGCTGCAAGGCATCTCACAACCAGGTTTCTCCCGTGTGCTCAACCAGGTTCTAGATGCCCTCCTGAAACATGGAAGGGACCACATATTTACCACGGACTGTGGAGGAGGTGAATGATACCAAAATAGCATTCTATGCACTGGCAGGCATGCCTCACGTAATTGCTGCCATCGACTGCACCCATGTGGAGCTGGTAGTCTGGCATGCTGAGGAGGTAGTGTACCGCAACAGGAAGCTCTACCATGCCCTGAATGCTCAGATGGTGTGTGATGCAATGCAATTAATCATGCATTGCTGTGCAAGATTCCCGGGATCCACACAACGTACCTGGCTTCTGGATAAGTCCAACAACAGAGCAATGAGAGGTGTTGCCTGGGGGGGTCCACAAGCATAGGCAACCTGTCTGCTGGCTGGGGTATGAGGGGTGCTGGCAGGGGTTGGGGGGACACAAGCATAGGCAACCTGTCTGCTGGCTGGGGTATGAGAGGTGTTGCGGGGGGGGGACACAAGCATAGGCAACCTGTCTGCTGGCTGGGGTATGAGAGGTGTTGCCGAGGGGGGGAGGGAGGGGACACAGCAACCTGGGTGGCAAAACTGTGACCCCAATCACCTCAACAGAATGTTCGACACAGCCAATGGATGCAGATGTGGCATGCCTACACAGCTGTACTTAAATGCAAGCAACAAACAGCTCCCATCCCAGCGCATGCCCCTTGCACAAAATCAAATATGAACCACGGGTACCACAGTGCACCATCCGGCAGGAACAATACCTGATATACATGAGCGGAGCAAAGTCCATCACGGGACATGCAGCCATGCCTGGGGCAAATCCAACTACCACACATGGAAATCTCTGTCACTGCACCCACCCCACAGGTACACCACAGACTAGTATACCGGCCCAGGCATCTCTAAGGAACACTTACAATTGCAATGGTGCAAGCAAGGAAACTTATGTAATCAATGATCAGTTACCACCACTAACATATTAGTGAGTGGCGCAGGACCCATCCACAGTAGCTCTGCTCCACCATGCCAGTATATACCCAGCCCCCTTACAGAAATGTTTGCCATCACTGGCAGACCATACCACCATTGCCAGTGGCCCTTGGTCATATGGGGGAAGGCAGTGATGGATAAGTACACGGTGACATCAAGTAGCCGTGAACATGATTAGCAAACCACAGTGTATCATGAGGCACATCAGGCAAACATGTCATGATGCATTCCACATGTATACTACAAATTTCAAATGCATCACACCCATCAGATGTCGGCAGATGATGATCATTATGAACTCATATTTGTGAGTGCCTCACCTGATAGAAAGGTCCATTAGACGTGAATGGCACACATACCCCCCAAGCATGGGTCATCCCTAAGTGCACTTACCTGGGTCTCACTATGAGGAAAATCTACAGCGCGATGTTGGGCCATGGTGGCCACCAACTGGGTGACCACCTCGGTCATTGTTGCCATGCGCTCACGCACATAGATGGCACGGCTTATTGTCCTTGTGTTATCTTGCATGGACTTGCGTGTGTCTTCCCCTTCCGCTATGTATTGTCTGACCATATCCTGCATGGCCTCTTGGTGCTCCTCCATGCGGGTTAACCGCCCCTCCAAGTCCCGGATGGATTCCGCAGCTGGTGGTTGCACGGGAAGTGGTGGTGGTGTTTGCGTGGTTCCGGGGATGTGTGCTACCACAAGCATGTCCTCCGTAGAGCTGCGTCCAGCAGAACCAGGTTCAGAGGAGAACACTGGTGTAGACGGCATGGTAGGGGTTTGTGGCATTTGCTCAGACATGTAAAGGCCTGCGGTGTCTGCCTCATCCTGTTCCTCATCGTCCTCAGCGCTATGTTGGGCGGATTGTGCCGCCTCACCCATGTCACTCGTGGGTGTTGATTGCGGCCCCTTGACATCACTGGCCGCTGGTGATGCATCCTCCTCCACATGGTGTCTGATGGGGGGGCTGGAGTTTTCCTGGCTGCGACCTTTGGGGCCGGTGTGCCTTTTGGCATACGTGCCTTGATGGCACCAATGTGTCGAGGCTGGGGCTCCTGACTATGTGTCGGAGCTAGCTGCTCCTCTTGGTCTCCGGCCTGTGCGCCCTGTTGGCTGGTGGGCTGTGGTTTGGGAGCAGTGGTTTTCCTTAGGCAAGCCCTTGAAGTCGACGGCCTGGTGGCATCATCGTCCCCTCTGCTCATGCGTGCAGGTGTTTTTTTTGGTAGTTGCGGTGTTTTCCACATCGCTGTCTGATTCCGTGCCTGTGGGGGACGGAGAGGCAGGACATCAGTCATGGGTGAACGTACATCCTACATACATCGATGTTAGTACATTTCGAGTCATGTGCATTGTCGTGTGCATGTTAGGAGGGGCGGCCACAGTGCTTTCAGGAGTTGGGCGGGGGTGTATTGTTTGGGCATCCTTCTGGTGCAGCCATGATGTCCATGTTGTCTGTTCGGTGGCCTACAGGTGTGTCGTGGCTTGCGTGCTGTAACCATGCCTCAGGGGCTGTGTGCCATGTGCTGTTTGGTTGTGTCTCAAGTGTGCAATCGGTAGTGGAGATGTGCACACCATGCATTGAAATGGCACAGTCGTGAGGCCTGCATCTCGACGGTGATGTATATGTGTGGGTGTGCATGCATATGTTGCTTGTGTTTGCAATTGTGGACTCATGTGGTTTTTTGTCAGTGGGGTTTTTAGTGTATTTTCGTGGCAGAGATGTAGGGTTTGAGTTAGGGCTGACTTTAGGTAGGAGGTTATGGGCCATGTATTTGCTCTCACCTACTTGCCAATTGGACTCCAACATTATACTTGGGGTATTAGGTGTGTGTGGTGACTTTTGTATTACGCCATTGGTCACTCACCGTCATTGTCCGATGATGGGACTCCCATCTCCGAATGCCCGACTCCCTCTATGGCCTCCATGTCCATTACAGAGCTGCAGGTTTCCTCCCACCGTGCAAGCTTTATGGGTGATAATGTTCCACCACCTGTTGCCTGGGCCTGGCTGCTGTTTGCTGACAAGATGTTTCGAACATGCAGCCGCAGATTGTCCCACCATTTTCAGACTGCGTGGGGTTGTCCCCACCGCAGAGACCTTCTGGGCCACCTCCTCCCAGATGTTTTTCTTCCTTATTTAGGTGGCACAGGGCAGGTCTGGACAGAACACGACATCCGCATGCTGGACCAGAATGTTTAGCTCATCATCGCTAAAACTGGGCTTACACAGCCGAGGTGTGCCTTTACAGGTAGCCTTAGATCTCTTCTTGCGGGCAGGGTACACAGTTTTGCAAATCCCGGTCCTGTAGGCAGACGATTGCAATGGATTGTGTTTTTCAAGATGGCCACCGGCGCTTTCCCGTTCCGGCGCAATGACGTTGCTTCCGGTACTGTCACTTCCGGTGCTGGTATTTACGATGTCGGTATCAATGGTACCGTTCTTTACGGCATGTAGGATGCCGGTGCCCATGCCCGTGCCTGCGGCATGGATTATGCCGCTATTGGGGGTTTGGAGGGCCTTACCGGCATGCCGGTGCAGCCATTACCGGAATGCCGGTATGCGCAACCCGCCGACTCAGAATCAACCGTTGATTCTGGCAGCAGTGCAACACGGACACGGTTGCACCGGCATGCCAGTAATTTGGTATTTTTACCGGCCAGCTCGTAATGAGACCCAATGTCCTAATGTAAACCTAAACTACATTTGTCTCCAGGTTGCAGCTCCACAAAAATATTTGGTTATTTCTACACTGTTAACTAGGAAAATTAGCGAAAATGCAAGATTGAAATTTTATTATCTGACTTATATAATATAAAATCTGCTGAGCCTAGCGGGGTCAATAAAGTCAACATGAGTAGTTAGAATACTACCTTGGATTCTATCAACTTCAAATTTTGGCCATAAGCTAAATAGGATGAATGATAGAGTGCCTTAGAAAATTGAAACAATTGCTCCTAAAAGGCAAAGATCAACAAATGATCCATTAGCCAAGTTGAAAATACCCAGCAAGCTCATCAGGAGCGTAGTCGACATTTTTCCCTTCAAAGTGAGATTCATAATATAACTGTAGCAGATCAGGGGCTGATAATAGACCTTGAGAATCCTCCCCTGATATAGTATGAATAAAAGCATGTCTCTGAATCATAATTTTATACCTCTCTTTACTTTACCTATAGGGGATGAGGGTACTGTAACTAAAACTAATAAAGTGAATAGTATGTTGATTCAGAACTAATGTACGGATGCAACAACTACGAACCTTATTGAAGTGGTTACCTCAGCTCAAATAGACTTTTTACCCAAAATTGTTAGTTATACACTTAATAATAAGAGGAGTTAGTGCTACAACTGTTACTCCGACTAATTTTGCTGATCATTTGGCTATACCTAACTTTAAATCACTATTCCCAGTAGATTGGGAAACCATGGTATCCCCAAATTCTAACAAGGACATGTTTCATGCTGATTTTAAAGAAATACATGCAATATATTTATTTAGTGCTGGATTACCTTCATATGGCGTTGGAGAACCTAAATGCTAGGACAACATTTTCTGCACACTAACTATCAATGATGAACTGACAGGACAAAGAACAAGTGCAATTTACCCACTCATTCAAAAAGGATTCAGAGATTTTATTTAAGAAACTCTCAACTAACAACACAGTTAAGTTCAACATTCTGTCACATGTAACTAAATGGGATATTAAATCCAACATCCATGGATCCATATATTGTCAACCCACATCAGTGGATTGAATGAAGAATGTTTTCCCCTTGTCTGAAGCAACACATCATGCACTTAGAACAGTACATTTCTTTCTGTGTACTTTCGCGTTTGCTCACACTTGATTTTTCGCACCTGCTGTATTTAAAAAAACTTAAGTTCCAAATCATCGCCCAGGCGGCGAGTTTTAGTGTGATCACACCATTTGCAAGCATAGATAAACGCATGTCTTTCCTTCCCTTGTCTTATACACCGTGACAGCACCCCTTTACCTGGTATGCACCATTAGCATCCGATTTGGAAGTGCTTCGAAGCTGCCCTGGTCTTTTTTCAGCCTAACTTTTAGGAAAAGTCCTCAGTCAACTGTACAAATCATTATTCAGCATCAACACGCTTTGCAAAATTTTGGGACTCTTTCTTGTATGCATTTCGGGACACAACCCAAACAGACTTCCTGCCCTCAAAGGGGCCCGACCAATATCACCCTATCATATTTCAGTATCACACTGAGTAATTTGACTGCCTCCCCACATAATAGGGGCATGGCCCACAGCAACCAATCTGCGTCCCTTTACTTCGGACCACTTTCAGGTTACTTTCGTCCGACTGTATCAATTTCTAGAGCACATAGACTCTCAGAAGTAAGCACAACAGGGTCAGTTTTATAATCACTATTAAGGAACGAACACGCTTCAAAATAATGTGAAAATCCTTTTTTGTGTGCACTCGAGAACAAAAATAAAAAGACTTCCTGTTTTGCAAAGGGCTCGACTGGCATCCTGCAATCAGAACAAAGCTTTGCACTTAGTAATTTGACTGCTGGCCTACGTCACAGTGGGATGGTACATAGTAACCAATCCTCAACCCTGTATCACGGTCTTCTACTCAGGCCATTCTTTGCCCGACCGCGGCGATTTCAAGACGTACGCAGACGCTCAGAAGCGACAGGTAAGTGGTCTGCCTTTTTTGCCGCTGTACACACATGCAACTGCGAAGGACTCCCCTCTTAGTATAGTTTCCCCATTTTTCCTTTGCCACACAGTTCACCGCGATGACGATCGCATTTTGAATTTACCCTCATGCGCAGATGCTCCATTTCTGGACCAGCCGATAATGGAAACCCGAGATTTCCGCACGTCATCTCTCAGACTCACAGTCCTCTTTCCTAAGGTAGGGCTCTAGTTTCCTGCAATACAGTTTGCTATTAATTGGCACCTCCAGGATTTAAGAAATGAATTAGCCAGACACAGACACATTTACCCTTTGTTTACCCGCAGGTTTCAGTTTATCATACAATGCCCTGTTATTCCACAACTGCAATCCAAGCCGAAATACACGCTTGGACCAATACCAACAAGGTACAGTAATAATAGTTTTCTCACAATCTCTTGTGCTACAGCTAGTTTACAGTACAAAAAGACCACTAGGAGACTAGCTTAGCCCTTTATATTTTTTCTGTCCCTAGATTCTTTAAGACATAGAAGAGTTGTAAACAGCGTTCCATACCAAACTGCACTTCCTGCACCTCTGAGGTTACCCCCGGCCTGCTCTTTAAAGATTGTGCCCCTATTTCTGGGTAAGCTGTTCATTAGGGACTAAATAATGAAGCAGTCTACTAAGAAATTAACAAATAGTTAAACAGCCAAACATATTTTGTAAGCCACCAGTAGACTTCACTGTTCTCTCTTGTGTCTGCTTCCCCACAGGGTTCAGTTGTTTTGTCGCCCTGAAGAAGGCATCTTTTGAATTTACCGCCCGGCAGGTGGTACTGTTGCCGAAACGTGTTGTGGATGTCCATCTGGACACCAGCATGTAGGCAGACCTGCTATGTGACTGATAAGCTAAACCAAGAAATTCAAAGTTTAGAAATTCTTGATTTCTTTTCCTCATCAAAACTGTTTTGAATACAATTTCTTATTCTTTTTATACAACTTTCTTCTCACCTGCTTGTGTGATTTTGCCAAAGTGTTTCAATATTTGTTTCTTTTCTGTGTAATTTTTTTCAAGTATGTGTTTTGTGTAAAACAAATTTCTGTTGTTACAAAGTCTATCACAATTTCATTTTTAATTATTATTTTTTTAAATTGAATAAATCCATACAGTTTATGATACAATCAATTTGATGGCTTTCAGAATTTGAGTTGGCTCTAACCAGTTATTCTGATATCATAAAAGATACACACACCACTTTAAGTGTATGATTCATTGAACTTACTTTTTCAACACAGTGGAGACTGTTGTTTTTGATTAAATCCAACACCAGCTGTCATACTCTATTAGCAGTACTTCTGTACTTAAAGTAATGGTTCAAGCATTACTAGCATCTACTGTAGGTAGTAAATATTCAAACAAAAATGTGCAAACTAAGGCACTGTTGAGCTATGATTGATTAGCATCAGTCGTAGCCAACCCTGCGGCTACTAACAATCCTCTGACAAATGTATGTCTTAAGCAAACAGATACAGCTAAAGTTTCCTATAGTACTCCAACTGACTAAGTGATTAAATGCTAGCAAGCACACTGTAAAAGGCATTAATAATACACATGTGCCAGGTTTTGAGTCAGTGCCATATGTATTTTCTGTGTGTTGTGTGCTGTGATTAGTTTCTGGAACATTTGGGAATCAATCAGCCCTTGACTAAGTAAAGCCACTGACTGAGACATCAAAAAAGATGTCTCAAGTATTCACAGTGATAGACTGAGAGCAAAGCGTATCAACCTTTATGATCGATATGAGATCATTAGACTAGCGTTGGTAAATAAATAGCTTGCAGAAGCCTGTTTGGCTATAGTGTACAGTATTTTGCTTTCTGAAGCTTCAACGATTGAGCTAAGAGCTCTGCCTATGGTGGTCATTCCGTCTCATCCCCTGCAAAAAGTAACAATTAAACAAATAGAGCAAAGTCCACCCGTTATGTTTATGCAGAAAATACCATATCATGCTGACCTCTCTGATCTAGTTGGGAATGATCTTATCCTAGACTTTCAACCTGATCACAATATTCTATCCACCATATTATGGGATGATCTGTCTGTGGTGTTAAGATATGGTACTTTAATTTTACAGTCTGGGCCTTCACCTAATGACCATCATTTAATCGGTCATAGATATACTCACAAAGATTGTTGATCTCGGATGGTCTGCAAATAGATCCAGTTTTTCATGTTATTTGTTTGCAAGACATTTTGACATTTATAGGCTTTTTCTTACCTGATTATGCCAATTCTTTGCACCAGCCACTGCCTCCGTTAGAGGATGGTCCAAAGGAGAACCAATGCATTTTATATTGGTGGAAATTAATGCTTCATTTAAACTCGAATACTGTTTAACAAACATTACAATTTTAACATATGGCTCCCGTGGAGGGGAATGTGGTTGTTTATTCAGCAATTGTACTAACTGTGGCATTTTTAGGTCGCTGTCTTTCTAATTAAATGAATTGCTTTATATACCCACATAATTGATTGCACAATCAATGTAGCACCCAATGTGTTTTTTTTCATACTTGACGGAGACATCAACATGTGTTGGTTTTCAAACTCTGACAAATCTAGATATGAATGAAGGTGAGGTCTGGGACAGACATCAAAATCTGCACTCGCCAATAGTCATTAGCTAGTGACTATTGACTCTTGGCAAGTATGAAATTGTATCCTATCTGTTTGTGGAGAATTGAGAGGGAGAGTGGCTTTTTATGCATGGCTACTAGTTTACAAGTGGAAATTTTTAACCCAGGTCCGGGATATACCTTTAATACATACGCAATCATTTTATGTAAATCATCTGGGTCTAAATTACCTGATTCATATCTCTGTACAAATTACAGTTGTACACAATCTGATAGCCCAACAAAAGGAACACATAGAAGCACATGTTTGGGACCAATTGATTATATAATGTGTGGAGCATGTGACTTGTGGCAAGTGTTTAATTTGGTGACGAGGTTAAGAGAATAGTGACCATTATTCACTTATCCTAGATTTTAAATTGTATGTTGGTTTGAGGGATGAGCTAATTAAATCTTGCACAAAGTTGCTACCAATGCAAGCGCTGAAATATATTCTTGCCTAGTGATTGACAATGATACTGCAATATTAAATGTTTTTAAATTTCTGATTGGGATAGCTAAAGAAACCTTGATTTATACGAAGAACATTAACGATAAACAAGTCATTCACTCATGGTTTGATAAGAGGTGCAAACAAGCCAAACAGGCACTATTGTGGGATCTAGAAAATGAGGCTTCCATACCATCTATGTCCTCTACAGCTCATCCAACTTACAGAAACAACCTGGCGGGAGCCAAGCATTAAAAAGTATCAGATAAATATTGCAGTAATCAAAAGTACAAAACAATCCTCCAAAATGGTGCTTGCAGTTCGTCTGGCAATCTAATGAGGCACTGATAAATAACAGATTCAGCAACATGTTATGAACATTTCTTTAAACAATTGTAATGCAATGGCTTGTAAATAGCTGTTGAATAACAGCCTCTTCTTTTGCAATCTTCAGACCAGCAGATTGTTCCCTCTAGCCTGGAACTAGGGGTGGGGTATCAAACTATGTTCACCTCGCAAGCCCTTTGGGCACTCCATTAAAGCACTATTCATGGATTCAATGATGGATTTCACCTATTAATTATTGCCAGCCATCTTTGGGAAATGTTTTAAATTGTGATTGAATGTTGTAATTAATAACTCTTTTGTATTTTTGTATGCGTTACGTATGCTATGTTTCTTGGTTTTTGTTTACTTTGAATGTTTTAAACTCTATAAATTATTCCCTATAAATATTACACATTTTAATTTTGATTTTAAGCTCCACCTGATTGCACCATTGTGCTATCTCTTAAATGAGGTAGAGAAAATCATCCCAGAGGTATTTGCATCACCCAATCCGAGTAAGTGGATAGATCTGGTTCTATCTATCTCAGAGGCCAACACTCTTATTAACAAGTTTGAGGTTTTTTTGGGTGATTTTAGACAAGGGCAAAATCCAACCAGCACCTCTGGCAATGGCACCGGCCCAGCCCAGTACAATTTTAAAACCGGTATAAGAACATCCACCTTTGTGGCAAAACAAGATCAACCCACTGTATGTAAGCCACTTAGCGAATCAGTTGCACTCCTTACCCATGTTTGAGATCCTCCACTCACCTTCCCAACAAGGAGGTTGTACTTTTGCTTCCCTGGTAGAGGTTAACTGTTGCCATTCTACCCCTAGTTATCAGGGCACTTTTATACCGGGGAAGAGCAAGGCTAACTCCCAAAAGGAAGACAAAGGTGTAGTTAGTGTAGTGTGGCAGAAGATATTAAACAATTATTATTAGGGTATTTATTGAGCATGGACCTAGCTTTGGGAAGCAACAGAGTAGTTTACAATCATAGGGGGAAGAACAAGGGTAGGAAGTAGGAAGCATAGGCTGGGACAGCACATTTCTCCTAGTAAGCAGGTTCCATCTGCTCATCCTGTAGATAGGTGACAAATTCAAGCAAACCTTAAGAACCACATGTTCCGAGATGGTCCAAATGTCTGCTTAATGACAATGGTTACTAAGTTTTCTAGTAATATTAAAGAAACCTGAGAGTCCCTGAAAAACTAGGTTTATACACTGGATATGTTATGTTCAAGGGTACTACTCTATTATCATAGGATATATTAGATGTCAGAGTCCCTGACCCCTCTAATTCAGGGCATGAAACTAATAGAGTAACCTTTGTACGTCAATCCCTGGGGTCCGGCCTCCTGGCAAATGATTTGAGGACTTCGCCGCAAGCGGTTCATCGATTATTCTACTCAAGTCTCTTGGAGCGACATTACATTTTCACAGATTTTGCTTGTACCGTCTTTGCTCAGCCTGTATCTTTAACACAAACCTGTTCACTAATGAAGTTCCTGTTTCCACTGAATCCATCCTTATTGCGTTGCTAGAATCTTCACTGAAATAGCAACCTGTTACCAACAATACTGCTGCAGCTGTACCTACAGACATTCCCTGTTTTAAAGACATGTAATTGACATATTCTCCCTCACTGTTAGACACCTGAAGGGGTCTCACTCGCTAGTCCCCGGGGATCTGTCATCTAGGTGGCCAGGACAAGGCCATCGCTTTTGGATCCAGTTCCAGGGGGTGGACCAGTGCGCGAGGATCACCTGAATGGGGTTCTTCGGTGAGTGGGAATGCGACACCGGACGGCGAGATCCGGTATCCCCTTCCCTGTAACACCTTTTCCCCATCCTACCCGGTAGGATACTTAGGAACTCCCCCTCCATCCCCTTTCCCGACAAAAACACTTTCTCATGGACAGCTCACCGTGAGTGAAAACGGACTAACACCAGAGCCATATACCTGACATGTCCCAATACAATGGTCAGGCAAGCTCAGGTAATTGCTGATCAATACAAACACACACCCGACTTCCATCACACTACCCCACACAGATAAAAGGCGGAGCACGGGAAGGCCACCAGAGGGCGCGGAAGGAAAGGGCCACCTGAAGCGCAGCGCCAAAATTCGTGGGGATCAAAGAGAGGAGAAAGTGCATAATCCAACGCCTAACCGGTACCGTAATCGTGGCTAAGGTGTCAGCTGTGTCGAGGAAGGAGGTGTTCACCTCGGAACCGGGGTAGACTGTGCGGGGCACCAGCAAGCCAAGCGCGAAGGAAGGCCAGGCCCGCAGCTTGCCTGAGCCCAACTAGCGTGCTCCGACTGGGCGCGAAGAGGTGGAGCGAAGAGGTGGAGCGAGGAGGGGCAGCAGCCCCAGAAGCCAGCACAAAGAGCACCAGCACTCACCGTGGGCTCGGGAAGGACCAGTGAAGGATCCCTGTGTGGTCCGGTTCCTGATCCAGGACTTCTGACCGTCGACAGGGAGGAGCGATTGCAAGTCCAGTGTTCCCCAACGATGTAAAAAAAAGCTGTGGTCAGCGCAGTGAAGACGTGAAAAAGGAGGTGAGGAGATCCACCACTGTATGGGTCTGCCAAAATATGGCCTGTAGAGGAGGTGGGAGGTGCCACCCCCCACATATGGGCCACCCACATAAGCTACAGGGGGGCAAAAGGGCTGGTGTGACAACATAAGGGGATCCTGACATAGCTCTCAGAGAAGAAGATCTTGCAGCACTACCCACTGCCTGTGGCCTCAAAGAGTGGAGTCCTGCCCCCTCCCCAATATAGAGCGAAGGAGAACAATCACCAGCACATTCTCAGGGGGCCAGGACTGGCCACAGTGCAGGCCGCACAGCATAGATTAGCAAAGGTGCAAACATAGGCTCACAGAAAGGGAAGGTGAGGCCGGCACTGGGCCTAGCCACAGGAGAGCTGGCAGCCCTGCAAAAATACAGGATGGGAGGGGAATCCCAACCTCCAGATGCCCAAAATCTGGTGTTGACAATGGGTTACGGCACTATGAAGGAGGACATTGCCGGTGTTAAGGCGGAGATTAGAGCCCTAAGAACGGAAATTCAAACGTCCATTTCTGAACTGCGGGGTAAAATGGAAAAAATAGACGGGAAAGTTGAGAACCTCGAACACAATCAGCTCAATGCCGACCTGGTGGAGATGAAACTGAACGCTAGAATGACTGACATAAAACTGAGAGAAAAAGAGTTCACCCTGAAACTAGACAACTTGGAAAATAGAGAGCAGAGAACGAACCTAGGTATAGTTGGTCTGGCAGATGGAGAAACACCAGTCCAGATCAAGAAGAAACTGCAGGACATTGTGAACCTCCTCTATCAGGCGGAAGGAGGGAAAACAGTCAATATCGAAAGAGCCCATAGAGGAGGAAGAGCAGTTAGTCGCGAATCACGCTCAGTGATAGTGAAATTCCTCCAATACAAAGAAAAGGCAGAAATTCTACTCAGAGCGAAACAGGTACAGGAAATAAAGTACCAAGGATCCCAGGTGAGACTGTTCCAGGACTTGTCAAGCCTCACCCTGGGGCGTAGGAGGGAAGAAAGCACACTCATAACATGGCTCATGGACAAAGAGACCCAATATAGGAGGGCATACCCCTTTGTGCTGCTATTTGAGATCAAAGGAGAAGAATACTGAGTCACTGCAGCGGAGAAGGCAAAGCAAGTGCTGCAGCACCTAACAGGACATAGAAGCTAGTGCATTGACAGGCCTGCCGGGCTCGCACTCTGCCAGAACAATGCTATCCGAGGCAAGGACCCAGAGGTGCAAAAGAAGTAAAATGGGAAGGAAATATGTGAAATTGAGCAGTCCATCCCTGTCGAAGCCGTCCTGAGCAGAAAGGAGGGAGCAAGGTACCCAGAAAAAATTACTTGGGAGATAAAGGGGAGAGGTGGATGGAATGCTGATACAACCCTAGGCAGATAGGAGTTCTTAACCTAGTGGCCCTCAGTTGAAAGAGGGCGTCTCCAAAAGGTGTACCATGGTTGGTGTAACCAACCCTTTTGCTTTGACTAAACTTTGGGTATTTGTTACATGGGAGGTTAAAGGGGGGGGGGAACAGATGTAGTGGAAATCAAGAGGGGGTGAAGGGTCAGGAGGAAGCCGAGGCAGAATGGGCAGGGAACAGAACTGAGAAAAGCAAAAGGTAACAGCCCACGAATAGAGGGCAAAATGACGAAAGTGGGGGGAGAAAGCCTCCTAAAGGTGGGGATGCTAAATGCCAAGGGGCTAAACTCCCCTACCAAAAAGTCTCTTGTGGGGCGAGAATTTAGAAGGGCAGCACTAGACGTCCTCTTCATTCAGGAGACTAGACTGAAAGCAGGGGAGGAAAGACCATTGAGAGGAGGGGGAGTAGGGCAGACTTATTGGGCATTGAGGTGCACAGAAGAAAGGAGTGGTAGGCCCGATTCTACACCGGCGACTCTGCCTGCTAAATCCGGTGGTGCAATTCCTGATGGAGGGTAGGCTCTTGCTGGTCAGGGAAACTGGGACGGGACATGAGTAACACTCGCCAGGGTATATCGCATTCAATGAGGAGGTCCATGATAATGGCCAGGAGTAGAGGGGTGGTTATAATAGGGGGAGATTTCAACACCTGGGCCGACATACAGATGGATAGACAAGCGATGAGAACGCCACAAATGGGGCAGCAACTGGGAGCGGGGAGACCAATTGAAAACAAAACTAGAAGTCAGGGGTCTACTGGATGTAGTAAGGGTCCTGCATCCGAACCAAAAGGGGTACGCGTTCTTATTGGGAGAACATGTAACCGTCAGTAGGATAGATTATCTGCTAGTAGGCAGGGAACACAGGTCTCACTTAAGAAGTAGCACAATCCGACCGGTGGGCTGGTCGGACCACGATTTGGTAACCATGGACTTTGATGTAGGGGGCATGAACAGAGAAGACTCAAGTTGGCGCTGCAACAAATACCTTCCTCTTAAATACAGACGTAAAGGTGTAAACCAGCACCCTGGACACCCGTATGGAGGGAATCCTACCCCGCCTAATCCACCCAGATATGGTGGGCTTTGTTAAGGGAAGACGGGGAGCGGGCACAATGTGCAAAACCCTGAACATTATGGAACACTCGAGGGTGGAGGGGGGAGATCATGTATTGCTCAGCCTGGATTCAGAGAAAACCTTTGATAGAGTGGAGTGGGGGTTTGTCTTTGCCACATTGGAGAGCTATGGTTTTCGGGAGCATTTCTTGACAGGGATCCGAGCTATATACACAATAACCCTACAGCAAGGGTAGTAGTTAACGGGAAAATAGAGGGAATTCTGCCTAGGGTGGGGAACCAGACAGGGCTGCACGCTCTCACCCCTCTTATACACCCTTTCCATTGAACCTTCGGGGAACATGATCAAGAAAGTCTTCCATAGAGGAAATCAGGGTTGGAAAGCAGGAATATAAGCTAGGAATGTATGCTGACGACATACTTCTCTACCTGGCCAACCCTGCCTCCTCCATACCGCAAGACCTCCAGACCATAAGGCAGTACAGACCATGGACGGATCTGAAGGTCAATATAGAGAAATCCACATTGTTCCCATATAAAAGCCCGACTGAGAACTTGGGGAACAACCTACCCAATCTGGGAAGTTGCACCAACAACGTCTAAATATCTGGGAATAAACATCACGAGGGACACCAAAGACCTTTAGGCTGCAATTCCCCCCCCCCTTCTCACTGAGTTAACTACCGAATTGGACAGGTGGGCCAAACAGACAATCTCCTGGCTGGGTTGCCTCAACATAGTCAAAATGTAAATTATCCCCGGAATCCTTTACCTATGCCAGATGTTGCCAATAACCATGCCAGGAGACCACTTTACAGATCTAAAAGAGTAAAATCAACAGATTCCTGTGGCAAGGGATAAAGCAGAGGATAGCAATAGCATACAACACAGCAGAGAAGAAGGGGGAGTTGGCCTGCCGGACCTGTATACATACTACCGGGCGGCACAGTTTACAGCATTTGTTCCTCACCTCAGCGGGAATATGGACAAGCAATGGGTGGGAATAGAAAATCACCTATTGAGACCAGTGGCTTTAGGCACCAAAATCGGTATTCCCACGCAAAGCCCTAAACCCCAAAATACTGGGCCCTCTCCTAAAGTTGTGGTGGAGCAAAAGCAAAATTAAGGGAATCACATCATGGCTATCCCCGATGTGGGAAACCACTCCCCTCCCCCCCGGTTAGAAACAGTATTCAGGAACCAACGCTTCCGAAAGTTGTTTGAGGTGGGCCTGGAGAGAGTCAGTCAGATAATAAAGGGTAACACCTGCATTCCCCTCCAAGAGCTGGAAGAGGGGCTGAAAATAGGACCCCTGTCGCAACAACGCCCATAAAACTTCCATCTCATGCCAATACAAACTACATGGTCTAAAACTCCTCTACACATGGCAGTACAATCTGGTTGAGAGGGTTCGACCAACAAGCCAACTGCTGGCATATGTGGTGGTCATGAAAGAAAGTGCAATCATTTTGGAAGGAGGTTTTGGGCTGGGTAAAAAGCACAGACGGCATTGAGAGAGACTGCGATCCCTGGCTTGTGCTATTCGGGCTGGAAGAAGTAGGCCAATGGAGACGTCTCCCGCACATGCCACACTTCCTTCCGTTAGCTGCAAGGGTTTACCTCACGATAAGATGGACGTCACCGTCACTCCCCACGGAAGGAATGTGGGCCCAAAAGGCCAAAGAGATTTATGAGATGGAAAACATCACAGGCGCTCTGCATCACCCGCAAGAGAAATGGAATGTTCTCCCTTTCTCAATGCGTAAAGGTAGGTCACGTTTCACCACTGATTCATCTCCTATTCACCCGTGCTCCACTGACTCGAACTTGAACTGCTGACCCATCTTGTCTGTTGCGGGTGTGGGGAGGGATGCAGGGTTACATGGTTAAAATTGACTTAAGCTTACGTTTATGTTACCTGGTTCCACAAAAAGTTCAAAATCCTAGCCGATGTCTCGAGAGGCCAAAAGCAGAATTGTTTGTGATACAATGTAATATGTAAGAGGTGTATCTCGAATAAAACTTAAATTAAGAATAAAAAAAAAGGAAAAAAAAGGCAGAGCACGAAAGCACACTCTGGGCAAGGCAAAGCACACTAGGAGACAGCAGTTCCAAGATGGCAGTTTAATACAAGGTGGAAAACGTCAAGACCGAAGAGGGGTTCAAGGAGGGAAATACCCTTGACATTCTCACTGACAGACCGCATCTTTCCTGAACCTTCAAAAGTAGAAAGTAGGGGGCTTTTGCTGCTTGATTAATGCTGTCAGAGCAGAGCTTAACATGAATAGAGGAGGCTGCTTGAAATCACAAAATGGATGCTCCCATGTAAACAATTTGAGCCTCGTTTGCTCAAAAGGTTACATTGGAACTTTCTTTAAAAAGATGTTTAATATATGTTTTTGATTATTGCCCATCTTTTAATACAAAAAAAATTTTGGAGCACACTATTCCTTTAATATTTTCCCCTTTTCTTCATAGGATGCCAGGGCAGCGAGGACATCTCTGGGCCTATTCCCTTCGCCACTCCTCTTTGGGCCTACCCTATGCACCCGGTCTATCCGGATCTCCTCTGGGGTGCACTCTGTAAGCAGGTTAGTAAAGCATTGCTGAATGGTAGCTTTCAGCTCCCTGTCCAGGGTCATCTCTGCCAAGCCTTTTATCCTAATGTTGGAGAGTCTAGAGTGATCTTCAAGGTCTTCTGTTTGTATTTCGAGGTTGTGTGTGGCGGTGGCTATTTGTTCAAGCAATTCTGAATTCTGACGTACCTTCTTTTCCATTTCAGACAGACCTTGTTCTGTCCCGTCTACCCTGCTGCCCAACGAGTTGATGTCTTCTCTGATTTCCTTCAGCGTATCCTTCAGGTCCTCCTTTAGTCTTCCGAGTTGTTGCTGAAATGTGGTCGTCATCCTTTCCTCCATCCCATATAGGCACTTTGGCAGGTCTTCTTTGTTTAAAGCCATTATCTCTGGTCCCTGTGCGTATTCCATGTCTCTGTCCACCTGGCCTGGGTCTTCTTGGACAGCCTCTGCCTTCTACCAGAGTCTCTCCAGCTGGCCCGTCTTATTGCTTTTCTTGGGGAGCAACTGACCGGGTCCCTGTCTGCCCTTCGGGCCTGGCATCTGCAGGTGGGGTCTTCCGAAATGTAGTGTTCCCAGTGATTCACCTGCTGCTTCCCCCACTCTGATGGTGTTAGCTTCCACCCTCAAACCGCCCTTTGTTGGATCTTTGCTTGGCAGTGTGTCTGAGACTTGTTCATCCCCTTTGGTGTATTTCTGTTTTGGCTCTTCCTACTGTATGCAGCTATAGCTTAGGTCAGCACATGGAACTCCTTATCTCTCTTCTGCTCTGACTTGTGGATGCCCTCCTATACTTCCGTTCTTTTGCTCCCTGGTCTGTGTGGTGTTTCGCTCCTATGCCCTTTTTACGTGGCTACTTTACTTCTGTCTCGCTACGGCTCCAGGGACACCATGGTCCTTTCCTTGCACTGCCCCTCCCTGAGCATTGTCCTTGCTGGACCCCTATGTATGTATATTGCACCCCAACCTGTGCCTTCCTCCGGGCCTTGCTTCAGACTTGTCTCTCCCTCTCCCAGGGGTAGAATGTCCTTTTTCCCCCCTGACTTCGCTCCTTGTTCTGGGTTCCTCCGTCTGTCCAGCTGGAGCCCGGGCCTGTGTGTGGAGTCCCTTTCTCTCCACTTGTTACACCTCCGTGTGGACGTGCGCCTACCTTATCCCGCTGCAAGGCTGCTTTCACACTGCCCCGTTGTGTCTGTCTCCGGCGTTGGGGGCAGAGCGCACCTCCACTTGCCTCAATATGTGTCAGCTGCAGCGAATGTGTGTCAGATGCTGCAGCACTTGCAGGACTCCCGCTGCCTTTTTTGGGATGCCACTCTGTTCGCCTGCGCTTCCGTGAACGGAGCATAGCACCGGCCTTACCACCACGTCCTGTGGCCGATAATCAATGCTCCTCCGATCTCACCGACCTAGGTTAATGGTGCATAGTCTGGAGCGGCTTGTCCACAGACCCTCTCAGCCCCACCGGTTTACATGCCAGCCCCAGCGCACAGCTGATGTCTCGCTTATCTTCCCCGTGTCCACTTCGCTCACTGGGCCTCCCTGCAAGTGCTGAATCTCTTACTGGGCACCTCGACCGCAGGGTTCCTCTTCTCCCTCTCTCATATTCACTGCATGGTATTGTGTTTTACCAGTCCCGACTGCTAGGACACCGCAGTCCTCTGTGCTATTCCTCCAGTTACTTGGGCCCTGGGAACAAGCTCCTGGCGGCACATCTTCAAATGCCCTTCCTTCTACGAGGCGCCCACTTCCCAGGCTCCATGGCGTGCAGCGGGTGGAGTCCACTTTCCTGCGGGGCAGAAACGCTCACTGTCTTCTCCTTGTACACTTCGTTTTGTGTTATGCTATGCACTCTCCGTCTCGCATACCGCAGTACTTTGAGTTTGTTTCTCGTGTTGTTTCATTTCTCGTTCTCCGCACCTCCTAAGCCTGTTCTTTTTTGTTTGTTTCAGCTTCAAATTGTACGCCTTAATATTTTTCCGACTGGGAGCTCCCAGGATTGCAGGTTTACTCCACGGTGGCCATCTTGGGAATCCAAAGGGTTACATTTTGAAAACAGGGGATTTGGGGGGGGCCCACAGAGTAAAAAAAAATATATTATTTGGGAATGTTGGGGGGGTATTTAAGGGCCGAAGAACAGGGCTTGGGGGATCCCCATATTTAAACATTTTTTTTAAAAAAATTAAAAAATAAATCGCCATATAGGTTTTCGGCAAATAGTAGTATTAATCTACAATAGGTGAAAAAAATTCCAGGAAAAATTCCTTCGATGAAAGAAAAAAAAATTGGCAAAAAGACACTAATTCATCCCTGCTCCCCAGAGGGGAGCCACACCCTTTTGTGCTAGGGAGGCAAGCCCGCCACACAAGACCCTCCTAGGGGTTTGGGCAAGTGAAGCCTCACTGGCCCTGATGATGTCACCTATAAGTGTGGGATGACAATAACAACCTAATTTCCCCCTTCCCCGGGGAGATGGAAAACAGAAGTACCATTGATCAGTATTTTATTCTAGCTGCTATTATGCACAAATTTGTAGTTGACAAAAGATCATTTATTTCTCTTATTCACAGATTTTAAAACCACTTTTGACAGAGTCAATTGTCCTAGACTAGTTGAAAAGGATAGCCCCAACTCTTTATTAATTATAAACAAAATACTTTATACTAAAAACATGGTTGTTTCGATTTGATCAAAGAGGTGAATGTAGCAATCATTTCCCAGTAAAACGTAGAGTTCCCAAAGGATGTGTCCTTGCCTCACGCTTTTCCTTTTTTATATAAATGAATGACTTGGCCTCTTTCATTGAAAAAAGACATTGCAATGTACCCCTATTAAGTGGTGTTAAGATAGGAATTCTGCTTTATGCAGACAATCACTTTTACATTTCTAAATCTTTGTGGGGCATTAAAAAACAAACAGTTAGAGGTCCTGCAGTCATTTCAGACATTTTTTTGACCACTCTCTTGTTGTTAATTCAAACAAAACCGTCATTATGCAATGCCATATACTCAAACCTATTACCGCTACATACTGTCTTCCTGACAAATGTATCAAAATTAAATCGGTATTCGAGCGAAACTAAACATGACCTAAAAAATATAGTCATTTATTGGATTAGATTGCGTAGGGTCTGTTGTTCAATAATTAGGGAGGATATTACAGACTGTCCTCACATTCCCTGTCCCAATGACCGTGCCAAAGAACATTTCAGTGCGTCATTCTCAAATAGTCATTTGGCAGAAGACCTTTTGGGCTCAAATTCCTCACTCTGCACAGATTTCGAACCACAGTTCAAGCACTGTTCATATGCCACCTGGATGGGAGCAATGCTCTCCTCGAAGGCCTCCCGTCATCCTCCCTTATGCCCCTGAAAGTGTCCTACACGTGGCGGCAAGTCTCATAAAAGTCGTACACAGATATGGCGACATACCCCTGACCTTCACTGACTACCGCTGGATAATCTATAAGGCAGTCGCCCTCAAGCCACCAAGCTACCTAAAGAGAAAATCGGCATCTCCGGCAGACAGGGCACCACCAGAAGCCAGGACACATGCAGACTTGAAATCCGCCACTGCAAATAGGAAAGGACCAGAAATCAAGTCTTCTCTGCCAACGTCCCAACACTATGGAACCTCCTCCCAGTCAGCATCAAACTCGCTCCTACAATTCAGAAAATAATTCAAAACCCACCTCTTCAAGTAGTCTCTCCTCCTCAACACCTAGGCCATCACATCGCCACTCCCCCCCACACCAACTGACTCGCTAGACACTGCCTCTCTCAGTTACATGTCTTTATATCGAAGTAATTTATAACAAATGCCCATATATCGAATCTTTTATCTTGAAGTTTTATAGTGAATGCATTTTTTCTCCAGGGGATTCCCTCCCCGAAACCCCTGTTTCCCACTCCCAAGAACCCATCACGACCGTTTTCAAAACATATTTAACCCTTTCACCCACCCTAAATACATTCACTATAAAGGTTTTCAATATAAAATATTCAATATATGGGCATTCAATATAAAGGATGCAATATGAACACTGTATACACCCCTCTCCCGCACGCCACTCTGTACAGCTGTATCCCTCCTCTGTGCCCCTCTGAATCCTACCTCCTGCTGTATCTCGTTTGTTACTTCTGAAAAGCGGTCCGTTATGCATCTGTATTGTTCTATACCTCTGTAAAGCGCTCTTTTGCTTCTTCTGCTAGGTCCGTGCTCAATAAATACAATAAAAATGTATAATAATCAAGATAATTTCCCCCCAATGGAGTAAATATTGCAGCAAGAGTTTACCTTCCACCAAATAGAAGGAATAAACAAACACTGTCTCTAGAACCTAGTACAATTTCAAACCAGGAGGAAGTGGATTGATCCACTGCATGCCCAGTGTCCATTGGAAGCCCCCATTCATTTGGGGTGGGGGTGCAAGTTATATGCTTTCTCTCCTGGAATATTGCGGATTTAATACAAAATATGAAGGACAGTGACTGGTGTAACTTTGTTAGGCTGCACCATATTCTTTGTTTACAGGAGACTTGGGCAACACTGAGTTATCATATCCAGGGTTATGCATCTTTCGAGTTATTCGCTAGTAAAGGAAAAGGTGGTACGCCGAGCGAAGGCCTTTTAACATGGATTGTTTCCTATATATTCTCTAATGTTATCGAGGTAGACTGGGGTTGCAGGGACCTTCAAGAATTCTACATTGAATTACGTGATGGTACCGGTCTGTTTAATTTATGCAATAAGCAGGTGGCAGGGAATGGTATTAAAACCATTTTGCTTGTAGATGAGCAAATTAAGGCCTAGCAAACAAACCATGTAAAAGCAACAACTATAATTGTAGTGGGTGACCAGAATGTGTAGTTCGAGCCGTTCACCTAACCTATGGTCTGGCGGAATAAGATCAGACCTGGGATATAGCAGATTTAGTCGCCATCCATCCCAAGAGACAGTATAGGAATGCATTGGAGATTGCAAGCTTATCGCACAATTTAAATCTTAGAGCATGCAGTCGGGGGTGGGAGGGGGTTAAGGAGATATACCAGCAAAACTCACTTTGTGGTAGATCGGTGTGCAACCCACATTGACTCTTGTGCTTAATATACAATCATCGGCTTTGGGTGGATAATGTGAGGCGATTCCCAGGTGTGAAAGTGACCATCAATCATTGGCAGTGTCCCTGTCAATTGGTGCCGACACACAATCGTCTGAAAATAACACCAATACAAATGTTACAATTGACATTGCAGTGCATGCCAGACGGTCTGTAAATGGGCTAATCTAGAGTTAGAGCAAGTATTACCCATTTTGTACAGAGAATTGCTGGTACCACTTGAGCATGTACTAGATAATGATGTATCAAATTATGAAATTTTATAATCTTTTCTGGCGATAGGTAATAGAATCCAAGATTGTGTGACTATGCCCGTCAAGACGATTAGGGAGACATATATATGGTGTACATTTTTTATTATTTTTATTTTATACTGTTTATACAAACCTTTAAAATCTTTTACAAACACATTAACAAGACAACATGAATCATGTGTCAGTTTACATCTTATCGCAAGTTCCTGCCAACTTCCTCCTCCCACCAGCATCCGATTCGCCCTGCTCTCCTTCTGGCCGTTTCTTGTTTGTTAAGCAGCATCAACCAGACTTAGATGCTCTTCGATTATTCTTAAGAAGAGGGTCAGAGGGATTAACAATTTGAAATCAGTTCCATTACATGTGGCTCCAACAGTCATCCGCATCCAATGAGGGGTGTTTATCCCGCCAGGGGCCCAGATGTAAAGTTCTTTCATTGTGGAAATTAGTACAAAACAGAACCAGATGCTTCAATGTTTCCGGTTTACTTGTACAAAATCTGCAAATGAGATTCTTACTGTTCCCTTTCCACCTCTGTATTCGCTCTTTAGTTTTGAATAAATTCATGCGAAATAACATAAAACGTCTACGTGCCTCAGGGTCTGGAAAAAGACTGATGTAGCGTTGTGCCGTGGCAAATGCACGAGCTTCGGCTGGGACGTCTATCATCAGTTTCGCTGCTGATCTTTCTGCGCATGTTCGCTCCCAATCAATACGCCATATTTTTGTTTTTGCAGCGGTCGGGTTTTCATGTAATGTGAGTATCTTAATGTCAAATTCAGTTAATAGGCTCTCACATCTCTGCATCCACATGGACACTAGATTCTGACCGTTTTCCGATGCGCTGTCAAGAATTTCAAACTGCGGAATGTTTTCTTGTACTCTGGTCTTACGGAACAAGGATAGTAGATTCCAAGTGATACTAGCCTGAAGTGAAATGCGAGAAAGTTCATATCTGATACAAGCCGTCTTCGTTCCTCTTGAGAGTCCCAAAACTTTCGTCCAGAATTGATTCTCTAAAGAGGACCAAAGTTTGTGTGTGCACCCCAGCGCATTTTCGGCCCCATAGATCAATAGTGGAACAGCCTTCTGTTGATAAAACAGCCTTAAAGGTTCTAGAGAGAACTTCCCGAATTTCTTTTTCATGATTACTGCTTGGCTGGATAGTTGGACGCATTTCCTCTTCGTGTCCGTTATCCAGGGACCATCATTAATGCAGGAACTTAGGGTCATTCCCAAGTATTTCACACTTTTCGATATCTTTAGAGGAATTCCACCCAAAGTCCAACTGCACTTTTTACTTGATTTCAAGGAACCTCCTTTGAAATCCTATTATTTAAGAACTTGACTTTTGTTTGAGTTAATCAACAGCCGATTCTTTTTTACATAGCTCTGGACGGCATCTAGTTTTCTTTGTAGTCCAATAGGCGTTAAGTCCATCACAACAAGATCATCGGCATAGAGCAACCAACTTATGTGAGATCCATTTATTTTTGGCGGAAAAGAACGTATTGCGCCTATTGAGGTGCCAATATCCGCTATTAACAGGCTAAAGATGGCTGCAGCAAGCAGGCAAACCTGCTTTACACCATTGCTTGTAGCTATTGCCGATGATAGCCTTCCGGCTTGGTCCAGCCGAATCTTGATCTATGTACCCTTTTGTAGTTCTTGAATTGCAGCTACAAGTTCTTCCGGGCAACCCCACCGCCGCAATTTTGTCCACAAGAGGACACAGTCGACAGTGTCGAATGCGCTCGAGAAATCTCTGAACGCTACATATACTGCAGTGTTGGTTTTTATAGCCTCCATCTTTGCCAAGTTTAGTAGGAGTAAATTTAGAGAACAGCCCACTTGTTTGATAAAACCTGCCTGTCTGACATCAACGTGACCTGATTCTAATGCCCATTTGACCACTTTTTGTTGGAGGGTGGTAGCGTAGACTTTACCCAGGACGTCTAGCAATGCCACTGGTCGATAGTTTTTCGGGTTTGACCTATCCCCTCTTTTGAAAATTGGCCCAATGATCGCCGTTTTCCAAGATTTGGGAGAGTTACCCAAAGTGTTTTTTCTTTTGAATAATACGGCGCATATCTCAGCCCAGATCTCGGGATGTTATTTTATGGTGTAATTCGCTAGACCATCCGGGCCGGGAGCTCTTGAATTATTGGCCCTTTTAATTATGTCCACGATCTCATCTTTACAATATGTCAGACTTCTAGGTGGAATATATATGGGGTAATACTAATTGTGGCAACCTTGGTCTAATCGAGAAGAACAAGTTACTTACCAACTGGTAACGTCCTTTCGATTGGATGTTCCTTCAACCTATTCCTCATCTTAGATGTATTCCATCCAGCTTTGCTGCTCTTTGGAAATTTTTTCGGCAGAGGGCGCTGTGCGGCGAGTTGATGGTCTCTCGAAGGCCTCCGTCGAGGGCGACGTCATCGGGTGTATAAGTAGCATGCGTGGCGCCCGTTGGCCTCAGTTCTGTTTTTCCCCTCTTTTGTATCTGTGATCTTGTACTGTACACATTGTGCCCGCAGAGTGGGATGTATTTACCCATGCATCCTAGCCCTACCTCAAAACTGTGCAGTACTGACATGGAAAACATCATGATGGCCAGAGCTTCCCAGAAAATGCACAGGGAAATGCATGAAGAATAGGCTGCCACTCATTTTTGCCGATGTTATGGGCACAGAAGGACACTGCCTAAAACCACCATTGGACTACCCGCACAGTAGTCTGAAACCATTGGGAATGGCAATGCTGATTGCCAAATGCAACCTAGAATTGTGGGGAATTCATTTCTTAAATCCCAAAAATGGGTGCAGTACCAGTACTCACCACTATCCAAAAGCCGGCGTTTTAAAACCACTCTGTTTCCCTGAAGGCAAGTCAAAATGCCTATTTTCAAACATTGCAATATGTGCAAAATATTTACTGAACACCAGCAGACATTTGGCAGAATGGAGTTTTGTGTGCCTACAAAATCTGGGAAATGAAGATCATAAGACAAGGTTTATAACAAGACTGGCTGCGCTGTGGATTTCAGCAGTTTAAGTTGCACTGGATTGAAAGACACTAAAAAAAAAAATCTAAATGTTTAAATTGACTGAGTGACCTACTTTTGAGTGTCACATAGGTTGCAATTGTTTAAATGTCATAGTTTTGCACTTAGAATCAGCATTCTAGCTGCATGTGTAAAATTGCAAGTTAATTTAAAAAGCAACAAATAACATGACAGTAGCTGAAAGTCTGGCTTAAGGAACTTGATTCTGCCTGGCAACTACCCCCATCAGGAGTGAAATTTGAGTCACCACTGTGTTCCCAGGCCAACCTTCCTTTTGCTGCCCACACTAAGGATATGCCATCTATCTGATAATTGAATTACCTGTGCTCTGCAAGAGAGTGAACAAAGCCCTCTTCACTCAGGCAAAGGTTTTTATTACCGCAGTCGTAAAATGTAGCTTCCTCTTGGCAGGAGCTGGGAGGAGCACTGCCTGTGAGAGCAAGCTGGCTTGGCAGAAACTGGAAAGACTGGTTTCTATACCATGTGACCTGGGAAACCACACCCCTTTGGAGCCAGAACATAACTTTAAAAAG
Source organism: Ambystoma mexicanum (assembly GCF_040938575.1). Lineage (NCBI taxonomy): Eukaryota > Metazoa > Chordata > Amphibia > Caudata > Ambystomatidae > Ambystoma > Ambystoma mexicanum. Next base: position 741,031,716 of record NC_090939.1, on the reverse strand, counting down.
ATGAATAACTCATAGAGCGGACATGTGAAAATTTTATAAATGATACCATAATTCTTGTGATTTTTCTGCCCACAGTTTAAGAGGTTTTTCGACCCGGTGGCGTGTTCAGGGGGGTGTCAGCGGAAAAGTGGATATAACTCTAAATGTATGCATGTTAAAAATCTGAAACTTCATCAGTTAATGTCCCTACTCCCTGCACACATGTATGTAAAGTTGGGTCAATGTCAGAAATTGCAAAATCAGTTAAAAAGTGAAATATGTGCCATTTCTGAATGCAAGCTCCCAGGAAGAGCAGAGTTTGAACAGGGTATACCTCCTGTAATGCATGATGGGTGCATATGATTTTAAAACAATATGTACCTCTGCAAATATGTATTTGTTTCAAATCTAGATTTGTGTGTAAGTTGACAGGAGGAGTGGACTTTCTGCAGGCTGTAAAATGACATCACTCTGACTCACAGTTCATTCCCCAATCAAATAAGAAATGGAAGTTTGACCAATTAGAAGCTGAGAGAGAGGTAGGGTCAGTGATGCTAGAACACACCCACATTCTAAACACATAAAAGCAGACAGACAGGACAGATAGGGACTTTTCAATTCCATTTGCTGCAACGCACTCTGCCGGACCATACAACATCCAGAGATCCAGACTTCAAATTCATCAAACCTCCAGAGAGCCAAACTAGAGACTTCAATCTATCCAGAACTAGAGACCCAGACCAGAGAACCAGAGAGAGCTGACCCAGATCACTGTGAAGTGCAGAGACCAGAGGCGAATTTAAAACCCTGACCAGATCCGTGATGAGGCCCATTTCACTCAAGAATATAGTGTGAGTACCTAGAAAACTGTGCAGAGCCAATCTCCTAGTTAAAATAATATAATTCAATCTATTTAACCTAAGTAGAACTGCCTCCTAACTGTCACCTGTCATTTGTAAAGCTGTCACTTGTCATTTCTAGTCGCAAGCTGCACTTGTCTTTTGGAACTTTAGAATTTCAAATCTGAAAAACGACCTCTATTCAATCGCTCATATCTCCGCAACCGTTTGTGCTAGAGACTTGCAGTAACTTTTATTTGGAAGCTGAGATCCTAGGCTTTCCTAGGACCCCAAAACGATAGAGATAGTCCTTGTGGTTCCTCTGTAATAGCGCTCGGCGCATCCGCGAATTTTACCGCGATTTGCAATTTCTTCACGTGTAAAAAGACAGCAGTTTTGCTTTTCCATTTGCCAGAAATTCGTTTAACCTGCTAACTATCCCTGCATCATTGCTAGTGTGAGCCTGGACTAATATTAACTAGATACCACTCACCCTGAACCTCTGAAAGGGAATTAACAGCATTTCCAGCATATTTCTCATCCATTGCTAACACATATAAAAGCATTTGGGCCTGTGTTTTCAAAACTCCTATCTGTTTTCTGTGGTGTAAGCTTGCTGGGGTGAACTGATTACATTGATTGCATTTTTGAGAACTGCGTGCTTTCCTCCCATTCCCTTGCATTGCATAAAGAGGGGGGGAGTGGATTGCCAGAGAAAAGTGATTACATTGTTTGGTTGAAATCATATTGAGTATTTTCTGTACTGCATTCATTGAATATTGCATCCACCTGAGCTTACATAAAGCATCCTCTACCACATTATACTTTTGTTCCTATTTACCAGTGTGCTACCTTATCCATTTCATGTCAACTCATTGGTGATTATAAGAAGTGTGCTAGTGCCAGATTCTCCGTTGTTAATCTTTATCATATTAGATTAAGGGTGATATTCAATTATTAATTTATTATAAGTGTGATCTATATATCTATTGTTAAATTATCAAATAAACCTTTTAAACTTGCAAAACAGAACTACTTCTTGGCTCAGTGGGGTCAGGGGGATTCCAAGAGAGGGGTGTTATATAGGGGTAGTCATCCAGAACGCATGAACTGGACCTAAAGATATATCAATAAGGGTTTTCATTCAGTATTCTAGACTAGGCGTTAACTTAGCTGTAGTGCTGAATTGAATCCTCTTACAAATTGGGGGCTCGAGCCGGACGTTTGGGTTAGAATACCACTTGTGCAGCTTAATACAGTGTGCTAACTGACGGGATACATACATCCGGTCGGATCACCACGCTGCATTACGCTGTGAAGCATTCCTCAAAAGGGATACTCCAAGAAAAGTTCTGTTCTGCAAAAATAAAATACAAACTTCTGTAAGTCAGGACAGAGACCAATCTCTAGAATGACGACCTTAGTAGACATGAAAATGGCCAGAGAGCACCTCTTGCATAAGCTATTTGTGAGAGGTGAATGGACCGAACAGGGCCAGGATGCGTGGTTGCAGGCAATCACACAACAGGTCACTGAAACAGGGTCAGATATATATAGAGATCAGGGTCCATTACATGTGGCCCTGAGTGAACTATATATGGCTCCTAAAGCCAAAGAGGAACACAATAAGATTGCCAGGATAGCAGCATACCTGTACCTATATATGGGAGACATGCAGGATAGATGTGCTGAAAGCCAAAATCTGGCAAATAGGCAACAGATGGTGTTAGAGAAGGTCCAATCTGACCTGGTCTCTTCTGAGCAGAGGCTGCAGAGGAGCCAGGAGTCAGAAAATGACAGCAGACTGTACATCACTAAAATAAAGGAGGATATGGATGTGCTGCAAAAGGAAAAGTCAGAACAGGATACCAGATTTCTGGCCTTGCAGAAGGAACACCAAGAAGGTTTGGACTCCCTACTGCAAAGCCAGAAAAAGCTGGAGCAACAGCTAGACTTCAATAGGGCATGTGCTGAGCAGGTAGTCACCCTGCAAAGCCACCTAGATAGAGAGAAGGCAGAGAGCAACAAACTAATTCTGAAAGACCTGGATACCCAGGCAGAGTTTGATGAGGAGCGCCAAAAAGCTGGTGCCCTTCAACGGCAAAGGGACGACCTGGCGGCACAAATGCAGGCTCTTAGTCAGGAAAGAGACGCCATAGGCCAGGAAGTCTGCCATTTAAAAAGAAAAATGGAAGAAAATCACCTGGCCCGCCAGGGACTGGGTGACCTCCAAAAAGAACACCAGAACTTGGTAGAGCACACCAGAAGGGTGGAAGATGCTCTAGCAAGAAAGGAGCAGGCCAATAGGGACACAGCTCAGGAGGTAACCCTCCTGCAGCAAAGACTGGCCCAGTTCTCCAGGACCAACCAGGAAGCACAGAGGGAAAATGAGGCCCTCTGTCAACACAATGATAGGCTCCAACAACAGGTAGCGATGCAGGAGAGACTGATAGAGTCGAGTAAGGCCTTAACAGAGGAACTGAAAGCACAAATGCAGGCTCTTGCATTGCAACAGGGAGCAGGGGCGGATAGAGATGAGGTCCGCTGGGAAAGAGAGACTCCTGACCATAACCGCAGGAGCCCTAACACCAGGGGCCTTCATCTCCCCCAGTCCCTGGACTCTACCACCCCCATGTCCCCTGGCGCACATGAGCACAGGGCCGCAGGGATGGCAGATTACTATCCAGCTAAGAGTATGGGGCTCATAGGCCAGTACCACTCAGGAATGGAGGGGTGGGCATCCGGGTATGGGCACCCAAGTACAGTACAGTTCAATGGGGAACCCCAGGAGAGTAGGCCCATTAAGGGCATCCTGAAAACCTCTGCCCAGTTAGGTCAGTGGAGGGGGTACCCATCAAATCCTGGCAGCAAGGAGGAATCTGAAGACTCCTCTGAACTGCGCAGGACACAGGAGACCAGGTCCCCACATTCTGCCAGCCATTCCCAGGCTCGCAGAATCCGGGAAAACCTGGAAGATCAGACGGGAACCTCTGGGAGCAGTGCCTCTGAGTCCGAGGATGAATGGACAAGGGTTACCCGAACCAAAAAGGCCAATAAGGCAAAAAGGGCCTTGCTTAAGGACCCCTTAAAGCAGATTAAGGCGATCAGGAGCGTCATTACGCCTTACCATAAGAACGCTAAGTATTCTGTTTGGGAGCACTTAGAGTTGTTTGAACAAATGATGGAGACTTTTCATTTGAAGGACAGCCAAAGCTGTATTCAATATGTGAAGTGGACCTTCTCCCCGGAATACTCCAGTTTCTTTGCGGGGCTGGAGGACCAAAATCATTTAAGATGGTCCACCTATAAGGCGGCCATCCTGAAACATTTTTCTGTTCACAGAAATCCTCAAGAGGCTCGCAAGGCAGCCTACAATTTGCAATGTGGGGAGGATCAGGCCCCACAAGAATTTGTGCAGGAGTTAAAGCGTGCTTTTGCACAGACCACAAGAAGGGTGCGCACGGATAGCAGGGAATTTATTAATACGTTTTTCCATGCCTTGCCCAAATATATCATGACCCAGCTCGTGAGGGATTTTCACGAGAAAAGATCTTTAGACTGGGTCATTGAACAGGCTACCCGGATCTATGAGGTGCAGAAACCGGTAGATAGCAAAAGTAATGCCCAGAAAAACCCCAAAGCCAACAGCACCCCTGCTGCTGCCAAGGTGGCAGAGGTAAAGGTCACCCCCGTTTTGGATTTGCAGATGGGGGGGCCTAAAAATCTACCTGCACCTAATAATGCTAGGCCCAGAAGGTCCTCGGGTCAGTCACAGACAGGGAGCCAAGGAGGCAGCCCCACAAATGGGGTCCCTCGCTCTCCTGATTATGTAAGTCCCCGTTACAAGGGAAACAGACCCATCCTGGGTTATGTGTGGACTCCTCCAGCCCAAGGGGGGGGATCCAGCCAAGCACCTAATCCAGGGAACTTCCCTCCAAACTTCCCACAGGAGGGCAGAAAATTACCAAACCCTGGGCAGAACTTTTTCCCCAGATATCCTCCCGACTTTCAGCCCCAAAACCATCCATCCTTCTTTCCCCAATTCCCTGAGCCCAGACCACTGAATCCGGGAGAGGGGAGGCCAAGGGTGGAGGGGTACCCAAATCTTCCCAACCCGGGGTATTACCAGAGGAGGGATAGCTACCCTTCCCGGGATCAGCCCAAGGGAGAAAACAGGGCCCCGTATCAGCCTGAGCGGGTTTCCCAGTTAGAGCGCCAGGTTCAAAACATGGCGCGGGATATGGGTCATATACTGAGGGCGCAGCAGAACCCTCAGATCAGCATGCCGGCGCAGAACGCACCCAACTCTGGACCTGGTGCTCCAGAACAATGACGGGGGCAGCACCCCGATAACTCACCGGTTCCCAGGGAGGAGGCACAAAGGGAAGGGGGGTGTAAAGCCTTGGAGGAAGCTTCCTTCCTCACTTGTAAACAGCCACTGGAAACCCAGGAACCGGAAACAAAATCTCTGGCCCCTGAAAGTCTGCCTCCTAAGGAGCAGAGGGGGGGTAGGAGAAACAAAAGACCCAAACAGACTCAGTTTGAGGAGGAGGTACAGATCTTCCAATTTGAGGGAGAGGGATCCTCAGAGGATCCTGGGAAAAGGATCTTCTCCTTCAGAGAGGGGGGAACTCCTCCCAAAGAAAAATGGGTCCCTAGGGATGCAAATCCAGACTGGGGAGATGTGGAGACTGAGCTACCGCCGCCCACCATCTCATCCCAGAACCAACAGCAAGAAAATCCCCTGGTTCAAACCCATCCTGGGGACTGCCTCCAAAAAGGGGGGGGCGGCCCAGAACCGGAACCAGGGGAACCCACAATGGCTCTGATCTCCAGTTGCCAACTTTTTCTTTCAGATTCCCAAGGCTCTCCACAGAATTCTGCCCAAAATTCTTTTCTCGCGATGTCCAAAACCAGAAAATTAGCCCACCAGTTGTCCAAAAATGTACATTACCTGTGCCCCCTTGAGGAGAAGGAGGGAAGATATTATGCCCCGGTACAAGTACAGGGGCAGGGTACAATCTCGGCACTGGTGGACACTGGATCTCAAGCTACCCTTCTGTCCAGAAGGGCCTTTGACGAACTGAATGCAGGAAGGGGAGAGAATTACCAAATTCCTCTCACCTCTCTTCCTGGACAACTGCAGAACTTTGACGGGAAGGAAATTCCCGTTGAGGGGACTGCAGACTTGGACATTAAGATCGGGCGACACAAGTTGAAACACCCGGTCATAGTTGTGACCCCAGAGGGCACCCCTTGTTTACTAGGGAATGACCTCCTGAGAAGGTTGTCACCCCTAATAGATTGCGTAAACAAGGTCCTCTGGACCCAGACTAGCCGACCCATAAAATTAAAACAGAGTGTCAACCATGTTAGTTTAAACGGCACATGCCACATGGTTGAACAAAAATCTGACCAAGTAGAATTTCACTTCCAGAACAACCAGATTCCAGACGTGACAGTAATAGCAGTAGGACAACAGACTGGTGATGGGGGGTCCTCTCTATTTCTGAAAATCAACCTTCCTTCCAGTCTAAAGTGGTACTCCACGCTGGAAGGAAACACTTTGAAATTCTATACCAATCCACAATCTGAAACTCCCACTCCTATAGTCCAGAAAGATGTGAAATCAGCTCAGAGCCTGGCTGATATTCAGCAAATTGGAGAGCAGTTGTTCATCCCTGTTCAGTTAAATGATGGGAAGGACTCTGTTCTCGCTCGAGTGTGTGTGAACAACGGTAAGAGCTTCATCAGCGAAGCCATGTTTCGCCAACTCCCAAAGGATCCAGCCATTCCCACCTTCAAACTGATAGACAAATGGGAAATGGACCTGGAAGCACCTAATTCCAAACATCTCCTGCCGAGCAGGTGTATGCTCAAAATCTCCATTGGCAACAAGAGCATAGTCCACAATTGTTGGGTCGTGCGAGATGTCCCTGCCGCCTTTTACTTAGGCAGTGACATTCTCAATCGCTTTGCCATTAGTTTGGACCTAATAAACTTCAAAGCTTGGTCCCGATTAGCGGATAATCCCATGGGCTTTGATGATCCAGAAAAAGCATTTAGGTCAGCTCAATTGCTACCTTATGCAGTTGAAATTCAGGTTAAAGAGGAAGTCACCATCCCAGAAAGGACCCGACAATTCTCCCTGGAAGTGAAAGTTAAAAGGGGACAAGAGTTGAAAAACCCTGATGCTTACATACATCTAAATGCTTCTTTCCAACAGCAAGGGTTGGGGGTAAACCCAACACCATTAGTCAACATAGAACATGACACCATTCCAATAGAGGTGGATAACAGCGACTTAAAGAGTATTACTCTAGCCGCAGGCACCATTACTGGAATGGCGGTTGATGACCGACATTTCTCCATTGATCTTAGAAATGAACTGTTAGGACCAATCCCCAAGGACTGTTTTGACAGTGACAGTGATGACAATACAACACCAGACAGGATTTTTACCCGGCATGGGGGGAACTTCCTGGTGTACACTTCCTGCCCCTATGGTAAGGAAGATGTGACTTGTGACTTCAGGAGGGATGAGGTGATTTTCCAGGTACATGAGGGCTGCCTTTCCCACCTGAAGCCTCCGGTCCAAATCAGCACTCTGACCAGGGACTTCTCCACCCAGTTGGAGGAGGCCGCTGAGATAGCCAAACCAGAAGTCTTTCCAGGCTTCAGGCAGATGGTGGAAGAGAGAGTCAACCTAGCTGATGCCTGTGTGACTCTGGAACAAAGGCAAAAGTTGAAACAAGTTTTCTTGGATTTCCAAGATCTCTTTGCGGTAGACTCATATGACTGCGGTCGCACCGACATCCACACCACAACAATCCCCACGGACCCTGGCATGACTCCAGTGTTTGTGAAGCAATATCGCTTGCCTCTCGCATCAATGGAGTCCCTTACGGAAATAATTAAGAACCTTGAGTCCCGGGGAATAATCCGTCCAGTCCACAGCACCTTCAATAATCCGGTGCTGGGAATATTGAAGCCAAACGGCCAGTGGAGACTCTGCGCCGACCTTAGGGAGCTCAACAAACGGGTCCATACTTCCCGATGGCCTCTGCCCTACATTGACCAAGGGCTAGCCCAGATCCAGGGGTCACAGGTATTCACTGCAATAGACCTGACCAATGGATACTGGACTGTGCCTGTCAGTAGGGAGGACCAATACAAACTGGCTTTTACCTTTGGGGGCCAGCAATACACATGGACCCGGACTCCCTTCGGATACCTTAACTCCGGTAATGAGTTCAACATTTTTCTACACAAAGCCATGCCTGACTTGGGTGCAAGGGGTAACCTGGCTTATGTAGATGATGTCCTCATCAAAAGTTCATCTGTGGAGGAACACATAGCGGAGATCCGTTATGTTCTGACACAGTTGAGGGCCGCCGGAGCAAAACTTTCCTTTCAGAAAGCACAGTGGTGTAGAACCCGTGTTAATTTCTTGGGGCATGAGATTACTCCTCAGGGCCTCTGTCCCCAGGAAAAGAAAGTGGAAGCACTTCAGAAACTGAAAGACCCCACAACTCTGCGGGAACTAAGGAGCCTCCTTGGACTGACTAATTACAGCAGAAAGTTCATTGAGGGCTACGCAGAGATCACCAGACCCCTGATTCATCTCCTGAAGGGGGGGGTCAAGTGGGAATGGGGTCCAGAACAAGCCGAGGCGGTAAAACAACTCAAAAGAAGCCTCTCACAAGCGCCTTGCCTAGCTTACCCGGTCAGAAACAAGGAGTTCTTCCTGGAGACGGGGTTCTCTAATACGTGCTTGACGGCAGTATTATATCAAAAGCATGACAAGGTCAATAAAGTAATCTCCTATGCGAGCAAAACTTTATCCTCTGTGGAGGAAAAATTCAACGATTGTGAGAAGGCACTCCTGGCAACGGTGTGGGCATTGAAGAATTACCGCCCGTTTATCCAGGGGGAACACATCATAGTGGAGACTCCACACCAGCCTCTGCAATATCTCCAAAGTGACAGAATCCGGGCAAGGCTTTCCTGTGGAGGTCAGATATGGCCAAAACAAGAAGAGTCCCCTCGCGCAAGGTCTGGCTGACTTGCATGATTGTGCCAGAGAAAACTGTCTCGAGGACGAAAGTCTAAAAATCAAGGACAACATGGAGGCATACCTTAATTCCCCACACAAGGTCTTTGAAGAAGACAAGTGTGAGGGAATGCCCACTGTCTATGTGGATGGATGCTCTTACCATGTTGACAACAACGGGGAGAAAGAACTGGTGGCCGGCGTAGGGAATGCATGGGTGAATGAGTCCCCAGAACCCTCCGCTGGATACAAAATTGGTCCCCGAAGTAGTCAGGTGGCAGAATTGATGGCTGTGCATCAGGCCATCCTCACTGCTGTCCAACATCAACTCCACGAACTGGTCATAATCACAGATTCGGATTATGTACGGAACGGGTTCGTGGAGCACCTGGTTAATTGGAAAACCAGAGGCATGTTATGTGCTAACAACAAACCCTTGAAACATGGGAAGTTGATCCAAAACATTGATGATCTGGTCACCTCGAATGAGATGACCATCTATTGGAAGAAGATCAAGGGTCATTCCAAAGTAGAGGGACCAGACAAAACTGGAAATGACTTAGCTGATCAGCTGGCCAAAACCGGGGCCATCCAAGGGGATCTAATTGAGATTGAGTCCCTGTTGGGGGAAATCCAGGTCACTGCTATCACTAGGTCCCAGACAAATGCTCACAACGACCTTTCAATTGCACAATGGAGTAAGGAGACCCCTGATGCTGATTTGATTACCGCTCAGAAGGGGGATCCAATTATTGGTAAATTTTACCAGCACCTTGAGGACCCTGAGAACTTTCCCCTGACGGATACCGATTACATTGGGAAAGAGGACCTAAGAGTGTTGATGAAATGTCCAAAAATGTTCCGAATCCAAGACGGTTTGCTGGTAAGGAAATCCAAAGCTGGCCACGATCAGTGGGTGGTTCCTACCTCATTCCGAAGCCTGATGTTAAGTCACGCCCATGATGCGGCCACCGCCGGTCATAGGGGGTTTCACACAACACTGGAAATCTTAAGAGAGGTTGCATACTGGCCACACATGGGCCAGGACCTCAACCAATATTTGAAGGGTTGTCTTGTGTGTGCACAATTTCAGCCGACATCCCTCACACACCGGGCGCCTTTACAAAAGAGGGGGATGACCCTGCCATGGTCAGATTTACAAATCGACTTCATAGGCCCCGTGATTCGCTCGGCTAGGGGGAATAAGTACATGTTGACTGTGACATGCTTGTTTACCAAGTGGGTGGAATGTCTCCCAGCCCCAAATTGCAAGGCAGAAACTGCAGCTGCCTTGATGATTAACCACATCTTTTCCCGTTTTGGTCTACCTCAAAGGATTGAGTCAGACAGAGGTAGCCACTTCACCAGTGAAGTAATGACAAAGATGTGGGAGATACTGGGGGTCAAGAGAAAGCTGCATATTGCTTATAGACCAGCTTCTTCTGGGGCAGTAGAGAGATATAACCGAACCATTGTGAGCATATTAAAGAAGTTTGTGGCAGATTCTGGGCCAAGTTGGGATATCCGATTACCTCTGGTCCTAATGGCTATCAGATCTACCCCTTCATCTGCAACCAAAATGTCACCATTTGAGTTGATGACTGGGCGCAAGATGGTGCTTCCTCAGCATTTGCTCTACAGGACCCAAGAGCAGACACTGATAAATGCCTCCACTACTCATGAGTATGTAGAGAATTTAAGGAAACGCCTCCAACATGCTTTTGCTTATGCTCAGCGGAATCTAGAAAGATCAGCTGATAGCATGAAGACCCATTATGACCTGAAAACTTCCAGGAAGGAATATCAGGTGGGAGACCGGGTCTATCTATACAACTTCCAAAGGAACCAGGCCAAGCAGCGCAAATTTTTGCCTACATGGAAAGGACCCTTTGAGATCGTCGATAAGATCTCCCCTGTGGCCTACAAGATCCGCATCCCCAAAGGCGGTTCGGCAGAGGGGGAAGACAAGTGGGTCCACATAAACCTGTTGAAATGTTGCCATCCCAGGCACACTCTGCAACAACTGGAGGAATCCTCTGGAATCCTAGCGGGTACTGTATCAGACTAATTCAGTTCCAATCATAAAACGTACCACATCTAGTCTCTAACATACTGTGATTTGTATGAAACTGTCTCTTAGTTATATTGTTTTTTTTTTCTCAAAATAAGAATGTAATGTTTTGTTATGATGAAATGCATATGCTGCCCCACTATCTCAACAGTGGTGGAAAAAATCTATGAATAGGTATTGCCGCTCTTCCTTTGTCGTCCTAGGAGAAAGAAAACCTTGAGACGGGCCAAGGAGGACGATCCGGAGACCGGGAGCTGAGACGCAACGGGCTCGGGGTACCGCCCAATATTCCCATCAGGACCGGCGAGGAGAACTGATCGATCAGTACCGGATGGAGGAAAAGATGCTGAACTGTGCCATCTATTGGAAGAAGATGAGGAAACATCCCAGATCTTGCGAGTCCCATTCGTGAAATAGAATGGCCATCGCAAGAGGGGGGCTTGTGGGATGTATTTACCCATGCATCCTAGCCCTACCTCAAAACTGTGCAGTACTGACATGGAAAACATCATGATGGCCAGAGCTTCCCAGAAAATGCACAGGGAAATGCATGAAGAATAGGCTGCCACTCATTTTTGCCGATGTTATGGGCACAGAAGGACACTGCCTAAAACCACCATTGGACTACCCGCACAGTAGTCTGAAACCATTGGGAATGGCAATGCTGATTGCCAAATGCAACCTAGAATTGTGGGGAATTCATTTCTTAAATCCCAAAAATGGGTGCAGTACCAGTACTCACCACTATCCAAAAGCCGGCGTTTTAAAACCACTCTGTTTCCCTGAAGGCAAGTCAAAATGCCTATTTTCAAACATTGCAATATGTGCAAAATATTTACTGAACACCAGCAGACATTTGGCAGAATGGAGTTTTGTGTGCCTACAAAATCTGGGAAATGAAGATCATAAGACAAGGTTTATAACAAGACTGGCTGCGCTGTGGATTTCAGCAGTTTAAGTTGCACTGGATTGAAAGACACTAAAAAAAAAAAAATCTAAATGTTTAAATTGACTGAGTGACCTACTTTTGAGTGTCACATAGGTTGCAATTGTTTAAATGTCATAGTTTTGCACTTAGAATCAGCATTCTAGCTGCATGTGTAAAATTGCAAGTTAATTTAAAAAGCAACAAATAACATGACAGTAGCTGAAAGTCTGGCTTAAGGAACTTGATTCTGCCTGGCAACTACCCCCATCAGGAGTGCAATTTGAGTCACCACTGTGTTCCCAGGCCAACCTTCCTTTTGCTGCCCACACTAAGGATATGCCATCTATCTGATAATTGAATTACCTGTGCTCTGCAAGAGAGTGAACAAAGCCCTCTTCACTCAGGCAAAGGTTTTTATTACCGCAGTCGTAAAATGTAGCTTCCTCTTGGCAGGAGCTGGGAGGAGCACTGCCTGTGAGAGCAAGCTGGCTTGGCAGAAACTGGAAAGACTGGTTTCTATACCATGTGACCTGGGAAACCACACCCCTTTGGAGCCAGAACATAACTTTAAAAAGATGAATAACTCATAGAGCGGACATGTGAAAATTTTATAAATGATACCATAATTCTTGTGATTTTTCTGCCCACAGTTTAAGAGGTTTTTCGACCCGGTGGCGTGTTCAGGGGGGTGTCAGCGGAAAAGTGGATATAACTAAATGTATGCATGTTAAAAATCTGAAACTTCATCAGTTAATGTCCCTACTCCCTGCACACATGTATGTAAAGTTGGGTCAATGTCAGAAATTGCAAAATCAGTTAAAAAGTGAAATATGTGCCATTTCTGAATGCAAGCTCCCAGGAAGAGCAGAGTTTGAACAGGGTATACCTCCTGTAATGCATGATGGGTGCATATGATTTTAAAACAATATGTACCTCTGCAAATATGTATTTGTTTCAAATCTAGATTTGTGTGTAAGTTGACAGGAGGAGTGGACTTTCTGCAGGCTGTAAAATGACATCACTCTGACTCACAGTTCATTCCCCAATCAAATAAGAAATGGAAGTTTGACCAATTAGAAGCTGAGAGAGAGGTAGGGTCAGTGATGCTAGAACACACCCACATTCTAAACACATAAAAGCAGACAGACAGGACAGATAGGGACTTTTCAATTCCATTTGCTGCAACGCACTCTGCCGGACCATACAACATCCAGAGATCCAGACTTCAAATTCATCAAACCTCCAGAGAGCCAAACTAGAGACTTCAATCTATCCAGAACTAGAGACCCAGACCAGAGAACCAGAGAGAGCTGACCCAGATCACTGTGAAGTGCAGAGACCAGAGGCGAATTTAAAACCCTGACCAGATCCGTGATGAGGCCCATTTCACTCAAGAATATAGTGTGAGTACCTAGAAAACTGTGCAGAGCCAATCTCCTAGTTAAAATAATATAATTCAATCTATTTAACCTAAGTAGAACTGCCTCCTAACTGTCACCTGTCATTTGTAAAGCTGTCACTTGTCATTTCTAGTCGCAAGCTGCACTTGTCTTTTGGAACTTTAGAATTTCAAATCTGAAAAACGACCTCTAGTCAATCGCTCATATCTCCGCAACCGTTTGTGCTAGAGACTTGCAGTAACTTTTATTTGGAAGCTGAGATCCTAGGCTTACCTAGGACCCCAAAACGATAGAGATAGTCCTTGTGGTTCCTCTGTAATAGCGCTCGGCGCATCCGCGAATTTTACCGCGATTTGCAATTTCTTCACGTGTAAAAAGACAGCAGTTTTGCTTTTCCATTTGCCAGAAATTCGTTTAACCTGCTAACTATCCCTGCATCATTGCTAGTGTGAGCCTGGACTAATATTAACTAGATACCACTCACCCTGAACCTCTGAAAGGGAATTAACAGCATTTCCAGCATATTTCTCATCCATTGCTAACACATATAAAAGCATTTGGGCCTGTGTTTTCAAAACTCCTATCTGTTTTCTGTGGTGTAAGCTTGCTGGGGTGAACTGATTACATTGATTGCATTTTTGAGAACTGCGTGCTTTCCTCCCATTCCCTTGCATTGCATAAAGAGGGGGGGAGTGGATTGCCAGAGAAAAGTGATTACATTGTTTGGTTGAAATCATATTGAGTATTTTCTGTACTGCATTCATTGAATATTGCATCCACCTGAGCTTACATAAAGCATCCTCTACCACATTATACTTTTGTTCCTATTTACCAGTGTGCTACCTTATCCATTTCATGTCAACTCATTGGTGATTATAAGAAGTGTGCTAGTGCCAGATTCTCCGTTGTTAATCTTTATCATATTAGATTAAGGGTGATATTCAATTATTAATTTATTATAAGTGTGATCTATATATCTATTGTTAAATTATCAAATAAACCTTTTAAACTTGCAAAACAGAACTACTTCTTGGCTCAGTGGGGTCAGGGGGATTCCAAGAGAGGGGTGTTATATAGGGGTAGTCATCCAGAACGCATGAACTGGACCTAAAGATATATCAATAAGGGTTTTCATTCAGTATTCTAGACTAGGCGTTAACTTAGCTGTAGTGCTGAATTGAATCCTCTTACAGCAGACAGGTATCAGCCTTCGAGATTTGAGATGGCAACAACCCGGAAAAAATCTACAGAGGGGTCGGTTGGGAGGGCGATGAGGAATACGTTGGAGGAACATCCAATCGAAAGAACATTACCAGTTGTTAAGTAACTTGTTCTTCGAGTGGATTGTGTCCTCCAACGTATTCCTCATTTTAGATAGGCTCCCAAAGCAGTATTTTGCATAGTTCCTCTGGAGGAGGGGTCAGATTATTATTTTTTTTTCCCACCACTGCCTTTAGATGGCGGAATAAAGCACTGCTTTTCCAAAGGTCAGCTCCCTAGACTGGGAAGCATCCAGGCTATAGAATTTTGAGAAGGTATGAAGTGAAGACCAAGTTGCTGCTTTGCAAATGGACCTTATTGGGACACCTCTTTGAAGGGCTGTGGAAGAGGCGATGCCTCTGGTGGAATGAGCCCTTAAACCTTCTGGTGGGTCTTTTTGTGCTAGTCTGTAGCATTCTGAAATGTAAAGCACGATCCAGCGTGAAATTGTCTGTTTTGTTACTGATTGACTCAGTTTTCTTTCTGTGTAGGCTATAAACAAGTGATTGTGCACTCTAAGCCTAGAAAGTCTAGAGATGCAAAAGCTTAAAGCTCTTTTTGGGTCCAGTCTGTGTAATCTTTCTTCCTCCTTAGAAGGATGAGGTGGAGGATAGAATGAGGGTAAAACAATTTTCTGACTTAAATGAAAATCAGATATTCCTCTGTGAGGAAGACGCACTGGAGGACAGATGGACATACCTAGAAGGTCTGGATACCACATTCTCCTGACCCAATCCAGAGCAATTAGGATCATGCGGTTCCCGAAGCGTCTCAGCCTTCTGATGACCTGAGGAACGACGGGAATCGGAAGGGAACGCGTACAATAGTGGGAAATTCCAATCCACCACGAACGTGTCCCCCAAGGCTCCTCTCGGGGAAATTCCCTTGAGCAATACCTTTCGCATTTTCGGTTGGTACTGGTTGCGAATAGGTCTACCTGAGGGGTTCCCCAAAGGGAGAAGATATCTTGAATGACTTCCTGAGCCAATTCCCATTCGTGGGACACCGTGCTCTGCCTGCTCAGAACATCTGCCGTCACATTCTCTTCCCCGGCTAGATGAATTGCCGATAAAGAGATTCCTTCCTGAATCGCCCAATACCAGAGCTGCACTGCCTCTCTGCACAGGGTAGTGACCCCACACCTCCTCTTGTTTAGGTAGTGCATGGCCACTGTGTTGTCTGTCATTATCAGGACATTTTTTCCCCTGACAGATGGCAGGAAGGCCTTCAGCGCTAGTCTGATTGCCCTCAGCTCCAAAAGGTTGATATGTAGTTTGGACTCCGATGGAGACCAACAACCGTTTCTTGTCAAATCATTGGCATGTGCTCCCCACCCCAGGAGTGAGGCGTCTGTCACTACTGTGATCTCCGGCCATGGTTGCCAAAAAGGTTCTCCCGTTATGATGTTCTCTGCACAGGTCCACCATAGAAGGTCTTGTCTGACCTTGTTCGGAATCTGAAGAAGATCCGTCATTTGACCCGAGAATTGGGACCACTGAGTCTTTAGGTCCCATTGAAGGGATCTCATCCTCAAGCGTGCCTCTAGCACCAGAAAGATGCAGGATGCCATGAGGCTGAGCAACCTTAAAAAGTTTTAAGCCTGGAGATTTTGGGCATTTTGGAATTTGGAAAGCATCTAAATAATGTCTTGAGCCCTCGACTTGGGAGGCGAGCTCTTCCCCAAGGATTTGTCTAATACAGCTCCTATGTACTGGAGCTGTTGGGAAGGTGTCATTTGAGACTTCTTTAAATTGAGGGAGAAGCCCAGTTTGTGGACGAAGTGGCAGGTGACTTTCAGGTGATCCAGTGCTTGCTCGGCAGAGCGCGCTCTGATCAACCAATCGTCCAGGTAGGGGTAGACATGAATCCACCCCCTCTCCTGAGGTGCGCTGCCACACCTACCATTAACTTGGTGAAGGCCCTCGGGCGGAGGTCAACCCGAAATGGCAGGACTCGAAACTGATAGTGTGAGTCGCCAACTACGAACCTCAGGTATTTTCTGTGTTAGAGATGAATTGGCACATGAAAATAAGCATCCTGGAGGTCCAATGACACCAACCAGTCCTGGAGTTGAAGGGCCTGAAGGATCTGAGAAAGGGTAAACATCGTGAACTTGTCCTTCCTGAGGAACTTGTTCAAGTTTCTTAAGTCCAAGATGGGTCTCAGTCCTCTGTCCTTTTTGGGGATCAGAAAATACGGGGAGTACCAACCCTTGTTCCTCTCCGCTGCAGGTACTGGTTCTATAGCACCTTTCTCCAGCAGGGTTAGAACTTCCTGCTGTAGGAGCGGGTTTGAACGTTTCAACGGGTGTCTCCCTGCTGGATTGCTTTGAG
The DNA here is from genome assembly GCF_040938575.1 of Ambystoma mexicanum. NCBI lineage: Eukaryota > Metazoa > Chordata > Amphibia > Caudata > Ambystomatidae > Ambystoma > Ambystoma mexicanum. The sequence continues at coordinate 741,014,853 of NC_090939.1, read as the reverse complement.
GTTGCTTTAGAAAAGGAAGGCAATAGCCTTGGGCTATTATTTCTAGAGCCCAAACATCTGAAGTAATGGCTCGCCATTCTTGCAGATGCTGTGGCAGCCTGCCTCCTACAGGTGTTTTGTGGTGCAAGTCCTCAAAGTGGTTTTGTGGCGGATGTTGCAGCTGCTGATGGCAAAGAGGCTGCAGCTGGAGCTGGCTTAGCACGTTTTCCTCGTCCACCACGAGTGGACTTTCTTTGGCCCCTTTGACTGGCCATTCCTCTCGTCTTCCTGTATGAGGTGTAATAACGATAGGATCGTCCCCTCCATGATTTTCCTTGCGCACGAAAAGGCTGAGGTTGCCTAATAGCAGCTCCTAAAGATTTGGCCGCTGCTTTTGAGGTCTGCAACCTCTCAAGGCTCTCGTCAGCCTTGTTGCCAAAAAGGTGAGACCCGTCAAAAGGCATGTTCAGGAGGCGGTTCTGTACGTCCGGTGCAAACCCCGACTTCCGTAACCACGCAAACCTGCGCATTACCATGCTAGTGCCCATGGACCTGCTTATTCTATCCGCAGTGTCCAATCCAGATTGAAGGGATTCCTGCATGGCCTCCTTTCCATCTCTAACGATGGCTAGGAAACCTTCCCTTTCTTTCCCTTCTGGTATGTGCTCTGCCGCCATTTTGATGAACTCCCACAGAGTGTACGAAAATGTTGCCAAGGCACATGTGGAGTTGGCAGATTTTGATACCATGCTCCCGGATGAAAATATCTTCCGTGCCCAACCATCTACACGCTTATCGTCCCTGTCTTGAGGGATAGACGGGTACGCAAGTTTGTTGGAAGCTGTGGCTGCCTGTATGATCAAACTCTCGGGAGTTGGATGTTTTGACAGATAGCCGGGGTCGCTAGTGGCTGGGCGGTATTTTATGCAAGGGATTTATTTACCGGAGGAATAGAATCCGGAGTTTCCCAATTCTTGGCCACCCTGTTCTGTAAGGCTACATGAAAAGGTAGTACTGGGTCTTCAGTGGGACCATGGTCCAATATGTCTGTTAAATCGAACTGGTCGAATTGGGCTGGTGGTCTAGCCAATCCCAAGTAATCTACCACCTTGGTCATCAACTGATGGTAAGATGGACTGACATGCTCTCCTGGATCTGGTCTACCAAAGTCATTCTCAGGAGAGGGGTCAATGCCACTTGCATTATGTAATGACTCCACCAAATCCCTCATTCTGCTTTCCTCTGATATCAAGCATTCTGGGACATTTTGGGTGCCATATTCCAGTCCAAAAGGTACATCTTCCTCCTCGGATCTCTCCTGTTCCTCAAAAATTGAGGTCAAGGATTTGAAAAACTCCTTCCTAGGGAGAGGCTTGAAAACCTTCTCTGGGAGAGGAGGAGGAAGAGGTGTAGTACCAGGTTTTGAAGAAGGTACATGTTTTGTAGTTTTCTCCTTCTCTTTTTCTGGCTGCCCTGGCTTGGTTGGAGCCTTTGGCGCCGAAGGTTTTGGCGTCGACATCGATAAAGGCGTCGACGGCGTCGATGACATAGTGGTCGTCGACAGAGTCTGCTCGACGGCGTCGAGGCAGCCTTCAACGGTTTCCCCTTCGAGGTATGATAGATCTCGGACGGCGTCGGTGACCTCGAGCAGTCGACTCGACTCGAGCGTTTATCGCTCGGCGTACTGGAAGGTTCCCTATCCTTCCTTTTACGATCACCCGGGCTCAGGGGCGCCCGAGTATCGGAGCAATGACGCTCCCGGCGGCTTCCGAAGAAGGCGCGGGCCGAGGCTTCGCCTTCTCAAACACCTCCATCATTTTGACCCTGAATGCTTCCCACTCTTCGGTAGACGAATGTTTTGTGGGGCATTTCATTTTCGGAGACTCGCCTGACGACAAGGTGGAGGGAGACCTATGGCGTCGTTTCTTCAACTTTTTTGACGAAGACGATGAGCGATGAGAATCGCTTCAGGATCTAGATAGATGCCTTTCGCGTCGAGGAGATTTTTCCCCATGGGGTCTAGACTCGACGCTAGAGGATTTTCAATCCTTCCGACCTACCTGTAGCCTTCCTCTCCTTTCTCGCAAGGCCTTCCCCGTCATCGCCTGACACTTCGAACAGGCCTCCATGTCGTGGCCTTCCCCGAGACACCACAAACACTCGTGGTGCGGGTCCGTGATCGACATTTTTGAGCCGCACGACTTGCATTTCTTAAAACCCGATCTCGGGGTTGTGGTGCGCGTCGATGACGAGGACATAATTACTTCTCGTTATATTCTATTTCTTGACAGAACTCGAAGGCGTGCCGAATGTCCGAAGCAACGTAACTGGGGAAAAACGGAACGGAGGCCAACGGGCGCCGCGTGTGCTACTTATACACCCGATGACGTCACCCTTGACGGAGGCCTTCGAGGGACCATCGATTCGACATCGACGCACGGCGCCCTCTGCCGAAAAAATTTCCAAAGAGCAGCAAAGCTGGATGGAATACATCTAAGATGAGGAATACGTTGGAGGACATAATCCACTCGAATGGCTTTTTAAAGAAACATGTAGGCCTTGCAACTGGCACATCCACGCTATTAATAAATAACGAAGTAGGACTGCCTCTTGTTGAACATATTGCAACCCTTAGGCCAGTTTATTATTGTATTTATTTATTTTTGCATGTATTTCAGCGCAGAAAGCTCTGAGGCATCTTAGCGCTAGCTACAGAAAGTGCATAGTCAGATCATGAAGTGCAAGAACAAGCAAATTGGATACAGGTGAGATCAGTGTACAAAGACTGGCAAAGCCTCGCCTCATGTTACATGTTAGGGGGGGGCTACTTCAAGCGTGCACACAGTCATAATGCAGGCATAATAGACCGCATTATAGACAAGTCATGGGAATGCACAGATAGGTGAATCCTCTCCTCAAGGAAGTGGGGCTAAAGAAGAACATTGCAACGAGGGCTGCAGTAAACAGTAAAGGAGTAAACAAGCTTCTACGTACTGAAAGTCATATGAAGACGTGAGTAGCACTTAAGCGCAATCGGCAAAGGAACAATTTGAGGATGAAACGACAGTGTCATAGGCAGAGGCAGAGTTTGTAGAAGTCAATACATTACGAGTGTCTTGGTGCAGACAGACTCGCGGCGCAGTAAGCATTATACCTACAGTTGTTGCTGGGAGAATGTGTACAAGGTTGGATGGTATGGTGGTTGGACCAGATAAGTCAGCTAGAGTGAGGTGGTGTGTGCTACAGATGTTCGTGAGAGCAGCACAGTGTATACTAACAAATGAAAGCATTTCGACATCATAGAAATGCTTACCATACTGTGTAGTATTTACTACGGGAAGCGGCACATGGACAAGACGAGAAAGCATATTCTCCATGGAAGTCAGGTGAATTAGTAGCCATGGTAGGAGCCAAAGAGTTGTTTAGGGAAAGCCTGGTAGTCTGCTGCCTGCACTGCGCATGCACTGACAGGCACAGACAGGTAACAGCCTTTCTTCTGGGCTAGCAGTAGACTAGTATAGAACTAGATCCATGTCTATACTGGATCAGGTTATAGAGCAGCCCTGAACTTCAAACGTATGGAGAGTGAGTTAAGGATGTCTTAGGGCAGTCAGGTGGGCCATATTTGCTGTGGTTTGCGTATATCAAAAGAACTTTGTATGACAAAAGACATGGTGATCTATGGGTACACCCCGAACAAATAACGGGCAGTGTAAAAGAAATTAAGGCTGACTACTGGCAAAAATGTTAGCAAGATACGTGGCTCAACCATGCCTAACGTCTATGGCAAGAATTCGGGATCATACCAAAATACTTAAGCCCATAACTGAGAAGCCCAAAATACCTAACTTCGAGAGCCACATTTCAATATTTATATTATATATGGGGGTGGGTTAAGTTAATAAAAAAGGTGCATGTGTATTTAAGGGAGCTGCAGGGGTTCTATATATGTGATGAAATGCGGTAAAAGAATTCACATAGATCCAAGAATTCTTAACTTAAATGCTTATCATATCATATGATATAATAAAAGATCAGATATAGGTTTGTCCGTAGCCATCCTGTCTGCTTTGCCTGTTATCACCGCTAAAGGGAGCTGTTGCCTTAAGCATACAACAATAAGACTTCAAGCTCCGGAGCAGGACATTTCGGCGCGGACGGTTCGGCGCAGGACGATTTGGCGTGGCCGGTTCGGCGCAGCAGCCCACGCCCAACTGGCCGCACATAAATGTTCTGAGATTTCTTCATGCAGGCACCACAGCCACGCAGACTACACAGCCGGGCCCGCGAAGGTGGGGGTTGTGCTGCTCAGAGCAGTTTGCTCCGAGCAGCACAGCCCCCACCCTCGTGAGCCCGGCAGATCTAATCTGCCCTGTGCGCCGCACACTAGTGCACATCGTCTGCTGTTTAGGGAAACGTTCAGTGTAGTGCACTGAAAGTGCGAGTTCCAACTTCATCCCACACTATTTAAAAATGAAACCGCTCTAGAACAGTTTCATTTTAAAATAGTGTGGGATGAAGTTGAAACTCGCACTTTCAGTGCACTGCACTGAACGTTTCACTAAACAGCAGGCGATGTGCACTGGTGTGCGGCGCACTAAAACATCCCGTCGCCGAACTGGCCGCGGCGAATCGGCCCGCGCCGAACCGGCAGCACCGAAACGGAGTGCACCATTCAAGTTCATCTTCCAGGCGAACAAAATGTGTATTTCAACAATAACAACATAACATTATTTGCAGAAGAGGCCCAAGACAGGGATATCATTTTAACAGCATACTTCAAGTTACATACACTAAGAAAACATATACATTAAATAAAACATATACACAGAAATTCATTTGATTAAGCACTATTTCTCTAACAAAAAAAATTACATTTTTTTCCAATGTACTTATGTATTATGTAATTTATTGTAATATTTCTTGGTATGTATTATATGAATAATATTGTTCATGTACGTTTTCAACTTTGACTTAAATGAATTTTATTTTATGATCTCATGTCTACTTTGAATATGCTGCACATGAATTTTATTACTCTGACATCCCTCAACATTATATATTTGAGACCAAAACCCATAAGTGGAATCCAAGACAATGAGGATCAGATATAACGATTGGCTGTATGTAATATGTTGAACTTTCAATGGATTCTGAGAGATTTTGTTTGAGGTTACTACTCCACGTAAAAAGGAGCAAGATCATTTAATACATTTTTTTATATTAATATAAAGTACATTAAAATACACCACAAAATATATTTACACTCTGATAATGTCTTCCTATACGCACATTAACCAGTGTACACAGGCCTTTCCACTAGTATTTCATAATGCACTTGCACTTTATACTTTTATGTTATGGCATTTTATGTATTATTTACAACTATGGGAACAAAAAACTCTTCTAAACAATGTTAGATGTTGTGTTCTTGTTTTGTGTTTTTGCGTATATACTTAAGTTTAATTGTTCCTTTTACTGTTTTATATGTGTTAAACGCTGTGTACAATGTCTGCTGTTTATATTCACTTTTATGGCATTCAGCCGAAATAAAGTATTTTGACTGACTGACTACAATCTAAGCGGTAGACTGAAAGTCGAATTGCCTAATTTAGTCAACTTTTTAAAAAGGTTATTTAGGAAATGTTTTGTTTCTAGCTCCTCATATTACATTTCCTCATCAGATACAATATGCAGTCTTAATTCCCTCTCTTTATCCTCTGACAAGGTGGTCAGAAGGTAAGACTTAACCTTTGCTTTCAGGTCACAACAAAGTTAGGCATATTGGTTTTTAAACATGCATTTATCTTTTTTCTCCAGACCAGTCAGCTATAGACACTGCACATCCAGTGAGAAGAATTACATCTACTTTTAGAGGTTATCAAATGCAGACGTAGGATTGTGCATTCTTCAAGCCCATGGCCAGAAAACAAAAGCCCTAGTTAGAGAGCTGACACGGTCTGTGCCACAGTCACCATCTTCAAAGCGTACGTGGCGTTAAAAGGGTTTTAAGAGATGGTGGTCTGTAATAGTATAAGATCACCTCACCCCTTGCCCATCACAAACCACAGAAGTAGAATCCATGGTGGGTCACCACAGAAATAGCCCTGAAGACATATCAAAGAGTTTCAGGATCCAGAGAAGGAGCCTGTTAGTAAGGGAACTGAGGTAGCGAAATGAAAAATGAGGGAACAACAACTGAGCTGCCACTCAACCATGGACTGACCCATTTAACAAAACAATGATTTAACTAGGTCAGACCATCAGGATGAACCTTTGTCCGAATGTTGAAAAGAGACAGTCAGTTTTGCTTCTTTAAGTGCAAGTCCATTGATGCTCTTTAGCCCATAAAAGATCAGTCTTGTTGGGGATTTGACTTGTGACTGGAGCCAGTCACTTAAACTCCACCTATCCATGGGTGACCTATCAGGGACTCTTTGTATTTCTCGCACAAGGAATGACTAATCTTTTCTTATATGTAGAATTCCAATGAACTGTACCTGTTACACAAAGGTAAATGCTGACATTTCCCCTCTACAATTATGAAGCAAAAAGGCCTTGGGTTAAGCATTATACACTGAATTTGTTGCAATATAAGATGCTCTATCACCATACCACAAACAGAATTAAAGTGGAGCAATATGTATACGAATACTTGAGAAATGAAGACTGACCTCTGTGAACTATGTCATTTTTATGGCACCAGTGAATCGCCTTGATTAGTTGGTAGATATAGTTCTTCGCTTTATCTGGTGGGACTCCATTTGGCATTTCTTCCAACAACTCAAGCATGTTCTAATTGTAAAAAACAAACACAAGTATCTAGTTAAAGAAGCTTTGTAACAGTGTGATTTTTTTTTTAATCAAGTCAAACTCAAACAGTCGCATCAAATTAAGTCAGACCAAAAACTGATTCTTCTACCACCCACACTTTTTGATGTTGCTGGGAAGATATTTTTAACTATGGATTTGGCAGTAAACTACAGACGCCCAAAACTATACGTGTCAGGTGAAACTGTATTGAATAAAATTAAGTCGAGCATTCATATTTTTATGAAAATTAAGAGGTGCATATACGGTGCAAGTGAATTTATTGTGAATGCTAAAACAAAGAAAAAATCTTGTGTTATGAAAAGGGAAACTTGCCTTTTTTCCCATAACCATTTCAAGTCCTGCGATGGGAACAAAATCTATATTTTGAAAATCTTTTAATTCAATTTGTATTGGATTTACAAAAAACATTTTTGACAGACTTAGCAGTAACATTATGGTTAGGAGTTGTTTAAGAAAAGCAGGAGGAAGTGATGGAGGAGGTTGTGAAGGAGAAGTAGGTAGTAGACAGCATTCCAAGAGAAAAAACATTACGATTGCCAGTTATCAGCAATAGAGAATTCTAAGAAGAGTCGAAGTCTAAAATACATTACCTTATCACTACTTGCAACTAAACTTGTACCATGATGATTTCAGATTGAATCATTGAATTTAATATTAGGATCAGGGGAGGGGATGTTGAGTTGTGGATCATTGGGGGTGAAGACCTTCGGATGGCTCCTTAGGTAATCGCATTATGCTGTTGAACTAATCATTGCAGGTTGTCATAGATCTTACTGAATGTTCACTGATCCGCTTCTATTCTATACAACAATCTTTTTAAAGGTGGTAGTTCACCAATGTCTAAAAGTCCCTCTTCAACTCTAAGGCTCTTACTTGTTTTTCAAGATCTCAAGGTTATCATTTTGGCTATCCTTAAGCCCTAGCCCTAGCCCTTGATATGTATTTACCATTGCTTATTATGGATACAGCAGCATAAGTGGCTTCTTTTGGTTCTGTCACAAAAACATGAACTAAGACTAGTATTTGAGAGGGTACCTTCCTATTTGGAGGTCATAAATAAGGGGTGGTTTGCAAGCTGCTGAGAGGCATCTTTCTTTCCACTCACAGAGGTGGGAAGAGATTGGATGGTCACTTGTGAAGTTGGTGGTTAGTGAGCCAAATATTATGTGTTTTTCTCTCATAGGTTTACTTCCCAGGAAATAGAGAAGTCCTCTGGTATATTGAGCACCATAGGACAATCAGCGAACCTTTACCTAGGTATCTGGATTTCCTGTAGCTAGGTTTCCCATCGAGTAGGATAAAGGCATCCATTCCACAGTTTACAATGTCCCAAGTCGTAGGCCAGCCTATAAATCAGACTCCCCTCCAAGAGGAAATAACATAATTCAAATAAATCTTTTAGAACAAAAAACAATCTGCGCAAGTGGTTTTCTCACCACAAATGTAACCTTTTAACTTAACAACAAAGAAAGGGATTGATCCAGAGAAACATTAGTTACTACTAGACTTCGCTTCCGCGGCTTCAATCACTGTCCCTTGGTAGCACTTGGCGCATCTGCATGGCATCCTCGACACAATGATTTCACTTATGCAGGTCTTACTTAAATAGGTGTCTTTGAGGTAGAGTAAACACCCATGCAAAGTATCAGTGTCTGTTGTAGCAGGGCCCAGAGATTCTCCCGGCGGTGCGGTAGGCCAGCATGGTTGCTGGGTGCTTAGATAGGTATACAGTGCTGCCCAGACCCTACTACCTGATCGTGCAACCAAGTCTCAGTGTACTGTCGTCCCCCCCCCAAACCGACACTCACTCATTCCTGCGAATTTGTCTCTCCAACTGGATGCTGGTCTTTAGGCTAAGCTCCTCACCGATTCGCTATGCATTAAGTCTACTCACTCGATGCAGACAATTGTTTAGCTGGTGTTGTCTTACTACCGTACAGTGGCTGACCCTGTGTCTCCCGCCTCCCCAGTGTCTACTATTCCTTCTTCCAAGTCTTTCTTCCTTTCTCCAGCATCTCGCTTCTCCTTTTCTGGTGCCCTCTCCTCTAGGCACCTCAGTAGTCTCTTTGCATCTCTGCTCTTCCTTTGTATTCTCCACTTCCAACCACTAGTGTATGGTTAAACAGAATGTGGCACGCCAAATGTTTTGGACTACAACTCCCATGATTCTTAATCATTGGCTAGGCTGACTAGGGATCATAGGAGTTCAAGTCCAAAAACATTTGTTAGGTCCACATAATGAGTAATCATGACCCTGCTTTCTGGATTTTCTCTCCCTCCACCCTCTTCTCCACTCGCTCTTCACCTCCTCCTTACCATCACCTTCAACGTTCTTCTCTCCACCTCCTGTTACTTCAACCCTTTCTGTACCACCTCCAGGACTCTCTGCAGCTCAGACTCTTCACACCTGCTTCAAATGTCCAAATGTCTCCAAATGGCCACACTTTCCGAAAGCTATTTGTAAGCTTTTAGATGTCTCCAATCCTTCTACAGGCTGTACATGTGTGTCTAAATAGGTCTGCTTTAAGCATTGACTGGTGGTAAGCATGCATTGAGGTTAATTGTCTTGCCCCTCCTAGCTATTCTGGTATATCGAGCCTGCATTAGGCCAGTCTACCATCTTGTAATTGGTAGAACCCTACATGCCCAGCAGAACGCAGTTCTGGCATTACATGTGTTATACCCATTTGTCCTGAATGTCACTGTTCACCGTATGGAACTCTGGGCTACCAGCCAATTCCATCGATGTGATACTAATTAAATGATGGACAATGAATCATTTGCACATTCCACAGGTCAGCATGCTAAAAATTAATTTCCACATACCTAAAGACTATACAGTTGGCTAGATATAAAAATCAGGAAAATTATTTGATTGTAGGGACATTCTATACATCAATATCTTGATGCATTTAACACAATTAAATGAGAGGTTTGATTTGCAAGCATTTGTTAGCATACCTTTGAGACTATCCCAGTGAAAGAGCTGCTGCAATTCAGGATTTTGCATGAATCACTAAATAATTCAGCAAAATAAAGAGTGCATAGATGAACCCCACTGTGGGTGCACTTTGCTTGTTAATCACTACAATCCGCCTTGAAACACTGTACACCAATAAAACAGTTATTTTAACTTACAATGCTTGTGCTTCAAAATGGAGACGTAACTGTCTCAATCTCACCAAGCTAGCATCATGTCGCATATAACAGAGCAGAAATTTAATCCCCTCTCACCAATGCATTGTGCAGCACTTTTATTTAGGCGCATTAGATTCACAAAATGGAGTCCTTATGAAATCACAACATTTCGTTTTCCAAACATGCTGTATGTTTCTGGAATCACGTTGAAATTTCTCAACCACTTGACAAAAAGCCATCAAGACATCTTGCCATACAATCTCAATCATGCAGGCGTTTTTCAAATTTGCTCTGCATTTAACCTTTAGTGAAAGTTAATCTACTTTTTGTGGATAGAAGTTCACCTTTGCGCAAGTCTTAATTGCTCAGCGCTCTGGATGGGCTCAGCACAAATACTATTACTTTGAAATTGTTAGCAGGCAACTTAGAAAATTACAAAATGAATTACTTGTTGGTGCACATTACGTTTCATATACAAGACATTATTGCTAATTAAAATGGGTTTATATCAATCATCTTGCATGGCAAGCATACGTCCACTATTACATGAACTGGTATTGCAACATGCATGCCTAAAAATTCAAGGAAAAGATACAAATTTAGTTTTGACTTCTCTAGCACTTAAAGGGCACTGGACGACACTATGAACCACTTAAGTCTCTATTCTTTCCAAGTATCCATATGCATTTTCAAGCTGATGCATTGTGTAACGGGAAGCAATGTTTAATCATATTACACATTCAATGGTCCCAAAATGTGTCATTGAGCAGAATTGATGTAACAGAGTACCTGAAAAGGTGTCCCATAAACCTGCAGAGTTTAAGCAAGCATGTCAGGCACTCGAGCCAGGGCAGGGCAGTCAAATGCTGCGTCACCTAATCCACCCTCGACAGCCGCTTTCTGCTAAACCCCCAAGTTGGCTTTCGCTATGTTTACATGGCAAGGATTTTCTTCCTACGGGTCTGAAGAACTGCGGGCCGCAGCAGTGAATTCCTCTTCACACAAGGATTGCTTTTTGTAGCTAGGGACCTCCAACTCTTCATCTCGTGGGTTCACATGATTGGGAGAGACCGAGCTTGGTATCACATTACAAAGGCTAGTAGTGGTATTGGACCTCATGTGGCCATCCCCTATTCCAGACCCCTAGTATTAAGCAGGCCTACAGGGAATCCTCACCATCAGGAAGTGGGTGGTGGGGCCCCGTCCCTCAGGTTGTTCCAGCACATTCCGTCATGGCAAAACAGGGGACATCAGCAATTCCCGTCTAAACGGCCCGGTGCATAGGCCCCTTGGTTGACTTGTGAGATCGGAATCAGGTTGGTTTTTGAGCAATTCACCACAAAGCCAGCTACTGCTCCACAGTCCACTGGGAGGCCAAGGAGTGTCAAAATTATTGTGTTAGATGCAGGATATCCACAGAAAGTTGTTTGCTGCATGGAATAGTAATGGCAAAAGTGGGCAACCTTGTTTGGTACTTCGCTGGATAGGAAATGTATGTACACCCACATTCATTAATGACATGGTGTTGTGCAATTGCTCCGAACTAACATGATGAAATGCTTTTTCTGTGTCATGGCTTCGCATGCTCATTCCAGTATATAAAAAAGCGGATCAAGATTGTCCATCTAATTATCAACAAATCTCTCTCTTGGATGTTGCCGGTAAATTGTTTGGTAAGATCATACTATCCCACCTCCAAGACTGGGTCAACAGAAACAACATAATAAGTGATCTCCAGGCAGGGTTCAAGAAGAACAAAGATACCCTGGATCAATGTTTATTGCTATTTCTGTTGATTCAGAAGTACTTCCATCATATCTCAACTGTAGTCTGGCACCAGTTCATGTGTTCCTTATGGACTGCGGTGAGCAGACAACCCACTTTAATGTAGGTATAGGCGTGAGACAGGGCTGTGTTTCGGCCCCACTTGTATTTAATATTTATATACAGGAGATAACAGACACTCTGCTTCTTGGTTGTCAAGACTGCCCAAAGTTGGCAACTGACAAATATCCGGCATCATTTTATGCGGATGACACTGTCTTGATTGCAACTACTCCACAAGGGTTGGAGAAATCACTTTCTACATTTTTGGCTAAAACTAAAGTGTTGCATCTTAATCTGAACACTAGTAAGGCAAAGCAATGGTATTTAGACCATACCCTTCGAAATACAAATGACTACAGCTGAAAGTGTAGGGAGCTCCAATTGAGCAGGTCAAATTTCTCGATTATCTTGGAGTAAGATTTCAGGATTGTCCTGGCTGGGTGGCTCAGACCGATAAAGTAGTGACCAGTTTGGAAATGCTGAGCGGGGCAATCACCTTCTTCATTCACCATGGGAGTGGTGCAGTATCCCCAGCCCTGAACCTGTACAGCAAGTAGGCGGTGCTGTTCTGTCAGAGTTTTGGGGATACATCAATTTAGCAGGGCTGAATGTTAAGGAAAAAACGTTTTTAAAGAAACTGCTGGTAATCCCCCTGAGTGGTCTCGCTGCCTTGGTCCATTTGAAGTATGAAACTACCTCAATAGGTACTCTGGCTAGGGTCAGAGCAGCCATTTTTTGGGTAAGACTTTGGTCTCAACCAGGCCTGGGAAAGTACATGGATGTGTTGTTGCATTTGATGTCATTAGACAAAGATAGGAGCCTTGAAGGGTTTGCTCATGTGAAAAATACACTGTACAATCTGGGTGCGTCTGACCTATGGGATTGCCCAAGGGGCAGTAGTCGCTTAATCCTGTGCAAATAAAAAACGACAACAAAACGGAGAGCCCCGGAATAAACCTTAGTAGACGCTGCCATGCGTAGACTGGGTCAAGAGAATCTTACAAATAACACAGAGTCGGGATTAAAACTTATCTGGATTCAATCTCGCCTCCATTTGAAAGATCTCTGTACATGCACCTTAGACTTGGTATCTTCCCAGTTGCTCCCGTTACACATTTATGGAGCAGTATTTGGTCTGACATTTGCCCAATGTGCAGGATGGCTAAGGAAACAGTGTTAAACTTTTTATTATTTTGTCACAAGACTCTCTGATTACGCTGTCTTTACTTGAAACCGATTTTAAGGGCTGCAGAGATCTGCTCTTCATATCTTGCAGTCATATTTTTGACTCTGTGTACTTTTCCCCAAGTGGTCTTTGCAACGATATATCCACAGGGCATGGCTGCCCAGAAATAAGGCTCTGGAATAGCAATGTTAATCTAACATTTTGGTGTTGAAGAATTTAGTTTTATATTGTGAGGCTGCAAGCATTGCTCTCCTTATCTTAGCTTTTTGTCATTTAACTACAAAAGAACTTTTTTTTATAAAATAGAGATTGTATTTTATTGTAGATAATGAGTTTTTATTGCGTATGCTTTTTTGTCTATTTTTGCAAGTAACAATGTATTTTTTAAGATAATAATTTGTGGAATAAAGCTTGTTTACTACTACTACTGCTTAGCAGCAAAAGATGCTCTTGTGTTGTACTCTCCCAATGGATGGAGTCTAAGATTTGACAGATATTATGTGAGACCTTCCAGTGCATGATGAAGCATGTTTGGCCACTGTCAGCCCTGATGACGTTGCTTAAATTAACTACTCAGATTTTCGTGAGCAGTTCTAAATCTCTGTTAATCTGGGAGATTGATCAGTAATTAGCATATAATGTGAGATCTTTCAGAGTTTTGCGAATGAGTGAAAAATGCAAGGTTTTTAAGGCAATGCAAACTCTTTTAGAGTTTAAGATTGAGATGACAACTTTCTTCTTTTAATTTGAGGAGTTCTATGCATCTAGGAATCTGTACTACAAATAAAAAATCAGAAAGGAAATAAGACGGGTGTACTTAATGCAACTCCAAAGTCAAAACATAAATAGCAGCAGCATCCTGACAATGGGCTTTGCACACTAAACTTGCATGATCTGGCAAGCCACACACAATCTAATTTTAACATGCTGAGGTTTATAATGGTGCATCTCTTGTAAAGATGAGTCTGCGGTCACAGATAATGTCAGTAACTTCTTTACTTCAGGTTCAAGTCACAGGTCATTAAGTTATAGGTACAAGGCTAGTACATTAGCATCAAGGGGCACAGGCATCCATGGCACCCTCCCCTTACACGTAGCTCACTTCCAACTGACATTCACAGAACACTCACAAAGAAACACACCCACAGCATTCCACAGCTCACATGCTCACAGAACAGGCATGAAGGGAAAGCACATCACAACATATCTCCCACCTTTAAACCAAAAAACGAAAACAGCGAAAACAACATGAACATCCTTATTTCCTAACTTCACCAAGACCATGGCCTCTGAAACAGTAAACTCCATTCCATCAAACTCCAACACAACCACTCCCTGCCCTTAGATGTGGAACATAACAGGACAAGGCCACCCTCAAACCACTCCACAGTCCTCGCATGTTGACCAAACAGTGGAACACTCGTACCAGGGAACCAGCCCCAAACACTCTGAACTGCTACCAGCTACCCATTTTCAATCCACTCAACCATCAGCCTTCAACCATTCACAAAACAACACAGTGGTACACTAAATCACTCAACTGGTGTCCAACACCACTCCAATTGCTCAAATGACCAACACAACTTGATAGCACAAAGATGCACGATTGCCGTCATACAAGGCAATGCACAATTCCAAATCGCAGTGTGACAACGCCACACCAAAAACACCAGAAACTAAAGCATGTCCAATGCCAGGCCACAGAGTGGCATACCACAACACAGCCATCAGGGACAAATACCCCAGTGGCACAACCATGGTGTCAAACACACCAATAACTAATTGGGTGTCCAACTCACCAAACAACCCACAGGTGTCCAACACCCCAACAACAACTAGGCATCCAATGCCTACCTCCCACATGAGTGTCCAGCAAGCCCGAGCTCAAATGGCACAGGTTCAACAACTTCACAACAAGCTGGGTGTCCAACATCCCTGAAGCAGCACATATGTAGGCCAGAGCCCCAAACAGCTGGCCCTACTCTACAACAACAAAACTAAAACTGGCCGCCCACCCTTAACTAATGGTTTGCTAGGAAACAAGCCAAGTTCACAATACAAGACAAAGAACACCGTAATTGAAGGAATCCCTATCCTTGACAAGTCCATGCCCTACCTTAAAGTCCAGATTTGTGTAGTCCTGTAGAAGCAAAAGTTAAACACACAACACATTAAAAAAAATCACAACTGAGACGGACACCAGGGGGCGCAGGCAATATGGACACCGGAATCCCTAGTGTCAGTCCTTGTCCTGGAACAACAGGAGCTGCAGGCGTAAAGTGACTCTCAAGACCGCAGATGCTGTGACTGAAAGGCACACCGACGGCAGCGGCATGCCCAGATCAAAGGAAAGAGCTCGGCACCCCACGGAATGGAGAAAATTGCCTTCGCCAAATGGTGAAAGGAGCAGGCAGAGCAATGGCCCGACAGCCGCGTGGCAGCCTGCAGTCGAGGAGGTGAGCCCACCCACCTTGAAGAGCTGAGGAGCAGAAGAGGAGGCGGACCATACCAGGAAGCAGCTGTCACCAATCGGTCTCCAGGGTGCCTGGGCCGAGGGCTGGAGTATGCCTGGGCGAACCGCAAGCAACAGGCGCCTGCCGGTGGGAAAGAGTCCCCCGCTGGGAGATGTTACAAAGTGACAGTGTGCGAGAATGGGCCCAAAGTGCGGAGAGGGAGAAGGCAGAGCCCAGCATTAAGGCAGCAGCCCGCTGCTGATGCAGTGAGCCCCCCCCCTAGCTGTGAGGAGGGGGGGGAATAAACAAAGGGAAGAGCTCCACAAGAACCTCCAAAGAGGCAGTAGGGATCCACTGTTGAGTCCACCCAGGAAGGGCCAAGGCACAGTGTGGTGGAGGAAGGCAGGGCGGTGAGGGACAGACACCCCACCTCCACAGTCCAGCAGTTTGTATGGGCCAAGAAGGGGAGATGCCCCCCCCCCCCAGGCACACTAAGAAGGACTGTTCAGAATCGCATAGAGGCATAAGGGCAGAGAGGACACGCACATCCCAGGCAGTGCACTAGTCCCCCAGAAGCAGAGGTGGGACACAGGAGACAGCTCCTCCCCTGGGGCATAACGGCCGTGCGGTAGAGCGGGGTGCAGCACTGAAAGACCAGGAAACCTGCACCATGGAAGGGGAGATAAAGAGAAGGAGGAGGACACAGAAACCCTGGGGTCACAGAGCCCGCCCAGGAACAGTCAAAGCCGAGGAGCGCAGAGGGACACAAGAGTCCAACGGAGAAGGCAGAAGAAACACATAGAAGCCGCCACAGACCGACTAAAGACAGCACACAGAGGGTCAAAAAGACTGAGCCCCAGCTCAGGATAGGCCATAAAAGCTGCAAGTAGGTGCCAGGAGGGAGGAGGAAGGGACGTCCCCTGAGACTCGCCGCACCCCAACTGTGAGAGAATTTAACACAAAGAGGTGAAGCAGAAGGAGAACACTGGGGAGAGTACTCCGGTGCGGCAGACCTACACCAAGTGAATGAGTTGGAAGGTGGCTCTCTCCCAGTTTCAACATTCAGATGAGGGAGCAATGGCGGCCGCAAAAACAGATGGGGGAATCGGACCCATGTGCCACGGAAATAGGGGCCATAAAGAGCGACAAACAAATATTAGAGGAAATGCATGGAATGCGCACAGACATTGGGGCCAAGGTGGCAGACCTATCTGCAAAGGTGGTCACCTTGGAAGAAAGACTGGAGGGTGTGGAAGCCAATCAA
Organism: Ambystoma mexicanum; assembly: GCF_040938575.1. Lineage (NCBI taxonomy): Eukaryota > Metazoa > Chordata > Amphibia > Caudata > Ambystomatidae > Ambystoma > Ambystoma mexicanum. Next base: position 740,998,172 of record NC_090939.1, on the reverse strand, counting down.
GCATCAGCAGGTGTATTGGAGTTTGTAACCCTCACCTGGTATCCACAGGGACGTCACTCAGCCTGTTCTGACCTCTTATGACCTCAAATCCTTCCCAGGAGTCTACTCGACTTGAGACTGGGCCTTGTTTTCTTGAAAAGTGTGCTCTCCATCCTACTTTCAGCGCAGGGGCGCATTGATTGATGCGGGCTCATTGCTGACTAGTTACTTCACTGGCAAGAGTCCGACAGGTAAATATAATGAGTCTTTTGAACAGTTCTCCAACTTCGTTCCTTTCCTTCCTTAGATGATGGCCGGCGTCGAGGGATGGCGACGTGCTGCCGAGATGAGTAGCGCTGAAGGTGAGAGAGCGCGATGTGCGATGCGACCCTTTCGTATTTGTATTAAACTGAGTTCTTTTTCTGTGTCTTTTAGGTACCGCAACGTTTTTTCAGTGTGGATGCCGGTTATGAAGAAGAAATGAGGTGAGTAAGCGCGGTATGCGGCGCCTCTAGATGTTTCCACGCTAACCTGGAGTGTCTTTTCCCTCTTGCAGATGGATGAGAAGTTCCGGAGACAGAGTTCCACCAGAGCGGCTGGGATTCAGGTAAGCGTTTGAAGCTCGTAGAATCTTTAAAAATAAGCAAAGATTTGCTGAATGCTTACTAATGTCTTTTTTCTGTTCGTTTGCCTTTTCCTTAGGAAGCGGTGTGCCGGGATGGGAATGACACCGCCAAAGATGCCCGCAGAACAGAATAAGCGATGAATGATGGGTAGAAGAGCCGCAAGGTAAAGCTGTTCCTAACAGTGTTCTTGTTCTTGCAGGAGCTGAGCGCAGAAGAAAGATGCAGGCCTCCTGGAGACCGATCCGTACACGGTGAGTGTCACGCTGCAGGTGGAGAAAATACAAAGCAGGTTTCTCAGCCTGGACGTGGCTTAAATAGTCTCTGGGTATCCCAGGTGTCTCTGGGCTGAACCACACCCAAAAGACTAGACTGCACATGCAGTTCTGGGAACCAAAATGTGTGGGGCATCCATCGTGTCCCCATCAATGCAGTACAAGTCCAATCCCCAATGTTATCCTATGGGATTGAGTGAGTCTGGTGCCACAAGCGCCAAGTCTGACTCCAAGTGGGTCTTTGGAGGGATGGAGAGGCCCTTGAGGGACATGTAGGTGATCGTGGCCTGGCTCCTGCCTGACATCTTGGAGAGCTGGGGACATGAGGGGCAGGAATCATGACAGAGTCCCATAAAGAGGTTCACCTCTGTGACATTGTGAAAAAAAAAAAATACGATTTAGGGCTTAAAGTGAACAATATTACGAATGCTGAGAGGTGCAATAACCTCTGCTTCTGTGGACTAGAAGAAAAGGCGGGGGAATCCCAAGCAGGGTTCGAAAGGAAAATGCAAGATATAATGGTAGTGGTACGAGGGGCCAAAGAGGGCAAGCAAGTGGCTATAGACAGGGTCCACAGAAAAGAAGTAGGTTGAAGGGGACCCCAATCAGTGCTCGGAAAGATGCACTACTATTGAGACAAGGTCAAAATCCTTGAGAAAGCAAGAAGAATGGGGCGATCGAATACGATAACTCCAAGGTGACCATCTTTCAGGACCTGTAAGCGCAAACCCTCCTGAGATGCAAGAAATGTTTCCCTCTAACAAAGTGGCTCCAGGATAAAGAGATACGGTATAGATGGGGATCACCTTTGTGCCCATATTCGAAGTAGAGGGGGAGAGACACCACCTGATACATGAAGAGGATATCATGAAGGCCACTGAGGACTTAACAGGGCAGTCCCGAGACCAGCCGATGGAATGGGGAGGGACGGAGCTACCCAAAAGACATGAACCTAGAGGCCCAAGGATGGACCATGGTAGACGCAAGACACAAGGGCCAGGAAATACCAAAAGCTTAACACCCCCCCCTCCCAGGCAAGGGGCGACTTGAAGGGAAAGGTTGCGCCAAGTTGCCAATGGACTAAAGAAAAGGGCCTATCGAGCCCAAGTTGTGCGGCCTCATTCAACGAGGTCACAGTGATACCAATGACGGAAGCAGTGGGATAAAGCAAGGGTGGGAGGTATTAAACCCAGTTAAGTTTATGAAGTTAAGGGCACTTGTTACAGATTCATCAACACGATGAGGGGAAAATTACCGAATACCATAGAGCTGGTAGAGGGGGAATGAGGCAAATGCCCCAGGAGAGTTAAACCAGGGGTGGAGGGGGGACAGAAAGGGGCAAGAGTGTTAACCAAGGCTTTAAAAGGTTAGCCACGGGGTAAGCTACAAAGTGTGGAGCAAGGAAGAATAGGACAGGGACCACTAACATGGTGGTTCAGCCAGAATGCCCATATATGGGATAACGGGAGGCTGAACGCATCAGAGGGGAGAGTGAGGGGAGGGAGGGAGGAGGAAAGGGCGAAAGGGGGCTGCGGGAGAGGGTCACAGAAAGGAGGGAACATCATAAGTAGAACAGAGGAGGACAGAGGGGAAGGGAAAGGGATACTCACGCCGGGAGAGGGGAGAATGCAGCAAAACCTCACATTCACATCGGGGGAAACGGCCCACTGAGGGTCGACACACAGAGAGAATACGAGAAAAGGAAGATGGCTAACCGAAAAGTAGCAACACTAAAGATAAAGGGGCTAAATTCACCGAACAAAAGGTCATTCACATCAAACATGCTCCAGAAAGCCAATATACAGGTGCAGTTCCTACATGAGACACAACAGGCAGGGGCAGGAACGTCTCCTTAAGAGACCAACAGTGGGGCAGACCTTTTGGGCTTCACACAAGACAAGCAAAAAAGAGGATGTAGGGATAGTCCGGTCAGAACCCATGCACCCGAGGGAGGTACAAGTTAAGAGGGACTTTGGGGGCAGGCTGGTGGCAGTCAAAGGTAGGATTGAGGGACGCCTAATCACCTTGGCATCCATATATGCGCCGAACACGCACCAATAGGCATTCCTGAGAAGTGTTTTTGTGGAACTGGAGGAGTAGGGGGAGGGCATGCTAATGGCGCGTGGGGATTTCAACCTGATAGCAGACCCAAAAGTGGATTGGTGGTCGGCAAAAGGTTATAAGACTAAGGAAAAATGAAAGGAACACAAAGTTTTTGCCCAACTGCTAGAAGACCACTTCTGGGTGGATGTATGGAGGTCCAGGTTCCCCCAGGCGGGAGGCTACACCTTCTTCTTGGCTCCACACCGCACCTACACCAGGATAGACCTCATGTTGGTATCTAACGAGCAAGAGGCCATGTTATCGTCGCCAATGGTGGAGACAGTAAGCTGTTCAGACCACAAAATGGTCACAACAGATTGGTGGGTGGGGGAGGGCAGGAAGGGACGTCTACGATGGAGGTGCAACGATGGCCTCCTTAGGGATCCTGTCTTTAGGGACTTCCTCCAGATGAAAATTATTCAATAATTCACAACAAACGACACAGAGGAAACGAGGTCGAAAGGGGCGTGGAAAGCGGCCAAGGTGACGATAAGGGGCCTTCTTATAGCAGAGGGGGCATGCAAAAGGAAGGAGAGGACACTGCTGGAGGGGAAAATACAGAACAGGTGAGAGACATGAGGGCTAGTCTTACGAGATCAGGAGAGGACCGGAGTGCTCTACTGGCCATAATGCGGGACAAGAGTCAGAAATTACACTCCCTCCTGATAAGAGAGGTGGTCAAAAAGACAAAAGGAATGCCAAAAAGAAGTTCTATGAGCGGGGCAATAAGGTGGGTACGCTATTGGCAAACAGAGTCCAGGAATGTAGGGGAGACAGGAGGGTCCACCGATTTAGGGACAATAATGGGTGACACTTAGATCTGAGGACCACATCCCAGATGGTTTCGCAGACTTCTATGAATCTCTGTACACACAACCAGCCAGGGCTCAAGTAAAGGCAATTAAGGAATACTTGGGCAGACTCCCCGTCCCCCGCCTTACCACAGAGGGGAAATCCATGCTGGAAGCGGGAATAACACAGGAAGAGGTTAAAAAGGTGATATGCCGGTTGAAAACAGGGAAGGCACCAGGGGAAGATGGCTACACCGCAGGCTTTTATAAGCAGTTTCAGGATGCCATAGTGGGACCACTGACAAACGTCTTTAACTCGATAAGGGGGGCAGACGACATGCCCCCGACCTTTTGGGAGGCACTTATAATGGTGATTCAGAAGCCAGGCAAAGACAAAACCAAATGCCCCTCATACAGACCGATCTCATTACTGAACGTGGACGCAAAGATCTTTACAAGGATCCTGGCAACCATGACCAGACAGGGTTTTTCCAAAATAGGCAAGAATCTGACAACCTCAGAAAGACACTACACATCCTATATGACCCAAAAACGCAGGGAGAGGGGTCCTTGGGCCACTCTCGTGACACTGAAAAAGCGTTTGATAGGGTGAATTGGGCATTCATGGAAGATGTACTGGTAGACATAGGAATGGGAGAGCGATGAATGGGATGGATCAAAGCCCTGTATCACACTCCAAGAGCCAAAGTAGCGGTCAGTGAAGAAGTGCCTAAATCTAAAGGGCTCCACAGGAGAACAAGACAGGGGGGGCGTCTCTGTTACTATACGCCCTGATGATGGAGCCTTGGGTGATAGATCTCAGGCAATCCAGGGATATCACAGGAGTTTTTATAGGGGGAAAGGAATACAAAGTGAGTGTCTTTGTAGATGATGCACTGCTCTACCTCTCTAACCCCCGACCACAGTGCTCGCCATTCTTGGGGAACAAGAGGAATATGGGGAACCATCCAGGGGACTAGAGGAATCTGGGTCCAAGGTCAATCTCTCCAAATCAGTGGCATTTCTGTTGGGGAAGTGGGAGCAAGCAAACAGACCGGGTAGGGGAATGTGGGTGCCAGACACAGCAGAAAGGCTTCTGTTACCAGGGGATAGAAATCACTACAAAACCAGAGGACCTATTTGCAGTGAACTACCCCCCCCGACCACCTGTGGGAGGGGATAAAGAGAGACCTGCAGCGTTGGAGTAAGATAGGCCTATCATGGATGGCAAAGTTGAACTGCATTAAAATGACAGTTCTCCCCAAGCTGCTGTTCCTTTTCCAAATGCTCCCTGCGGTAATACCGGCCTGTTAGGACAGTTTTTTCTGAGGTCCAGTTAAGGGTCTAGCAAAATCATTCTACTGAGGCAGTACAAGACTCCACTCTTAGTATAAGGCTGTACCACCTGAGTTCGGGGTTGCGTAGACAGAGCAGCCAGGCTCATCTTAGGAGGGAGAGAGGGCAGTAGATACAGTACAAGTGAAAATTGTAATACAAATGATCCAAAGAAACACTGAACCACTATGTATTGTAACAATAAAGGATTTATTTAAATACAACTAGGCCCAGATAAATCTAGGGGTTAAGTAAGTACTAACACATTATATAAAATCACAATATAAAACACAACACTATACTTGAAAGTACACAAACCCAAGTATAGACCTTATTTGGAACACCTAACACTAGTTCTAGGGAAGTCAAAACCTTGTTACATGTGCAATAAGAAAAAGTTATTTCGCGCTCGAATTACATGGTGACTCACTGATGGAAGAGCAAACCTGGTGGTGTAGGCTTATTGGGGGCGACAGAACAAGCTGGCAAATAATCACAGCAAAAAAATTAGAGTTCATTGTGAATGACCTATTCAAAGTCAATAACGATTCAACAAACTGACTATGGCCGAAGCAAAACGACAAGCCCAGATGATATGAACGAATATACGAATGGCAAGTCAAGACAAAGACATTAAATGCAATGCGACAGATATAATTGTACACATCTTATTTTTGATTAAACAATAAAAAAATAATAATAATAAATAAATAAACCTTGTTATACACATTTAGTATAGGTCAAGCCTATTCTTTGGGAGTAAAAGACCAATGGTTACTTTTAGATTACTTTTGGTAATACAAGGACAGTAGGCTGTTCCAGTTGTACAATGACTCTTGGAACAAATCACAAACAGTCAACTGGACAATATACTTTTGGTGAATAGTGAAACACTTATTCTAGGTGCAGTAAAAACATAACTACTTCTGTCATAACACACAGTTGTACCAGGTGAGTAAAACCTAAGGATGTAATATGCAATTACAGATGCTTTGGAAATCAGGGAACCCCAGATTGAGGTAAGCAATAACTCTGGTAACTTGTTTTGGATGGCACACAGCTAACACAAGGTAAGTAAAACCCACTTACTTTAACTTCACAATGAAGGGGAAAGTAAAACCCAATGTCACACTTTACTGAATAATTATTCTAGGTAGGCAACAACCTAATGTAGACTTATTAAGAACAGGCTAGCAGCAAGTCAGGGGAAGCAAGACCCAGTTGGAGGACACTCATACAGTTATCCTAACAGGACTAACCTGGTGATACCAATAGTTGGAGGACACTCATACAATTACCCTACAGGAATAATCTGGTGAAACCAACACATTACTTTTGGAAAGAGGCACAACCTAATCACAGGAGAGTAAAATACCTTTACATCTACTTTCTTTTAGACTAGCTAAACAGTGGCCAAGGAAGAAAAGATGTTAACAATACTTTTAAGAATAGTGCATCACACATTCAAGATCAGTAAGAACTTTTGTAACTGTTCACTCTGAGAATTACAGTTACCCACCAACTCTTTACAAGTAAGTAAAACACTTGATTTCTTTTCTAGGCAGAAGTCCCAATCCCTTCAAAGTCTTTCCCTTAGAGCATGAGTGTTCTCAGTGGCAGAATGGGGGTCACTAGGACTAGTGACCAACAGGCAGTGTTAGAATAAGTTCTTTAGTAGCAAAAGTCAGAGTTTCCTTAGGAAAACTGGCAAACGAGTGAGTACTTTACTTTTAGGGTTAGAAGAGGGTCCAGGGGCTTCACAGAAGACACCCCAGCGGGATTCTAGCAGTGGGACTGGGTGTACTGGACGAGGGACCTCCCAATCACAGAAAACACCCCAGGACTACACAGAAATCCCAACAGGCTTAAGGTAAGTATATACCCAAGCCAACACAGTACCTCAGCAATGAAGAAGAGATTGCAGCAAGAGAACTTCAGGGACTGCAGCCAAATACCCGGTCAGGGGATTCCTTGTCCTGGAGACTGAACACAAGACCTCAGAAGGGACTTTTCATCAGGGATCGATGAAGAAGGCTCTAGGCAAGATTTCTCTCACGGCTGAATGCGGTTCTGCGGTTTTGGAGCCTTTTCAAGGAGCACAGAAGAAGACAAAAAATCGTGTTTGAATTCTCGTCGTTTAAAAGGTCCAGCACTCTTCTTAGGGGAATCTTTGGACTCGATTCGTGTCTCTGGAGATACACCAGGATGCCCACGAAGTTTCAGCGAGATTCGGAATTCGGAAGACTGTGCACTGCACAGTGGCTGGAGGTCCCAGGGTATTGGGGTATTGCAAGACCGCAAGGTCGCAGCAAGCCGTGGGATGGCTCAAAATGCAGGTCTTCTTGAGTCTAGTGGGTCTCACTAGGCTCTGGGTTGGGGTCATCGTTTTCGGAGACCCCAGGTCGATCGGAAGGAAGGGCTGCAGCAGGCTCCGGTTACACAGCAGGCTTTCTGCTCGCTGGAAATCATTCCCGCCGCTTTTCCTTCGTCATCCTCTTCGGTTTTCTGTTCCAGTGGTCGACATGACTTAAGCTTCCAGGTTTCCAGTATTTATCAGAAACTGCAACACAACCCCTGCATTCTCTCCCCGCATTTTACAAGAAAGGGGCATCTGGCTGTCGAATCAGGACAGCCAACCCCCCACTGGGATTTGGCCCAGTTGAAGGAAGGCCTAAGACAAAGGAGGGGACGTTTTGGACTCCTCCCCCACTTCCTGTGCTTACAGACTGACTGGAGCCTGGGCGGGGTGTCCAGGGGACTCCCGCCAAAGACAAAACTCAAACAAAGGAATTTCCTGCCCTGGATGTCAGGGGAAGGAGCAGGAAACAACAAGAAACACTAAAATGGCAGACAAAGAAGACAGGGGCCATTTTGGTAAAATGAGCACCCTTAGGTGCCTTTACTGCAGCTGTGATCACAGCCCGCGGTAAAGGTGCACCAAATTAGTAAAAGGTATCACTGCCACCAGCCATTAAAGGTAACCTTGTCACTGTAACAGAATTGTTACAGTTTTAATGTGAAAGGGGATACATTGTATCTCCCCAGCACTCCACATAAGGTGGGGTGTGCTGGTTTCACAGAATAAAATGTAAAAGGGATCCAAAGATCCTTTCTACCCTTGGGAACTCTAGTTCACTCAAGGTTTGCACAAGAAAGTTACATGGGGAGTCCCTAGGGCAACCCAGCAACAACAGGCACGTATTGCCAATAAGTTGTTAGACATGATGACTTTAAAAAGACACTATGGAGAGTCTTAAAAATGACATCCATAAAAAGAGTTAAAGACAGGTGAGTGTGGAAAAAGGTTCCCACTCACTGAGGTATTAATGAAAAATATCCCACTAGAAGAGCAAAAAGTTCTGGAGTTGAACCAGGAAAGGAAGATTTACCAGCTCTGTGGAAATCTTACCTAACACGGCCCACTTCCTGAGAGCAGCCCAGAAAGCACTCTTGCGATTTCTATGGACGGGAGCAAAACCAGGATGGCGCAAAAGGTGCTCATTATGGCAAAAGAAGACAACAGGGTAGGATTCCCAGATCTGGGAGCATACTGTAGGGCGGCCCAGCTGCGAATTATGGTGCACCACCTGGACCCCGGCACAAAGAAGCAGTGAGTGCATATGGAAAATGCGGTTCTCAGCCCAGTAACATTGGGGGAGTGAATGTGGGTTCCACAGAGGGAGATCCCTAGATGCATATTGATACACCCAGTCCTGGAGGTGTTTCGGTCAATCTGGCACGATTGAAGCACTACACGCTGGCTATCCACCTGGCCGTCCCCCCTCCTTAGCTGCATCTGGGCGCCACCAATAGAAAACCACATCTCGGATCCCCTACGATTCCAGCATTGGTATGAAGTGGGCCTCTCCAGGGCAGGGAAACTGTGGGGAGAGGGAGCATTCATGTCACTAACCATACTGTAAGGCCTGTTAGGAATGGGGGAACTCTCTCCCTTCAAGTATTTGCAGTTAAAGGGAGTGTTGATGAAGCCCACATGTGGTGACAACCAGGCCCGAGAACTGACCCCCTTCGAAAAAGCACTACTGCAGGAAACTAATACCAGAGGCAGGATATCCAGGCTATATAGGGAATTGAGGAGGGGCGAACCACTAGACAATACCAGCACGGGGGAAATGGGAGAAAGACCTAGGGAGGACATTAAATGACCACCTATGGGTTCAAATTTGCAGAAAGGTGAAAAAGTCCACATTATCCCTGCAATACAGAATGCAGGCATTTATGCTGCGCCACATAGGCACTACCCGCCAGCAACAATAGCAAAAAGGTAACCAGGGACAAAGGCCTGCTGCTGGTGCTGCGGATAGGCGAAGGCAGACTACTTCCACATGTGGTAGAAATGCTCACTAATCCAGACATTTCGGAAGAAGGTGCTGGGCTGCTTGAAAGGGGTTCACAGATTTACCCGACAGAGGGACCCTGGCCTGCTGCTGTTTGGGGGGCGGAGGAGGGAGAGGAAGAACGCATCAAGGAGGGCCACTTCATTCACACCCTGTTGGTGGCGGCGAGATGTTGTATCATCCAACAATGGAAGAGGGAGTCAGTGCCCACGGAGAGGGATTGGGTACAAAAGGCAAGGTACATCTACGATATGGAGTACCTGACGCACCTCACAGACGAGACAAGGGCAGATATAGAGGGTATTTGGCTGCCCTCTGAGCAAATACAGTAGTTCGCTCATCTACGGAAATTGATAAACCAGTGAAAGTACAAGAGACTCCCAGTGAGGGGGAAAGATGGAGAATGTGGAGGTTACCAGCTGAACTGCATTCAGGGGGGAGGGAACAAAGTTGGGGGGGACACGGAAAGGCAATTCTCAGATGTTGATTTAGCTGGTGTTAATGTTGAAACATTGAAATTGCAAAAAAAGTCAATAAAGAATTGATTTCCCCCACAAAAAAATCTACACTGTTGTACTTATTTTTAAAATTAGCTGACCAAACAGAGGCCACGTCATGCAACAATCACACTGGAAATGCTCTCACATACGATACTTACCCCACTGGCAATAATGTGCACCCATACAGTTCTTGACAATTTCAAAACAGTTTTCCAAAAAGGTAGCAGGCGCCCCTCTCCAGAAAGAACATGGCATGATAACCTGTTCTGTGTTTTTTTCCCACTTTGAGAGTTCGCAGACATCGCTATTTGCTCACTGTACCTTTTTTGTATTTTTTGTAAGGTCACCCTAAGTTACCTGGGCGAACCCAGATGTGAACCCCTTGCTCACTGTGATCAGAGAGGCACAGTTCCACCTCACTGATGAGGCCCAACAAGGCCACGTGTATGGGGTTGATGTTGGTACTCTTGTTCAAAGGAGGTTTGCCTGGCATTTCGGTGCTGGACTTCCCTTGTGGGTGGGACAAAGACTGATATGCAAATAGATATTCCTCCTTTGTGAAAAGTACAGTGAGCTAAAAGCGATGGCTGCAGACTCTCAAAGTGGGTAAAAACCACAAAATAGGTTATCATGCCATGGTCTTTCTAGAGAGGGGCGCCTGCTACCTTTTGTGCAATTTCAAAACAGGCCTCACATCACGACAATTTGACAAAGCTAAAAACTGAGCAGCACTGAAGTTGCAATCTGCATATAAATGTATCATCTCTGTGCTGGATTGCGAAGTCTTTAAAAAGCAACAAGTCCGGATCCAGCTCTTGCAATGATCCTAGAATGTCACAACCTGGAGCATCCAACACTGCCCACAGAGAATACAAAGCCCCCAATGTAGTGATGGGCCCTAAACCTCCCCAGGCACCTAGAGGATCTCCACAAGATCAAAACTCTCAGCACAGTACCTCTCAGGAAATAATTACCCTGCATCAGCCTCCGAACCCTTAAACCTTTTTTCTTCTGGGTTTCCTCCGCCACAGGTCATATACAGTGCCCCATCTCCAGCAAGCAACTGTGCTCCAGCCCTCGGCATGGTCTCCCACCTTCCTTGAAAAGCCCCTGCGCAACAACACTACATCGTCAGCAAAGTCCCTGCTTCTGTTCCTGGACCAGGATGTGTGACACCCAACCTCTCCAGGCACAGAAGAAAGAACCAACTCTGTCTGGGCATCACGTGACAACAAAACGGCTCGCACGGACGTTGGACAAACGATGAGCAACGTCATCAATTCTCCCCAACTCATAGCAGGAGTGGACCTCTCCCTTACAAACAGGAATCGGAGACCAGACGTCCATCAAGAACCCAAATTGACCTGCTCAAAGTGCCGTGACCTACCACCAACAAGCCCCCAGCTCACTCACCCCTCAGTGGACACGGCACACCGCCTATAAGCACCGGCTGAACTGCGGAAAAAGTAAGCACTTATGAAACCCTTAATTGCGCTGGCCGTCTCTTGCAGCCTCAGACGGCGCAGTGCCTTCTCAGCCCTACACTTCCATGTCTGCGCTGCATTCTGCAGCAACTGTGTTACAGATCAACGGCAGGTACTTGCCTCACTCGGATGCCAAGGCACCTCTTAGATCTGCCTACTCCGACTATATCAATGTCCTGTCTGCCCATCGCAGATCCAACACGCATCATTCAAGGCCCAATTACAACGATTGGCTAACATCCTGCCTGCCCCTTGCAGATCTGTTTGACAAACTGTCCTTCAACACCCTGCTAAAATAGTTGTCCTCCCTCTTGGAGCTGCTTCCAGCCAGGCAGCTCTCACCCCTCACTGTCTTCACTAGAGGGAGGTTCTACTAACGGCAGGGATTGGGGGCGGTGGATGTTGCCTTCACCTTGGGTCTCTGCTGTCCGCCTTGAATAGCCGCAGGGTTCTTTTAGCTCGTCGCCAATGTTATAATGGTGCTTCTCTTGTAAAGAAGAGTTTGCAGTCACAGGTAAGGTAAGTAACTTCTTTACTTCTGGTCATCAAGTTACAGGTACAAGGTAAGTACATTATGATCGAGGGACATATACATCCACTGGCGCCCTCACTCACAGGCATCTCACTTCCAACTGACATTCAGAGAACACTCACAAAGTAACACACTCAGCATTCCATGTGCCAACATTCCACAGCTCACATGCTCACAGCACATGCACGAGGGGAAAAGCACACAACACTGAGCTTCAAATTCTCATGGATCAAGTGATAAGGGATGTTTGGGTGTGCAGCAACACCAGGGGAATTCTCTAGATAACAAAACAGACAGAGTGAATTCTGTTGCTGCCAAAAAGATTACCCATGCCTTGGGATAAAATGCATTTACATGCAAAAGACTGGGATTTTGCATGAACTAAAATGGCCTATTCTCCTGGTAGAAGGGTTTGTTTTCTTGCAGTTTTTAAACTCAGCATAATAATGATCATGTTTAGTACATGCCCTAATCACAGGGATGTCAGTTACACCACAATTCCCCCATTCAGGGTGAAATGTGTTTGTTGGCATTGCGCCCTTGAAAGCCGTAGGTCTTGGGCTAATAAAGCCATCTAAAACTGTACTGCCCTAAAAGATAATGGGCCTCATTACGAGTCCGGCGGTAACCGAGCCGGAAAAAGCGATAGGTTACTGCCGGACCCGAATTACCATTCCGGCTCCGTGATGCCCGGAATCACCAGGGCATTACGACCCCGGTGACCCGGGAATTCCAGAGGCGGAATTGTGTAAGTCCCCATTCCCATGGAGCCCCATAGGACTCCATGGGGACAATGGAAACACTGATACCGTCTATGAAAAGCCGGTGTTTCCATGTCCGCCTGCAGGCGGCTAGTTTAAACCCGCCGGGGGAGAACTGGCGGGATAGACACCTCCCACCTGCAGGACTCTTAATCCGCCGGTCCGGAAAGAACAGTGGCAGCGGTTTTACCACCACCGTTCTTTCCGGACCAGCAGGGTCGTAATGAGGCCCCATGTTTGGTTTTTCTTCTTATGCTTACTTGCTATGTTACACTTCATTACTTTTGTTTTAAGCAGATTTATTGTGAGAAGATTTACTTGAATATAGCTGCCTAGGGCATATAATAACCTCTGCAAACCCTTAGGGGTTTTAGAAATCATCACTAGATTGTCAGCATATAGCAAGGATGTGATAGCTTTATTATGCATTTTGGGGGCGTCCGTGATACTGGAAAGCCTTGCCTACGTCTGAAATTAAAATATTAAAGAGGGCTGAGGCCAGGGTACAACCCTGCCTCAGCCCTCTAAATGTTTCAATTGGAACAGACAATTTGCCATCTAATGAGAGTCTCACTTGAATGATGTTTTTGTGATGTAAATCTCTGATCAAGGAGACCATGTATGACGGACAGCCCTTGCAAATTTATTTCTTCAATAATATCTGCATAGAATCCGAATCAAAAGCGGCTTGTAGGTCAACAAAGACCAAATACAGAGGCCGTTTTAAAGTGGCATGATGTGAAATGATGGAAGACAACATTAGCAAGTTTACAGATGTACCGAAACCTGGAATAAATCCAGTTTGAAAAGGATCACGTTGAAGGTGTTCGGGTGTCCATTTATTGAAGTCTCTGAGAATAAATCTTGAGAATATTTTCCCCGGTGCGTCGAGAAGCGTGATTGGTCTGTAGTTTGCCGCACTAAACCGATCGGCTCTCTTGAAAATGGGAACTATCACTGAGCGCCGCCACGTAGAAGGGATTGCATTCATTTTTATTGTATGGATGAAAAAGTTATGTAGAATACGTGCCCATAGAGCCAGATGTTTTTTAAACATATAATTGTTTAGCCCATCAGGGACCGGAGCACGCAAATTCCTCAATTTACTGATGCAGTACAAGAATCCTCTTCTGAAATGTGCAATCCATTGTAATACATGTTTAAGTAATACGCAACCCATTGACTCTCATTCACTCCATTTATCTGGACTGGCTTTTGGGCCGCGTGATTCGCTATATTAGGGACCAAATCTGGGCTGTGCCCTTTTTTTAAATGACGTGCAATATTACTTCTCCATCCGCCTGTAGTAATTGCGCTCGATGACAGCACAACCAATTCCTATATTTACATTGGACAGCCTTGATTGCCCCCTTTTTATTAGTAACTGCTGAAGCTACAATTACCCTCTTCATACTTCGTAACCAAGTTTTCCTCTCCTGCACCTCTGGATTAAATTCATGCCTAGATTTGAAATAGGTGTGTGTAGATGTCTTGGAGAGTACTTGATATAAATGTAAGAAACTTGTATAGGAATAATCAGATGGAATTCCCTCCGTGTAAGATTTATTTAAATTGGTGTTAAATGCTCTTAATGCTGTCTGATTCCATGACAACCGTATTCGCGCATTATTTACAATCAAAGAAGGTTGATATTTCGACTCATTAATTTAATTTGGAGTGTATTCCTCGGACCAATATAACCCCAGCAGTTCATGATCACTATATAGTTGTTTTTGCACACTAAATTTTGTTGCTCGATTGGATGTGGTTTGATCAACAAAAATATAATCCTTAATAGAGGTGTTATAGTTTCTCCGGCAGGTCTTTTCAGCGGGTATGTTCCCATAAAGAGAACCATTGCACATGACAATTTCTTTCTTTCATTATGGTCAACCACTTCATACAGGATACAGTTTTATTGTGCTTGTTCTTTGGTAATAGTTGCATATTTAAATCCCCAGCTAGAGCAGTGTTTGTGATATCTGGAGCCATTGTTACCATATTTAGGAGTTGTTGCAAATCAGAAATAAACTTGTCATGTTATACCTGCCGGATTACGCTAGACAATAATAATAGCTATTGCTCCGCCCGAATAGGTCACCTTAACCATTACCAAATACACGTTGGGACCTTCCCATAACGAGATGCCCCAATCTTTATGATTTTTAATGGCAACTAAAAGTCCAGATGATGATCTACCACGTGCCGAGGATTTGGCTGGGTGTAGAATTATAGAATGCTCCTCCCATGTGGGCATTTCAGTCAGCCAAGTTTCCTGAAGCAATACTATATTGTATCCCCCAAGAAACTGCGCTAGATCTGATTAAATGTGAAGAGCCGCATGTATTCCAACTTGCAACAGATCGAACATGTGATTGGCTCCCTGGAGTAAATTATAATCGTACTTCCCACCCTGTGCCCTGCGACTTGTAATTTGCACATTGTTCTCTTTTCGTTTAACGCCCACTTCACTTGAATGGACATGTGCTTCTCGCAGGGATCCATTGGAGCATTCTTATTGAGTATTTGTTCATCACCATTATCACATACTGTTGGGTCTCGCGCTAAAAGAAATCCCAGGGCAAATAACTCCATACGAGCTTGCCATAGGGCATTTCTTACAACGTTTGACTGCATCCATAAGGTTATTCTCATTAAGAAATTCAACCTGCTCAAAATCAAGCAAACTTATCTCTTGAAGACTTGCCATTTCTTCACAAATTGACAAAATGCTTGTTCTATTTAGCACATATGAAGTGAATGAAGCAGATGTACACTTTAAGATTAACCTTTGATATTTGTTCTACTTTTGTAGGTTCTTGTTCCTACACTTGAGTAAAGCCTTGTCTTTGTGACTTACAGTGTTATTTCTACTAATACCTTCTAGAACCTGTGTTCTGTTCGGCTTAGTCGGTGGTGATCCAAAATGTACGTGTTTTGTTTGACCTGCTCATATCTGGTCTTTCTTGGTGACCTTTGTCATCTGTTAATTCAACAAGTTTCCTTTTTTTGTTATAATATGAAAGACACACGGTAGCCGCATCAGGTTGTGTTCCTACCTTTTCTGAACTGCTTCCCCCACTTTGCACTATGAGATCCCTCACTTCGAGATTGTACAAAGTTTGTTGATTTTCATAATTACCCTGGGTGTTATTAGTTGCTGCTGAGTTAATCACCAGAGGGGCTGAAGAAGTCAACTTTTGAGAAGTACCACTACAGACTTCCTGTTGATTTCATCCTCTACACATGAATCCCCAAAACGTTTCTGGGTACCTGCATTCGGGCAGCCACTTGTTTGTTGTAGATTGACATATTTTTCGATAGATTTGTCAATTTGCATTCTAATGTCAGACAAAACTTTGTCTTGTTCTGTTATGGCACTGTCCACTGCTAAGACCGACACCGCAGATTTCTTCATCTGCTTTTGCGTAGCAGCCAAAGTTACCTCTGGGTCAATCCTTGCAGCCACCTCAACATCGTGAGAACCTACAATTGCATTCATCAGATCATTTAAGGGGGATAATCGCTCACATGTGTGATTACCTCCTCTGCGAAATTACTCTGCAATGAATTCAAAGACTTGATTTTACATAAAACTGCACGAGTAGCTGCAGCGGTTTTATTCTACGGAGCAATTCTTTTCACAAATTGTTTGATACTACATCTTGCCCGAGTCGGGATCCCCTTTTGGTTTTTACTTTTTCTTTTTGGCAGGACTAATCCCTTTGCTTTTGTCAAACAAGTTGTAGGATGCCAATGGTGTCAAAACTACTTTCTCTGCAGTGTTAGGATCTTTTACCGTGACAGGAGAAGAGGATAAAATAGATACCATTTGGGCAGCTTCTGCTGCACAGATAACTGTTGATATCTCAGGGAGGATAAACTTGGATAAACTCGGTACATTTTTAACAAGCTGCACACTGCAATCCACTTGTTTATCAATTTTTTGAACCTTCATCATCTCATTCATCCACAGAGCAATTCAATCAATCTGTTTGCTCTGATGAGTGATTTTATCATCAAGAGTATCAAAAAGTTTGGTGAGAGAAACTATAGTCATGTGCATTGCGTTCAAAGTGATTCCCAACAAGTCTGCTTGCGATTGTATCGGTGAAGTACTCTTTGAGCATACTTCCACCTGATTTTTTTCCATTCAAGAACTTTCTCCAGTTGAGGAAAAAGTCGGTACCATCAGCGACCTCATCGAGTTCTCAAAAAGGCTTGGGGGCTGATACAAACTATTGGTTTCCGAGTCAATATGCGAGGATGACGCTATAATTGAGATGTTTTCAACAGAGTGAGGCCCGACACCTCCAAATGCCTGTTGGAAATTATGACGATTGCATCAGGAATCACTTTTTCCCCTTCAGTTATGAGAGCAGACTTGACAGAATCATTTGTTTCGGCTCTTTGTTTGAGAGCATCTACAAAGGGTGTTTGCTTGGGAGATGCCACTCTCTGTTCTTCCACTCCAATCATCTGTGTATAAGAAATTGATATGTTGAGTGAGTGCACATGTGTCCGTGTATTACTCAGTTGAATATTGTCACATATGTTTATGCACAGTTTACAGAAGTTTCCTATGTCCCCTGCACATGCTTTTTTGTCCTGAGCTGGACATTCCAAACCAAGCATTTTGCATTTAATCGCAATCACAGGTGACGGTCTCACCAGTGTGGACCTGAGTACCACTGAGGCACTGGAGACTTTCAAGTGGTTCGGCATTCCCGATTTCAAAGAAAACAGCATGTGTCTCATGGGCTATTTGCACAAACGTTGGTATCGCAAAAATATTTGGGTCTTTTTACACCGTCGCCCTGACCGTTCACGAGAAGACTCCACAGTCACAATCAGGGGCAGTCAGTCATTTGTTGGAATGCTCTATGCTCGTCAGGTCATGTGGTCGCCCAAAACGAAAGACAGTCGCGACCACAATAACATTGAGGCACGCTTGTGTTAACGGACAAATGCAAACAAATGTAATCCAACTAGTTGGTTTTCTGAATTGTCTCTCTCAGGATGAAACCAATTACAGCACAGTTATGTATCATTCACTTGTTAAGCAACAGTCAAAGCAAGGCTTACCGGATCAGGGGGGAGTGTGCCGACTCCCTGCTCAACATCCACCAGACACAAGACTCACACACTGCTTACACTCCGCGCATGTGCAATGTATTTGAAGGAAGAGTCTTGAATTCCAATTGAAGCAGAAAGAGGACTGGCCGCATTCAAATCTCACAGTGCAGTAATTAAGTAGCGGGAGCAACGTGAATGTTAGACTGCTCTCCACACCTCCGCAAGACACTGCTTGCACTACTTTTCACAGGCTACCTAAGTGCTAGATGAATACATAATACCTTACAAAATTAGGCTAAATGAGAGATATGACTAACACAAATGGGCTAAAAGCAAGGTAAGGATACCTTACACAGTTCGGTTAAATGTGAAAAATGGCTACCTTAAACAAAAGGACTAAAAGCAAGGGAAAACTACATTACACAATTAGGCTAAATGCGGGATATGGCTGACTACCACAAATGGACTGAAAGCAAGGTAAGGCTATTGTGATGAATCCTACGGATCCCTCACTAAACCTCTGCCTAAAGTCTCCTCCGAGGTGGCCAAGGAAAGGCAGACGCTTCCTGATCCTGACCCTGCGGTTGGTGTTCTGCAGGAGGATCACCTCAGAGAAAAGGCTCAGAGGAGTGAGAGGAATCTGTGGTTTGAGACACAGTATTTTTCTTGCTCTAGGGAAGATGTATCGCACATGCCAAAGTACACCATAGCTTGCTGTAATAATGATTTATATATTCCACAAGTTAAACATCCTGCTCTGGGTAAAAATAGTCTACATCCCATGGGCATAAAAAGAAATAAAAGCCCTTCTCAAACCAAAGGAGCTCATACACCTGAAGTCTCCACTAACTCCCAAAAGGATAGTGAAAGGAAGTACATGGATAATGGCAGTCTGAATTCTAAAGAACTTTATTCCTCCTAGCAATCAAGTCCCAGGACTAAACTTTATGACACTTCTTTATAGAATGTTTTAAGTGACAGAAAAACTAACGTTCCTGGGGGACTTCAAGTCCCATAATTTCCTAAGTACTGGGATGAGGAAGAGGGTTGAAGAGGCAACATGCAGGAGTGGTCAGTTAATTAATGTAAATGACCCACACCTGAAGGAGCCTGGACGCTTAAAAGGCCCCCTCAGTGGTAATGCAAGGAGAAATCAGGAGGGGAGCAGTGTGAGCAGAAGCCGTGCAGATTATGTATGCATCCGAGGTCGGGACTGGAGAGAGAAGGTGCACAGACCGTTGAGAAGCCAGAGATTGGGGCTGGTCCGGAGAGGGTCTGTGTCTCCAGAGGTCCCAGCTGCAGAAGTCGTGCAGCAGGAAGCGTGGTGAGGGAACGCCGTCCCTGTGAACGATCGTTCTGCAGAGACTGTGCAGCGGAAAGTGAAAGCAGCAAGCAAAGTTTTCCCTTTGGAGAGGTCGCTGGTGGCTGGCATGCATTAGGAACTCAGGAGCCGGAAGGCTCCCGAAACAAGCGGCGTGGGCAAAGGCGGAACCGGAGAAGGTGTTTGCCGACTCGCTGGAAGTCACAGCAGCAGAGGACCTACCACCGCAGATGGAATCGGAGGTGAGCAACCTGACCGGTGAGTCCACAGTGGGAAAGTGACTCTGGGACGCTCCGATGCCGCTCGCGTGGTGTTCACCCTCATGATAGAGGCGATAAGGAACAAGTTACTTACCTGTAACTGATGTTCTCCAGCATGGGTCTGGCATGGATTCACATGCTCATGAATATTCCCCGTCGTCAGGCTGGGAATCCTCGGTAAAGAAAAATCAGTATCAGTTTCGTTTCTGATATGTCTTTTGTAGTAGTAACCTATCACTGATCTCTGCGTCATACTGACCACAGCCAATGACTGCCATCTCCCTAAGCCCCGCCTCTGGCAGCCATCTTCAGATTTGGTAGCACGTGAAGTGGCAGTATGACCAAGTGAAGATCCGCAGAGGGGTAGGCGGGAGGGTTCGCATGTGAATCCATGCCAGACCCATGCTGGAGAACAACAGTTACAGGTAAGTAACTTGTTCCTTCTCCAGCATGGGGTCTGGCATGGATTCACATGCTCATGAATATAAGAATACATAGCAGTACACACATGCACAACCACGGGAGGTGGCAAAAGGCTCAACATTAAGCAATACAAAAAACTCAACATTAAGCATCTCTTACCTCCTTAACAGGCTCACCTTAAGCGAACAGGTTGCGCAGCACTGCTTGGCCGACCCTGGACTCCTCCCTGGAATCCCGATCGACGCAGTAGAATTTCGTGAAGGTGTGCGTCGACCTCCACGTAGCAGCCCTGCAGATGTCCAGCAGGGGCACACCAGATAGGAACGCCGTAGTAGCAGCGATGGCTCTGGTCGAATGGGCTCTCGGACGGCCTGGCAGCGGTCGGTTAGCCAACCCGTGGCAGTGCATGATGCAGCCAGAGAGCCATCTGGAAATAGAAGACTTCCAGAGAGCCGTCCCTTGATTCACAGGTCCAAAGTTCACAAATAGCTGTGATGTCCTCCGAAAACTCTTTGTGCGGTCCACGTAGAACTTCAGCGCTCTAGCCACATCCAGCGAGTGCAAAGTCCTCTCGGCCGGCGACAAAGGAGACGGGAAGTAAACAGGTAACACCAGGGGCTCGTTAAGATGGAAGTCCGACGGCACCTTGGGCATAAAGGAGGGGTGCGTCCTAAGCACTACCCTCGAGGCATGGAAAGTCAAGTACGGTGCTTTGCAGGATAGGGCCTGGATCTCTCCCACTCGTCGTGCGGAGGTAATGGCCACCAGGAATGCAGTCTTCCACGACACAAACTTCATCGGTGCGGAGTGCATCGGCTCGAATGATGGCCCCATGAGCCTGGTCAGCACCACGTTAAGTTCCCACGCCGGGCCGGGGCCTTCACTGGTGGGAACGACCGGAACAGTCCTTTCATAAACTCTTTCACCAGTCGATGGGGCCACAGGGACGTCCGTCCTGTGGTTCTGGTATATCTGGAGATCGCCGCCAGATGAATCTTAATGGAGGCATGGGCTAGCCCCGCATTTGCCAGTGATAGCAGGTACGGCAGCACTTGAGGGGCCGTAATCCGTAGGGGGTTGATCTTCTGTGCTCGGCACCAGATAGAGAACCTCTTCCACTTGTGACCGTAGCATTTGAGAGTCGAGGACGCCCTGGCCTTTGCAAGAACCTCTCTGCAGTCGGCCGGTATATCGTACCCTCCAAACTGTAGCGCTGCAGGAGCCAAGCCTGCAGGTTCAGCGACGCCGGGTCGTGGTGGAAGATGGCGCCTCCTTCTCAGGAGAGCAGATCCGCGTCCACCGACAGCTTGATGGGAGGGGACGTTGACAAGTCCAGAAGGTCCGGGAACCAGATCTGTCTCGGCCACGCCGGTGCGACGAGGATCATCCTGCACCGGGACCTCTTGAGCTGGTTGATGAGTCGAAGCAGCAATGGCAACGGAGGGAACGCATACAGGTATAGGCCATCCCAGGGGAACGAGAACGCATCGCCCATGCTTCTCGGCTGGGGAAACCTGCTGGCGAACCTCTGGCAGTTCGAGTTCGTCGCTGTTGCGAACAGGTCGATTTGGGGTTTGCCCCATCGTCAGAAGAGTTGATCCACCTGATCCTGGCGCAGCTTCCACTCGTGACACGCACGCAGCTCCCTGCTGAGCGAGTCGGCGATGGTGTTTCTTTCTCCTGCCAGGTGGAAGGGAACCAGGAACATCCCCTGGGCGACCGCCCAGTGCCACAGATCCTGTGCCTCCTTGGATAGGGCAGGGGATCTGGTGCCTCCCTGCTTCCGTATGTAAAACATTGTCGTGGTGTTGTCCGTGAAGATCCGCACCACCTTGCCCTTGAGCGACGGGAGGAACGATTTGAGAGCCCAGAACACGGCTCAGAGTTCCAGGATGTTGATGTGCAGGAGCTTCTCCTCCGGGAGCCAGAGGCCTCTTGCGTGGTGATCTCCAGTGTGGGCGCCCCAACCTTCCAGGGAGGCGTCCGTCGTCACCGTCTCCTGGTACGTCGGCGTCTGAAAGTCCTTGCCCGCCGTGAGGTGCGCTCGAACGCCCCACCACTGAATCGCCCGCCAGAACACCTCGTTGAGGGGGACCCTGTCTTCGAAGGTGCCCGTCGCCTGCATCCAACGGGCGTCGAGAAATTCTTGAAGAGGGCGCATCTGTAGTCTGCAGAGGCGCACCAGGTAGATGCAAGAGGACATCATCCCCAGGAGGGACTTGATGGACCTCACCCTGGCCACGTCCGTGGCTAGCAGGCGCTGCACTTTGCCCAGAATGGTCTTCGTCCGTTCTTCCGACGGTGCCGCCAGGCGCCTCACTGTATCGAGCTTCGCTCCCAGAAACAGGGCCACCTGCAACAGCACCAGGTGGGACTTTGGGTAATTTATGGTGAATCCCAGGTCTGTGAGTAGCTGGACGGTCCCCGCAGTGTGTTCGACGGCGAGTTCCCTCGTCCTTGAGCAAATGAGCCAGTCGTCCAGGTAGGGGTAGACGTGAATCCCCTGCAGGCGCAGCCGCGCCGCCACATGTGCTAGGCACTTGGTAAAGACCCTGGGGGCCGATTTCAATCCGAACGGCAGTGCTCTGAATTGGTAGTGGCGTCCCTGGACGACGAACCTGAGGAACTTTCGGTGACTTTTGAGGATGGGAACGTTGAAGTATGCATCCTCCAGGTCCAACGACGATAGAAAGTCGCCTTCCTCCAGCTGTCCCAGCACGTGCTGGAGGGTGACCATCCTGAACTTTTGTGACCTGTTGTATTTGTTCAAACGACGAAGGTCCAGGATGGGGCGCCAGCCGCCCGTCTTCTTCCTGACGAGGAAGTACCTTGAGTACACCCCGGAGCCCCGGAGCCTCTTCGGGATGAGCTCGATGGCGCCTTTCCTGAGCATCGCCCGTACTTCCAACAGCAGTTGCGTGACGTGATTTTCCTTCCTGGCCACAGGTGGAACGTGAGGGCACTTCTTCAGGAATTCGATAGAGTGTCCTCTTGCCAGGGTATCCAGCACCCAACGGTCGGTGGAGATGGACTTTCACACGCCGACGAAATTCGTCAGCCAGCCTCCCACCGGGGTGCTTCGGTGGGGGCCCTAGGCCATGGCCGGTTCAGTCCTGCTTGGAGGTGGTGGCCTTGCCGCTCTGGCCACCTTGCCGACGGCGTCGAGGTGCTCCCTGCTTGCCGCGACCCCTGTAGGCCTCCTGAGACGAGGAGCGTGCCGCCTGGCGGTAGGACGACGAGCCACCGCTGGATCCCTTGGAGGCCCCCTGTCTGCCTCCGGAGCTCCGAAAGGGCCGTCGTGGCTGAAGGGCTCCCAGGGGCCGGGCCGTCTGTGTCCATCTTTATGGCTTGGAGGGATTAGTCCACCGCCTTCCCGAACAAGTTGCTGCCGTCGAACGGCATGTCCAACACCCTCGTCTGGACGTCCTGACGGAAGTCGGTCGCCCGGAGCCAACCCCGTCGTCGTAGGCAAACTCCGTTACCCAGCTGGCGGAACCCAGTATCGGCAATATCGGTTGCCACCGTTATGGCGTGGTCCGACGCCACCTCGCCTTCTTGAAGTATTTCCAGGGCCTCGGACCTCTTGTCGTCCGGTAGGAAGTCCAATATGGGGGCCAGCTTAAACCAGAGCTCCCTGTCGTAACGGGCCACGATCGCCAGGGCATTGGCCGGTTTGATCGTCGTCGCCGCCGACGAAATGACCCGTCGCCCCATGGCATCCAACTTCCTACCCTCGCCGTCCGGAGGGGAATTCGACGTTGAGGCTCCTGACCCCGCCGCTTTCTTCTTCGCCGCCGCCGAGACGACCGAGTCTGGCGTTGGCTGGGCCCTGAGGCACAGGGGAGCGGTCTCAGGGACCCGGTATTTCTTCTCGTACCGGTCCCGTTTGGCTGGTGCCGTGGAGGGGTTCTTGAGTACCGACAGGCCCTCCTCCCAGATGTCATCTATTAGAGGCACCGCAATGACAGTCTTCCTCTTGGTCTCCCGGCGCTGATAGAGGAAACCTTCCTTTTTCTGCTCCTCCTGGCAGAGCTGGAACAATTCGGACGCCCTGGCGATCATGGCGTGGAATGAGCCAATCTTGTCGGGCGGAGAGGCCCGTGCGACGGGAGACAGGAGACCCGTTCCGTCGTCGTCGCCCTCAGAACCCGTCGTCGAGCCCACTGCACCGTCATCTCCCGACTCGTGGGAGGATGAGGAGGGAACTATAGGCCTTACGGGGGCGAGTAGAGGAGAGGGTTGGGTCCTCCGTCGTTTGTTCTCAGGACTTCCCGACGGGACAGGTTGCGGGTCCTCCGGCCTGGCCCGTGGTAATCTCGACCTTATCTCAGAGCATAAGGACTGGATCGCAGACGAAATGGCCGCCGAGCTATCCTGAGGCCTAGGTTCCAGCTGCGCCGGAAGGGAAGGCTGCTCTTCCTCGCCATCGTCGTCTTCCTCGGTTATCTCCCGAGGATCTTCCTTACGGGATCGAACCTTCTCGAATTGGACTTCGAGATTCCTCACGGCCTCGGTCAGTTCCTCCTCCGAGGCTGAATCCGAGCTCGAGGAGGCTACCGTGCCCCCCCTCGCTTCTTCCATCATGGTGGCCATGACGATGGGCTGAAAAGAGGATTCCCTCCTTGGCGGCAGGGAAACTCTAGTCCCGGAGGCAGTCTCCGCTGGCGGGGTCTCTGTCGGCTTGGCCAGAGTCGCCGCGATCGCCTCGATAGAGGCCTTTGCCTGCTGGGTAGGGGCCTTCACCACCCTAGGTGCGTCCCGGGCCTTCCCCTTAGGGGGAGGGGCGACGCCTTGCTCCCCCTCTCCCGAGATCGGACGGGGCTTCTCCCGAAGCTTACCCGGGGTCTCGGACTACCTCTTCCCCGAACCGGAGCGCTGGCTCGTGGTTGACGGTGCCGGGGAAGGTGCGCCCTGCCTGGCGACCGAAGAGCCGACCTTTCGGCGCTCCCGGAGCCAGCGGACTCGCGGCGCTTGGCCTGGTGTTGGGCCCCCGTCGCCGGGGGCGCCCGCACAGGACTTAGAAGCCCGCTCGGACCCTTTCTTCTTCTTCTCACCCGTTGAGCCCTTCTCCAACCAGCTGGCGAGACGGGATCGACGGTCCCTCATGGTCCGCTCCGACAAGTTCTTGCAGAACTGGCAGTCCTTCTTGACATGAGTCTTGTCCCCATGAAGACAGTAGAGGCATCGCGAATGCTCGTCCTCAAACACATTCTGCAGCCCGCATCCAGAGCAGCTACGAAACAGCTTGGGTCCGGGTGACGAACTCGCGTCCTGGGCCATCTCGAAGTAGGCCGCAAATCTTCTGGAATCCTCCAAAAGGTTGATTCGATGAAATCTTCACCCTAGAGGGGCGTAGGAAAATCCTGCAACGGGTACCTGTTAACGGGAGTAGAAACGGTGGAGCTTGAGGCTCGATTAACCGAAAAATGTGAACATTCACCTGAAAAAGCGCGAAAACGCAGCAAAAGCTTGAGAGCTAAGCACGAGGACTCCCAACACTTGAACGTGCGGTAAAGATCTGAAGATGGCTGCCAGAGGCGGGGCTTAGGGAGATGGCAGTTATTGGCTGTGGTCAGTATGACGCAGAGATCAGTGATTGGTTACTACTAGGAAAGACAGATCAGAAACGAAACTGATACTGATTTTTCTTTACCGAGGATTCCCAGCCTGACGACGGGGAATATTCATGAGCATGTGAATCCATGCCAGACCCCATGCTGGAGAAAGTTAATTTTCAATATCGAAATATTACAAAGCAGCAAAAGTGTCCTATTGAGAACCAAAGGGACTGGAAAATTGGGCATGCAATTTTATGGCAAGTCCACCAACATGGGGCGGTGACCTTAATTAATGCCTATGACTATTACCCAAGCAAGGAAAGTTTACAACCTGAGCAATATAAGTATAAAAGACATTACCAAAGACAAAAGGGGAGTAATGGAAGAGTTGTGAAGTCTGTCATTCATGTATGCTGAATTATACAACAACCGCTAATATAAACACAAATTGCCGAAGCCAAAATGGATGCAAAGCAAATCTGTATTGCTGTTGATATATGGTTTCTGGTGAAGTGGGGAAACGAGAGGCAAAGAGGCTGCCCTTCTGAAAAAAGATGTTCAGAGGGAGAGGAGCATCATTTGCAAGGGAATCTTTAAGAGCATAAAAGTAAATGTTGTTTGCCTATTGCAAAGTTGTTCAAGCTGTTACCGCTGAATCACAAGGTGTTTATAAAGAGCTAGTTGGGCAGTAAACCTGGATGGCGAACCCGTGAAGCAGTAGGCCTGGAAAGAGAGGAGACGAGGCAGCAGTTGATAAAGTGCTGAACTATGGTGCTAATAAACACTGTGTTATCATTTATAGTGCGGAGGAAAGAATTGTAGCAACCTGTTGTGGAAGGTTCTATTTCTTGAAGGCAGTCAGTTGTGGCATGAATCATCCTGACAAAGACAGTTTGTGTTGCCCTAGGAAAAGATTATCTTGAGATACACATGTACTTGCAATTGTCATTACTTTTGGTGCGGAAGAAAGAATTGCATAATCCTGCTGTGGAGAAGTTACATTTCTTGAAGGCATTTAATTGTGTCAAAAATCATCCTGACAAAGACAATCTGTGTTGTCTTGTGGAGAAGATTATCCTGAGATGGAGCGAAATAACTTTGTTGTGAAGTATTGGAACCTTCTATTATGCACCACAAGGTCCCAAAGACTGTGCTAGAACTTTGTTGTCAAACTGGATGTGCTTACTTTCTTTTGAAATGTGAAACAAAGACCTTGGTGGAATCTGGGGGAGGGGAATTCACCTAGAGTATAAGCCAGACCTGCTAAGATATTACAGGTTTAATTATGTTATGTTGAATTGCCATGTATTTCCTTGTTACTTTGTTGAATGTTTAAGTGTGAAGGCCAGCTATCCTTTATTAGACTGTTTCTGTTAGTTACCTTAGGCAGGGAAAACCTTGTTAGACTAGGTAGAGGGAGGCGTTCACCCAACCTTTTTGATTTAATAAAATGGCAAATTTGGAAAACTCTTCACAAAGTCATCTGCCTCAAATTTACGGCCCCTCACACTACCTTACAAAATTAGGCTAAATCGGAGATATGGGGGTTTTACTGGAGTACAGTAATGGCTGTACTCCCCGGCCACACCACACTTACCTTATCCGTTGCTGTAGGTTGTCTGTGTTAGGTGTCACAGGCGAACACGGGTAAACACGGAGTGGAGCTGCTCAGTGGGGAGCTGCCTTTGCCTCTGGCCCTTAGCCAACGGCTGCCTGGGAAAGGCTGCCCTGGAAGGGCCTCTGAAATGCAGCTGTCCCATCACATGGGGGCATGGACCAATGGGAATCAAATGGATGGGCAATGGAGGAGTGGGGAGGGAGGGTCAAAGGATGGATGAAGGTGGATGGGAGAGGCAGGGAGAGATGGCCGCCATGACAGAGGCAAAGAGACACTTAACTGCCTGAACCAACTGATACGGGGTTGGGTGGGGGAAGGAAAACAGCCAGACACAAACAAAGGACTACAGTACAAAAGCAGGGCACTAGATCCAGACCATCTCAAAAACAGGTTGGGAGTCAAAGGAAAACACAAATAAACACATCAGAAAACCAGCAAATAGCCCAGAAAACGACTGCAAAATACACACAAATCCCTCCCAGGATCCACCATTTTCAAAGTCGGTTATGCAGACTTAAAATCGGGACTAGTGTGAAAAATCTAAGAGAAATTGTTATTGGCGTAAATTAAATGGTGGCTATGTGTACAGACCACTTCGTGTTCTGTTACTAATGCACTCTAGCTAAATACCTGTGTCAGAAAAGCTTTATCTGTCCAGAAGACATTCACCGGAGGGAGTGGAACAAAAGGTTATATGTGCTGTGACCAAACCTGTAACAGCTTGGTATAAAGATGTTTCAATCAAAGTTCAAACAGACAAAAGTTAGTAGGTACCTCCTTCTCCTTCAATATTGTAAGCTTAGGGCAGGGAATAGCAAATTATTTCAAGAATAGGGAGATCATGGGAGAAACCTAAACACAGAGAGACCCTCAGCACATTTGCCTTCGGAACAGCAGCACAGCATAATATCCACCCCACAAGCAGCCTGTTCAGCTTCTCCTTGCACACGGTTTAAACATGGCCACCAGGGTCTTCTAGAGTCAGCCCGGTCCTCTCAGCCTCAATCTGACTATCTGAAAGTGAGAGAGCCCAGCCAATCCCAACCCTCAACAACCTTTAGGCTCACAGCAGTGGACTATCGGCCCTAATTCTAATAAAGGAGAGGTACAAATAGAGGGGGCATCTTGCTATATAAGCCAAGCTTCCCAGTTCAGTGTGATGACTTCAGGAGCAGGCGGCTCCTGTTTGCAGAAGGCTGGAGAGGGAAGATTGCTGGATGGGAGCAGTGCCACATAGACTTTGGATATTGGAGAGAGGAGTGTGCTAGAGAGGGCAGCTGGAGAAGTGTCCGCAGGAGAGAGGAGGAGGTGATCTCCACAGAAGAGAAGAAAGTGGTGAGGATTAAAGGTGAGAGACGGAAGATGGCCGCCAGCACTAGGTAGACGTGCTGACAGCGCTCTCTTGGCCAGGCTACACATAGGTGCCCACCACACCGTCTGTCTACTGAGGGGGGGACACAACGACCCCCAGCAAAGAAAGGAACAAGCCGGAGGGGAAGCCGACCACCTCTAACAGCTTTTGCTGCCCAGCGAGTGCCGCGTCAGCCCAACGGCTCGGACGAGCTGAGGCTTCCGACTGCTGCACCAAGTGAAGCGGCCTCGAGAAAGAGGAGAGCCGCCAGGGGAGACCGAAGCGAGACGGAGACATGTGGAGGCCCCACTGGGAAGCTGGAAGCGGGTGCTCCACGGTGTTGGCCCCCCCCCCGAGCATACAGATAAAGCAAGGGCCCAAGGCAGCGACTCCTGTGCAGGACCCCAGGAGGAGGCGGGGCCCCAGAAAGAAGGAGAGCACCAAGAGTGGGAGACCCGGAGCCTTGAGGAAGAGAAGCCTTGCTGGGGTTGGTCCGCTCCAGGACCCGGTGGACTTTGTGGACCGGAGCAGCGAGGAGAGGAGGAGCTGGGGCCACGGGAGGAAGCTGCGGCATTGCGGAATGGAGGGGCTGCACCCTCGCCCCGGACCGGAGGGAAGGACACCCTGCCTCGGGGCCTGCAGGGGAGCCGGTAAGAGTGGAGAATCTGCTCCAACAGGGGAGCAGACAGAGAGGACCCCACAAAGCCACCAGGGAAGGGACATCGGCAGCAGGCAATGGCGTGGGGGGCGGGGGAGCAAGGTACCCCGAAAAAGAGAAGGAAAGGAAAATGAAAAGAAAGTCTTTTATTTTTTTGAAGGGCTTACTCAGTGAACACACCTACAACCCCACCAGGGACTTGGTATACAAACGGGTGCAGTGGAGGAGACCTTGAGTGGCCCCCACCCCGCGGGGATAATTGAGCTTGAGGGGGCAAATTCAGCCACAAGTCTGCGGCGGGTGGCGGCAATCCACGAGCTGCCCCTATCGGAGCACACCAACGCAGCCCTGAGGAGTGGGGGAAAACGCAGATGCTGAACCTCTCCACACTAGAACCCCGGCTGGAACACAGCTCAAGGGGCAGACGCACCAATATTATAGAAGGTGAATCTGGAGGAGGCAGAGCCCACCTGAGGAGGTGGAAGGCGAGAAGTGAAAACGGGGAGAGCAACTAAACGACTAAAAGGTCCAACGGGTAGCAGGGGAAAGGCGGAACCTCCAGAAGCATATTGAGAGCCCTAGTGACCCCTGGAGGGCTAAGTGAGGAGAGCGGAACATCTACCCCAGAGGTTCTTACGGGGAGAAAAGGTCCAGCAGGATCAAGAGGAGTAACAATGTCTGTGAAACATAAGGGAAAGAGCGGAAAAGTCCCACAAAACCCAGGGGACGCCCCAGGAACACTCCCCAACATCTGGCCCTCACAGGATAGCAGGGAGATTGCCAAAACCATGCCTGAGGGTGCGAATGGAGGAACCACATCGGGAGAGGGGGACGCTCAGACCCCAATGTCAAGGCAGGACTTTAGGGGAGAAATTCTGGCCCTATAGAACAGTCCGTCCAAAACATTTCAAGAGCAATTTCAGTTGATGAGATCAGATCTCAACTCGGCCCTGGGGGAGATCAGACAAGACATGAGACAACTGGGGGAGAGGACGGACCTCCTGGAAAGAGGAGTACAGGAAATGGACAAAGAAACAACGGCTAACAGCGGAGCCGTCGAAAGACTCGACATAGGAACGCGGAACCTCGAAATCCAGGTGGATATGGAAAATAGGTCCCGCAGATCAACATTAGGGTGGAAATGCTGTCGGAAACGGTCGCAGACAAGGTCTTAAAGGAGGTGACCGAGACAATCTTCGCATAGATCTTGGGGGAAACGTCACCTGATAGGGTGGAACTGGACCACATTCACAGGGTGGGGAGGATAGTTAAGGGGCCGGCTGCAAGACCAAGGGACATACTGGAAGCATTTACCAGATATGCCCAAAAAGAGGCGGTCTTCCAGGCAGCAAGGAAATGGGAAGCGATCATGTACAAAGACCATTGGATAGCGTTATTCCAAGACCTGGCAAGCAGCACGCTGATTAAGAGAAGATTGATGGGCCCAGTGCTAAAGGTACTCCATGAGAGAGGAATTTGTTACAAATGGACATTCCCATTTGGTTTGGTGTTCGATTGAGAGGGGACCCAGAAGCGCATCACATCAGCACGAGAAGGAGCGGGCATCCTACAAATTGACCTGGATGAGGTCGCTGTGTGGGAAGGAGGACAGTCTGCGGATAATAGGCCAAGGCTGATGTGGGGGAGGAGGCAGATATTTCACACAGGAAATATGGCACAGAAGGAAGAGGTCCGGGGTATACTAGTAGACAAAAGGGGAGAGTAAGGGGGCGACACTGGGCAGAGGGAGCCCGAGGGGCACTCACTTGAGAGAGGGACTGAGGGCTATAACAAGCTTGGAGTAAATACATGTTGATACCCGTTCAAGTAGTTAACACAACGTCAGGGGGCTTAATACCCCCCACAAAAGGAAGAAATTGGAACAATTTACGAGGAAAAGGGGCCCAGACTTTCTGGGGCTGCAGGAAACACACCTCAGTCAAAAAGACCAAGGGCGCCTAAAGCTGCAAGGGTTTAATCAGATCTTGCATGCCTCCTGGAAGAGCAGATCTGGGGGTGTAGCCTTAGCCATCAGAAACACGATTGACTTTAGGGTCGCTGAAACTATAAGGGATCAGGAGGGAAGGTATATTGTAGTGAAAGGGACACATCAAGACAACTCATACACCTTGGCGGTAGTGTATGCACTGAACATAGGTCAGGAGCCATTTTTTAGGCAAATTCTGGGAGAACTGGAAGATAAGGCATGGGGCAAATAGTGTTACTGGGGTACCTCAACATAGCTTGGGACAGGGGACAGGATAGATCCAGGGACTCTGAGGGTGGGGGGGGGCAGTGATGACTGCAGAACTCAAAGATAGAATTGGGGGTGGAGGGCTAAGTGATGTATGGCAGGAACTGAAAAGAGGTGAAGAGGGCTACACCTTCCGATCTGGGGTTCATGGGTCGCAGTCTAGAATTGAGTACATCTGGGTGTCAATGGGTCTGATGGGCTGGATTGGAGAGGTCAAGACAGGCCCCATTGGCATAGCTGACCATAAGGTGGTATCCATGCTCATGGTCTTGGGGCGCAGGGAAAGACGGGTGTGGGGGTGGAAATACCGGAAGTTCCTTCTTAGAGACCCAGTAATCAGAGAAGAAATTGAAGGGAAGATTAGGGATTTCTTCGTACAAAATAAGAGGGGGGACACGAGTGAAAAGAAAAGATGGGATGCCTTTAAGGCTACACTCAGGGGAGAGCTGATAGCAGCAAGGGCACAGAGGGAAAAACAGTTGAAGGCATTAGAATAACAGCTAGAGGCAGAGGTAGAGACAGCAAGGCAAAGGACGGGAACAACCCCGACTAGGGGCTCCATGAGGGGGTACAGGAGAGCATTGAGGCAGCTGGAGATCGTCTGGATGAAAAAAGCTGAAGGGGCACTCAAAGTTCGCCAAAAATATTACGTCAAAGCCAATAAGGCTGATGCACTCCTTGCGCGCCTCCTGAGAGGGGCAACATTTAAAAACGCGATCACACCCCTTAAAACAGGCACAGGAGAACGGGTCACACGTGAGAGAGATCTACAGGAAACACTGGCAGAATTATACAAATCCCTATACACATCGCAGAGCCCACAATACAACTTGCAGGCAGAGTTCCTGGAAAAGATGAGTTTGGGAAAAGTTGGGAGGGAGTCACTAGAATCCCTCAGCCGGGAGATCACGGAAGAAGTAGTAAAAAGGGTGATTGGTGACCTACCATCAAACAAGGACCCGGGCCCGGATGGTTATACTGCAGCCTTTTATAAAAGGTTTGCAGCAGAGTTGACCCCACATCCGACGTCCCTGTTTAACACTATCAGGCTAACAGGGAGAATAACCCCGTCTATGGAAGAAG
This sequence comes from Ambystoma mexicanum, assembly GCF_040938575.1. Taxonomy (NCBI): domain Eukaryota; kingdom Metazoa; phylum Chordata; class Amphibia; order Caudata; family Ambystomatidae; genus Ambystoma; species Ambystoma mexicanum. Next base: position 740,965,829 of record NC_090939.1, on the reverse strand, counting down.
CCGGGCTAACATTGATTCTTAAGCCTAACAAGGCTCCAGGAAGGGGAAACCACGCAAAATAAACAATTGGTGAAAATGGACATAACAGTCGTACATTATAACTTGGTGGAGGTTTTGTGGATCCTGAAACAGCATAGGCCCAAGCACCTATTTGAGAGCACCATATCTAAATTAGTGGCAGACAATTGGGATAAACTGGTAAGAACCAAGGGAATCACAACCTACTCCTCCCCCTTCACACCTATATTCAACAACAGGGTTTTTACACCTGGGCTAGAACAAGGGGCATTCAGGCAATGGCAGGAAGGAGGTTGCAAAAAGCTAGGGGATATGTTCTGGGACGGGGAGGTACTCTCATTCGAGGATTGCAAGAGGGAATTCGGGGTGAAGGAAGGGAAAAGGCTCAGGTATGCACAGATACGGCATTGGGTTCTGAACCCCAGAAACAAACAGGCAGCAACCAGGAATATGACACAGTTTGAAAAGTTCCTCTTATCCAATGACGGGTCAAAGGGGCTTATATCTAACCTGTACCGAATCCTAGATAGCGCACTACAACAATGGCCATACATGCAGGGATGGGAACGGATCCTGGGGATGGAGATCGGAAGAGAGGAATGGGAGAGACTATGGAGGAAGATCCCCAAACTAGCAAGAATATCCCAACTACAAGAGGGGTGGTATAGTATACTATTCGGCTGGCACTACACACCGGCCCTTCTCCGTAAGATATACCCTGAAACCTCAGGAGCCTGTTGGGCGGGGGTCTGGGATGGAAGGCACGGCAAAGCACATTTGGTGGAGATGTACAAAAATAGAACCTTTCTGGCAAGAGGTGCAAAAGGCGCAGGAATAGGCCTATGGGCCGGGAGGTAACAGACCACCAGAGAAAATCATGCTAGGAGTCAGAGGAGATGCCGGGGAGGGGGAACCCAGAACTCTGGGAAAAGCGAGAGTGGTTCTCACGCTCGCAGCTATGACAGTAATAGCGCAGAGGTGGAAAGGTACAGAGGTACCCATGGTACAAGACTGGCTAAGGAAAATATGGGAAATGGTGGTTCTTGAGTGGCAACGTATGCTATATATGATAAGGTTCCAACCTTTGCAAGGGATTGGGGAGATACTTTGGCCTTCCTCAGACGATTTCCGGATTGGGTTGTGCCCCCCGCGCCTAAGACTACTGGACTTCCAGAGAACCTCCGCGAACGGTCCATGAAAAAAATGGACCACGGACAATGTGGAAACTGCCTCTGGGGATGGCAGGGAGTGGGCGGGGAGAATGAGTTCATATGTTGTAAAATTAATAAAAAGATTTTTAATAAAAAGTGTGAGACAGGAAGCAAATAGGGAGGAAGAAAAATCGGGAGTGGAGTAGAAGTTGTTGGTAGTAGCAAAAGAAAGGAGGCAACAAGTAATACTAGGAGTTGATTGGAAGTCAGTAGTAGTAGCAGAGAAAAGGAGGGAGGAAGCAAAAACAGGATTGGAGTGGAAGGCGTTAGCAGGACAACGGAAAAGGAGGAAGTAAAACCAGGAGTGAAGTGGCAGGAAGGGACAAAAGGGACAAAAGCAGGTAGAAGGAGGGAGGAAATAAAACATGGAGTGGAGCTGAAGGATGAGTAACATTACAAGGCTGGAGGGAGGAAGTAAGACCTGGAGTGGAGTGTAAGCTGATGACATCAGGCCAAGGTGGTAGTAAAGAGACTATGATAAATGAACAGAAGAAGGGGGTAGGCGAGAGTGAGGAGGCTGAGGATGATAGGTCTTCAGATGAGCAGAGTGAAGAAGATTGTCAAGGGGTTGACTAGTGTGCGACAAGTACTGGAGAAGAAAGTCACAGAGGCCCAACAGGTTGGAGGAGATTCCAGCAGGGGTCAGAGAGCCGAGTGGTAGTTCAAAGAGTTGGTGGAAAGAACAGAGGCAGGAATGAAGGCTAGGAGGGATTGATCCTCTTGCCCTTCTCCTTGCTGACGCCCAAAACCATCTCCAAGGGACCCCCAGAAGGTCCTGCGGAACACCAAGGACTAACTTAGTCTTGGGGTACGGGACCATGGAAAGCCCGCAACTAGGCTCTGTGGAGCAGAAAGAGAGCAATATAATGGAAGGAGGAGTGACGTAACTCCTCTGAGACTTTGGAACAGTGGCTGAGGCTTGTAAGCTTGACCTCTCATTCTGACACTGGGAACACCACTGCAAGAGACATTTGTGGAAGGAGGCAATGCTATATTTGTATTTCTTTGGGTAAGATCCTGTTTATATTTGAGTAGGCCCACCCCTGTTCACAGTCCCTAATAATAATTGTTGAACTTTAAGCGTCTGATCTTGGCATACTTCTTGGTTTCAAATGTCCAGTTCAGTCACCAGAGAGAGAATCCAAACAATCAAAGTCAGATCTACAATAAAACCAATGTCCAAACAAGTGTATACAAATAAAGTGTTCTCTACTTAACATACAGAATAAGCTAAACAAAAAAGACTCTAATCACCGACCCCTGTGTGAGGGGAAAGTACAGTAGAATTTGACAAAATAGGCTGACTGGATAACTGGGATTGTACTAATGGAGGAATTTCAAAAGCATTCAATATTTGGAGGAAAGAAAAAACTTACAAATAGTTTTAAACAAACTTTCTTGTGGTTAAGGTAAGAGGAGGGGTGATAACCAGTCCAAACGGCCCACTCTAAGGTTGTGGGGTATGGTTACCTATTGTGCCATGAATTGGCACCTAGTACACACGTTCTTAATGCTAGTTATTTGCTGGCTTGATGGCATAGAAAGCCTGAAAGGCTTTTAGGTTTGCGTCAGCTTCATGCTACAATGACAGTGTCACTGAAACCAGAGTCTCGATGCCTCTATCAGTTGTGAGATGGTGCAAATCACATTCAGGGCACTTGTCTCAAGCTCTGTGAGTTAGTTTGATGGGTGCTCTGTTGTGGCAATGAAATATTTAAAGCAGTTGGCTTGGCTGGCTCAAACAGTTGATCGATGGTGCAAGGTAGGCCGGCCCAGTGGCTTAGGTGGTGGTCCATTGGTGAAGACTTGCTTGTTCGACGGCGGCTCAACAGTGACTCAAAACTACCTTGAATGTCGTTTTATTTTGGTGAGCAAAAGCAGCTGCCACAGGTAGCCCCCTGAACATTTTAGTTGCTGTGTGTTTTCCAGAAAACAATGCTGACACCCAACAAGGCACAATGCATCCCTTGGAGTATCTGGACTTCTGGTCTCAGATTCTCAGCAGCAAGCAAGCTCCTTACGCCTCCCAGAACTTGTCGGCTCTCCACCCCAGGTATGCTGAAGGAAGGGTCTTCCTTGTTTCTTGATTTGATGTATTTGCTCCAAAGTTAGGAGGCTTTGAGTCCTTAAAACAGTATTTATCCTGGTAGGGGACTTGATGTCATGTATTTATTTATGTATGGGATTTATGAAGCACATACCTAACTGGGAAGAAACTGAACGCTGTACACAGGGGGCACACCTATGAGATGATAAGTAGGTGTGTGGATAGCAGAGGAGCTTTGATGTATACGGGGGCCAGCAGAATGGGAGAATATCTAAACTGGAAGAAGTAGGGTTAAGTGGTGCAATCATTGACTGGCAAGGTGCTCTTTGAAGAGAAAGGTCTTTAGATACTTCCAGAAGTTTAAGATGGCTGGATCCAGTTTGCTCCACTGATAACTTGTTCCTAAGCAAGGGCGCATTGCAGGAAAAGGCTGGTTTCCCATTTTTATCCCTTTTGCAGTTCTCAGTTTCCAGTCTAGTGATGTTGCCACTGCTCGTGTTGTGCTGTGTGGCAAACCAGGAGGACTTGGACCAGAAGTGATTTGATTGAAAAGGGAAAAAGGCGTTTCTATTCCTATTTCTAAAAGGGGGATTCCCTTCTTACAAAACTACACAGAGGTGCTTATCAAAAGGAAGTCCTCTGTTCAAACCTATCTATAGGACCCTACAACTAAAGAAAACAAACTAAGCAGAAGATCCTGCCTTCAGAGTTTTGTAATTTGACCTCTCTTGGGTATGCTGGGTATCTCTTCTTCAGTACCCTCTTCTGTCCTTGTCAAAAAGTTCACGAAAACGTTCTCAAGTTCATGAAAATCTTGAAGATCTCAATTTGTGTACATGGAGGGCTATCTCAATCCCTTTTCCTACCACTTGGCTGGGCCTCTCTTGCCTGTATTCACACTATGGTTGTCCCAGGGCCTTTCTTTAATTTGTTCTATATTCATATCCTTGTGCTCTTCTGGTGCTGGTGGCTCTCTCAGTCTCACAGTCTTACGTATCCCCAAGGGGTGTTGGTAACCCATTATCAGGTACTTGTTCCTTGGTTCTGGATCATGTATGTATGCCGTGTGGCTGGTTATACAACTTGGGTCTTCTGATCGCTTTCATTCAATGAAATAAATATTTAACTACGGCGTGCCTCAAGGAGCCAGCCTGTCTCCTCTACTCTTTAACCTGTACACAAGATTCATATGTCTGGTCCTCTTCAAATTGGATGTCTTTTTCACCAACTACGCCAATGACACTCAGCTGGTGGTGGAATTGAGCGGGGTCTACAAACAGAATAGTGCAAGGGTGGAAGAAATCTATACATCTATTGAGAACTGGATGAACAACAACTGGTTATGTCTCAATGCAAATAAAACGAAGCTAATGGTCTTCGGGCCAAGCCATGCCAGAGCCAAACATAATAGCTTATATCAATCCTCCCAAATAAACCACATCCAAATCAAAGTGGTAGATGGAGTAAAAACATTAGGAATGTACATGGATCTCTCCTTGAGCGCGAAGCCCATGTTCTCCAATTAAAAAAGAAAAGCGCTTACCACCTTCGTCTCCTTAAGTCAATACGCCCTTACCAAAGCGAAGAAAATTGCGCAACAATAGAGAGAGCCACCATCCAATCAAGGCTGGATTACAGCAACGCCCTTATGTTTGGAGAAAATAAGGGTCATATCATCAAATGCCAAAACATCCAAAATAATGCAGTACGGATTATTAAAAGGAAGTCCAAAAAGGAACACATAAGTGAGGATACAAGGAATCTACACTGGTTAGCCATCGAGGAAAGAATTGCATTCAAGGCTATGGCGATGACATAGATGCATCCAAGGGACTGCCCCGTTATACCTGAAAAGCAAACTCGTCACAAACGTACCAAGATGGGCACTCAGGTCGGATTCAAAAGGTCAAATTGAAATTGTCTGATTCAAAAAAGCCAACGGACTTGGGAAAGCCTTCCATATTAAAGCATCCATGATGTGGAACAACCTGCCTATCTTTTTAAGACAAACAAAAATACACAAGCTTCCGGAAAAAACTCAAAATTCATCTGTTCAAATGATATACCTATCATAAGAAATTGATACCCCTAATGACTATTTGAGTGCCTTGTCCTGTGATCTTATATGTTTTGTCCCTTCGTGTATTTGTCAGCGCCCTGATGCTTGCGAGCTGATGGTGATTTTTAAACAAACAAATAAAAAAATAAAAATGTCTTCTATATTGAGCCCTGCTGGTGCTGGTGGCACCCTCAGCCTTAGCTATTCCCCAGGGTTGCCTTTAACCCCTTATTCAGATACTCTTCCCTTGTTTTTGCTTTGTGGCTGTACTCCATGTGGCTAGTTATTATACCTGTGTCTCCTGCCCTCTCACAATCCTTATGCTTAAGGTACTCTTTTCCCTTCCTCTGTGCCTTTGTGCCCTTGATCGGAGATTAGGGCAATTCTTACTGTTTTCACTTCCTCTCTCTGGCTTCACTGTCCCCCTCCACCGCAAGAAACCTGTGTACCTTCTCTGATGTGGGGCTTTCTCTGATGAGGCGGCTTCGACTTGTTTGCGGTGTCTCTCTCCGGCATTCTACAGTGTTGTACCTCACTTGTATCAACCTATCTTTGCTCATTTATTTCGGCGTGGCAAATGGAGGACTTGTTCATCCCTCGCTGTCTGGATTCGTTGTTGTTTTTTGGGCTCCGGGCCCACCATGTCCTCCGTGTGGTCACTCCTCCAGCTGCGACCGGGTTTGCTCAGTCCTGGTCACGCTGCGGTTGCATGAATCGTCACCTATACGGCGACCTGTGGAGCACAGATCTGCCTTCAAATGATGTACACACGTCAGAGGCTCGCCTCCACGTATTCCTTCTCCTCCATTCAAACCTGATTATGCTTGTATTGTTGTTCTGTGACCAAGAAAGGGTGTGTTGGGTATGATCAGCTGTCAAGTCCTTGTACTAACCAGAATTGCCTTGAGCCAAATGTTCATAGACCTTTTGAGATTGTTGTTTTGAGTCACAGTAAAATAAATAATCTTCCAGAATTCCCATATATGCAGATATTGTTTTCTTTGCAGGGAGTTCAAGTGGGAATGGGAGTCCTTTTCTCCGGGGTGAGGGGTAGGGGAGAGGCACTCCCAGTGAGGGAGAAGGGAAGAAGTTTCCAGATTCGTCAAAGCTGGCCTAGAGAGATGGTGAGTTCCTCAACCAGGTAGAGTGTTTTACTTACGATTGACTGGTTGGTGATGCAGGCTGTCATGAACGTGATGCACTCTGGACTGAGTAGCATGTGCAGTTCCATGAGTATGATGTGATCAAATGGCCCTAGTCCTGTGATGAGGCCTGCTCCTGCATGCTGAATTGCATTCTTAAGCTCTCTGTTGGATTCAATGGGGACATCTCAATTGAAAAATTCATTACTTTTGAAACACGTCTCAGGGGGCATTGCTTCTGGTGTAGTCGCTTGGTGGCAGATGCAGAGTATTCTGCGAGTTCAAAAATATTGGAAGTGATCCCACTTAGACCTGAGCTTTCAGTCCGTCTTCGCTCTGCCTCTATCTTTCTTCCAAGAATAAAAAGACCCAGCTACAATTACTATCTCTTGCCCTGTAAACTCCCACTGTCCCAGCTTCAAGATTTTGGTTTAGGTTCCACCCAGGCTTTGAAAGTCCCTTCTTCCCATACAAACTGACTTGCTAATCTAGAGAGGGAGCTTTCTACATTCATTATTTTATTCATACTTGTTTATTGGCTAAAAACTGTTCAATCTTAACAATTCATCATACACAATTTATCAAATCATAAAAAAAGTTTACATTAAAAAAACATAAAAGTGAATCACATAAAAATTCATAATACCGTATTCAAAGATTGCGGCCGGCGGAGGAGGACGCGTGTGAACGTCTCTCTCCCCACCAGGCAGGAGCAGTAGCTTACAATAAAGCAACATGTTTGAAAATGGCACAAATCCCCATCCATGGAGGGACGAGGAGAAGGGAAATACATTATGCTGTGCGATTGAGAAGTTTGCAGAGCGACCGCGTGAAGTGGCCAGCAGTTCCCGCTGAAGTGAGGGACAAGCCAGCTCTGCAGCAGGGAAGCACAAACCCAGACACCGGACAAGGAAGGAGGGACGGTAAAGATCTCCTCAGGCCGGGGTTAGGAGAAGTCCTGGTAGGCTGGGGGAGAGCGGGAAAGTACTTGAGCCAGGCTCTCAGGGGGAAAACAAAGGGGCGTGGAGAAGCAAACAAAAAGGAGAGGCAGCAGAAGGTGCCCAACTACAGCGCAATCTGAGGCGGAAGGAAGGGAGTGGCTGGAGTGGGGCTGAGCCAGAATACACAGACCAGTGAACCAAAGGAGGAAGAGAGGAGGTGGCAAAGGGTTGGAACCAAGCCTCACTACACGGCGACACAATGGAGGGATAAGGTGATATAGATTGGAAAAGAGGGAGAAGAGGAAAGCTGCCCTCCTGAAAGAAGCAGGGGCCTAACAAGGGCCTGTTGCGACTAGGAGAGTATAGTTGAGACGGAGGAGAGGCCTCCACCTAAGGAGTTTAATCATGCTGTGGAAAGCAAAGAGAGCTATATGGGACTGAGTTCTGGAGGGGGCTGAACAGATCTAACGGTCAGCGCCTCCCAGCAGCCGGAAGAAGGCTCTGGATGGAAGGGAAGAAGGGTAAAGCTGCGGAACGAGGCCCCCGCACCTGCAAAGAATAAGAGCACAACGACACACAACTGGCGTACAGCGTCCATATGTCAAAAACAAGAGGGAAGGCGGTGTTGGCTGCCCAACAGACCCCCCCAGGTGAGAAAAGCAACGAGCATCAAGCAGCTGTGGTGCTCTTATAATTATTTGTACTGCAGAAGTGGGGAAGCCAGCCAAAGCCCATTGACGCAAGGGTTCAGGGAAGAAGGAGCTATGGTGCTTCGCAAAGAGGACATGCAAGCTGGTTTAAAGAATTTCAAGACCAGTTCATGGCATCCTTTCAAACTAAATTTGAAGCATTGAAAGAGGAATTGAAGCAGTTGGTACAGGAGATAAAAATCAAAGTAGCTAAATTAGAGGAAAGAACTGATACACTGGAAAAAGGTGGTTCAAAACTTGGGAGGAGGACACGCAAAAGACTGGCATAATCTTAGAACATCTCTCTGGCATATCACATAATCTGGAGATCAAGTGTGAGGACCTGGAAAACTGTTCATGGAGATCGAACATTAGGATAAAGAATATTTCAGAGACAGTGGAGGATAAGGATTTGAAGGGTACGGTCCAGCAACTTTTTGCAGAAACTTTGGCAAACAACCCGGAGAAACTAGTCCAGGAGGATCGATTGCATCGAGTAGGCCCAAGGAGAGCAGTGGAACCGGGCTCACACCCAACGGATGTCTTGGTGCCAGTAACACTATATGTATAAACAAGGGAAAAGAAAAAAAAAAAAAAAGTATACAGCTACCCCTCCCTCTTCTGTGCAGGCCTCGTGGCACCTTTCGAAAGAAACCCTGTCGGATTTGAAATCAGTGCTGCATAATACAAAGCATTAATGTGAAAAGTTTGCAACCTATTCACAATCTTAAAAGCAAGATCACTATTACTATTTAGAGTGTATATGGTGGGGTATCTGTGGGTGCACAGTATTATTGTCATTGAGGTTGCCCAATGTTTGAGAGAAATGAAAAGAAAGTAAGTCTTGGAATGATTAGCAGAAGCACAGAGTAGGTGAAAGTAAATATTTATTGGTTGTTGTTAGTTTCACAGTAAAGATCTGTTAAAGTTGCTCTGGTTCTTTAGAGACCTTTAGGGGCCTTAGTATTGCTTCATAGCAAGGTCCTTTTAACTTTATAGCTTCACTTGGTGCTATTTCCCACAAAGAGAAGGGGTCCTTGATATTGTTGATGTCTTCAGTGTCCTTAAATGCTGCTCCAAAATAAAGTCTTTGGTTGTCTGATTTTGAAGATTTGCTGAGGGTCCAGTAGGTAACTAGTTGCTTCCCTTTATGTTGTTTCTGCAAAATTGAAAACTAATAGTTACATTCGGTAGGAACATTAGTATTACTTCATAGTAAGGTCCTAAGTGACTGGTTACTTCTTAACTGCTGATTCCCTGAAAAGGGAAACTATAAAGTTATAAGGACCTTACTATGAAGCAATACTACTTCTTTCTTACTTCTTTATTTTTTAAATCTGTAGGTGCAATTAAAAAGGTAATATATCCTTTTATTTTAATAGAAAGCATTACCCGTCTGAAGTTTTAGATACTTAATCATTTATTAATCAATTACACATACGTTACTCAAAAACATACACAAATACACTCAAACATAGGGCACTTGGAATAGTGTGGGGTTAGTAGAGTTGTGATTTTAATATCGGAGGAACAATTACATTGTATATACATAGTAGCTCTAAATGGGCATGCTTTTGGGAAGAAAAATATTTTTTCGACCGGATCATCTGCTGTACCTGTTAAATTGCAGTGACACCATACAGTTTGTTGTACATCAAAGATTCTTCCTGGGTGATACCCAGCAGGTAATACAAAAAATGACTTGTTCCTGCTTGTGGATGTTACCTATCCAATGTTGTCGACACAATGTGTTTCAGCCCTTTTCACTGTGATCCGCACGTCCAGCCCATATTTTAGTATATTTGGGCCTTCATCAGGACGATGAGTGATTTTGTTCATAGAACTAATCCAATATTCTAAACCTTTCACTTTGAGGACTCTGTGGATTGTTCTGGCACATGGGGAAGTGGTTCAGGCGGGTAGTCCATTCTGTTCTCACGGATATATGTTCCTCGATGGATTGTTTCTAGATTCTTGTTGGAACCTTAGGTCTTTTGTTCAATTGGAAGACAGAGGGTATAGGTCAAGTTTGCTTTTTTGTCCTTCTGGTTTCTGATCCTCTTCAATTATGTGGGAAAACCTCCCTGATGCAGCATGTGCAGTGCTGTACTCTGCTAACCTAGGAAACACAAGACCTAAGGTTCCAACAAGGGCGTGACAGTGAACAAGATGAAAGCCCTTAAGGTGTTAACATACAATGTTAGGGAACTCAATACCCCCATTAAGAGGAAAAAAAGTAGAAAAATGTTTGTGGGGGTAAACCTAGATATTCTTATGTATCAAGAGACGCATATAAGCGCAAGAGATAAATGGAAACTGCAAATTAGAGGATACACCCAACTATCAGACAATTTACAGGGGAGTTGATCGCGATGCACAATTGGTTAGGAGTACAGGTGTAGGAATCCGTGACAAATAGGAAGGGCTGTATTTATTTTTTAAAGCTACCCTCAAAGATCAAAAAATTACGCTGACGTTGGTGTATGCACCAAATATGGGACAGGATGGGTTCTTGAGGGGGGTATTGTTGAGGCTGGATGAGTTTGCCACAGGAGAAATCATCTTGGTGGGAGACCGCAACATAGCATGGGTGCCCCTACAGGATAGGAGTAAAACAACAATACCAGGAGTGCAGGCTCCGTCCAAGGCACATAGAAGGAAAATAGTAACGCTCGCCCTCCAAGATGTTTGGAGGGTAGCAAAAGGACAAAAGCAGGGATTTACCTATTATTCCCATGTACACTCCTCCCTATCTAGAATCAATTACATCTGGGCTTCCACAGGACTATTGGGAAAGGTAAGGGCTATAGAGCTGGGATCAATCTCTGTCAGATCATGCCCTGTTGCAGATGACCATCACATTTGGAAATACGAAGGGGTGGAGGAGTATGGAAATTCAAGTTCCCACAGAACTCCTACATGATCAGGTCCTAGCTAATTCTATTGGAGAGAAGATAGAATAGTGCTTTGAGGATAATGAGACAGTGGAAGCGCTACAGGAAATGGTCTTGGATGCCTTTAAGGCGGTCATGGGGGGGCATTTAATAGGACTTAAGGCAGGGAAGGACAAACAGACGGCAGTGGGAGGAAGAATTAGAGGGGAAGCTGAGACAAATCCAGGGTCGAATAGGGATGTTTCGAACGAAGCAGACCGATAAGGCGCTATTATACTTGAAACAGTGGCATTATGTGAAGGCCAATAACGCAGACAGGCGCCTGGGTAGACAAGTGAAAAGGGGTGCACTCAGACAATTATAAAGCTTCGGAATAATCAAGGGCAGGAGAAGACGAATGAGGACATGGGGGACATATTTAGGGAATATTATCAAGCATTGTATACATCAGATAACCTCTCTGGGGATAAACAGGGGGAATACTTCGCAAAGCTCGTGCTTCTGCAGATATCGGAGGAGTAAACGGAACTTGTAGAGGAGAAAATGTGGGTGGAAGTGGTAAGAAAGGCCATCAAAAACCTACCAAACAACAAGGCCCCAAGCCCGGATGGTTACGCGGAATGGTTCTATAAACAATATCAGGACATTTTGGCCAAGACTTACAAAATTATTTAACACATTCAAAACAAGGGGTTCCATCACACAATCTATGAATGAAGCTAAACGAGTGGTATTTACTAAACAGGGCAAGGACCCAATTCTTCCAGACTCATATCGTCCAATAGCATTGATAAACTTGGACGCAAAACTGTACATGAAGATACTGACAGAGGCTTTCTACCGAAACTAATTGGACAAGATCGATCGGATTCATACCAGCTAGGCAAACGTTTCATAACACTTTTTTCCATCTTTCTCCCGATGTAGTCCCTCTCATACCCAAATCAAACAAAATGGCAGTTGTGGGGACAGAGTTGGGGATTCCCATGACCCTTCTCCATATCCTGCCTTCCATTTTAGCCAGAAAGTCAACCGCCCAACATGGGAAGATTTCAATACCATAAGTTAATTTCAACATTACTACACCTAAGTAAAATGTAATAAGCAGAATAACTAAGTATCTGCAGAACCTATTTTTTACAAATAACATCTGAACGATAATTATGTCAGTCTCCTGTTTTAAATATCTCTTGACTTCACTCTTGTTAGAGCCGATGATGCAGAAACCCCAGATAGTTTATTCTGGTGACATTTTCAAGACGTACTCCTCCCATATCCCATTTCCCCTTAACCACAGTTTTCCTTGCAGAGAAGTCCAATACCTTTGTTTTGGTTAAGGAACAAGTTACTTACCTGTAACTGTTGTTCTCCAGCATGGGTCTGGCATGGATTCACATGCTCATAAAAATTCCCCGTCGTCAGGCCGGGAATCCTCGGTATAGAAAAAATCAGCATCAGTTTCGTTTTTGATCTGTCTTTCTTAGTAGTAACCAATCACTGGTCTCTGGGTCATACTGCCCCCAGCCAATGACTGCCCTCTCCCTAAGCCCTGCCTCTGGCAGCCATCCTCAGATTTGGTAGCACGTAAAGTGGCAGTATGACCAAGTGAAGAGCCGCAGAGGGGTAGGCGGGAGGGTTCGCATGTGAATCCATGCCAGACCCATACTGGAGAACAACAGTTACAGGTAAGTAACTTGTTCCTTCTCCAGGTTGGGGTCTGGCATGGATTCACATGCTCATGAATATAAGAATACATAGCAGTATACACATGCACAACCACGGGAGGTGGAAAAAGGCTCAACATTAAGCAATACAAAAACTCAACATTAAGCATCCCTTACCTCCTCACCAGGCTCACCTTAAGCGAACAGGTTGCGCAGCACTGCTTGGCCGACCCTGGACTCCTCCCTGGAGTCCCGATCGACGCAGTAGAATCTCGTGAAGGTGTGCGTCGACCTCCACGTAGTAGCCCTGCAGATGTCGAGCAGGGGCACACCAGACAGGAACGCCGTGGTAGCAGCGATCGCTCTGGTCGAATGGGCTCTCGGACAGCCGGGCAGCGGTCGGTTTGCCAACCGGTGACAGTGCATGATGCAGCCGGAGGGCCATCTGGAAATGGAAGCCTTCGAGAGAGCCTTCCCTTGATTCACAGGTCCAAAGTTTAGAAACAGCTGTGATGTCTTCCGAAAACTCTTCGTGCGGTCCACGTAGAACTTAAGCGCTCTAGCTACGTCCAGCGAGTGCAGAGTCCTCTCAGCCGGGGAGACAAAGGCGACAGGAAGAAAACTGGCAACACCAAGCATTCGTTGAGGTGGAAGTCTGACGGCACCTTAGGCATGAAGGAGGGGTGCATCCTCAGCACCACCCTCATGTCGTGAAAAGTCAAGTATGGTGACTTGCAATATAGGGCTTGGATCTCTCCCACTCGTCGTGCGGAGGTGATGGCCACGAGAAATGCTGTCTTCCACGACAGAAATTTCAACACTGCCGAATGCATAGGCTCAAATGGGGCCCCCATGAGCCTGGTCAGCACCACGTTGTGCTCCCACGCCGGGGCAGGGGCCTTCACCGCGGGAACGATTGGAACAATCCTTTCATAAATTCCTTCACCAGCCGATGAGACCACAAGGACGCCCGTCCTGTAGTTCTGGTGTATCGTGAGATGGCGGCCAGATGCATCTTGATGGAAGCGTGAGCTAGTCCAGCCTTAGCCAATGACAGTGGGTACGGCAATACTTGAGGGGCCGTAATCCGCAGAGGGTTAATCTTCTGTGCAGGGCACCAGACAGAGAACCTCTTCCATTTATGTCCATAGCACTTGAGAGTTGAGGACGCCCTGGCCTTTGCAAGAACCTCTCTGCAGTCGGCTGGGATGTCGTACCCTCCAAACTCTAGTGCTGCAGGAGCCAGGCCTGCAAGTTCAGCGACTCTGGGTTGTGATGACGAATGGCGCCTCCTTCTCTGGAGAGAAGACCCTCGTCCGTCGGCAGCTTGACTGGTGTGGACGCTGACAAGTCCAGAAGGTCCGGGAACCAGATCTGTCTCGGCCACGCCGGTGCGACAAGGATCATCTTGCACCGGGACCTCTTGAGCTGGTTGATGAGCCGGAGCAGCAACGGCAACGGAGGGAATGCATAAAGAAATAGGCCGTCCCAGGGGAACGAGAAAGCATCGCCCATGCTCCTCGGCTGGGGCAACCTGCTGGTGAACCTCCGGCACTTGGAGTTCGTCGCCGTCGCAAAGAGATCGATCTGGGGTTCGCCCCATCGTCAGAAGAGTCGATCCACTTGATCCTGGCGTAGTTCCCACTCGTGGCACGAGCGCAGCTCTCTGCTGAGTGACAGGTCCTGAACAGCTTCCCGGGCGTCGAGCTTCCTTTCTCCGGGCCATGTCCGGGGTAGGCCTCGGAATTTCTGGAATCCTCCAAAAGCGTAACTCGACGAAATCTTCACCCTTGAGGGGCGTAGAAACTCCGACACGGGTCCCCGTTGATCGGATGTAGAAACGGTGGAGCTTGAGGCTCTATTTAACCGAAAAATGAGAAAAATCTCCTGAAAAAAGCACGAAAACGCAGCAAAAGCTCGAGAGCTACAGCACGAGGACTCCCAACACTTGAACGTGCGGTAAAAATCTGAGGATGGCTGCCAGATAGGCTTAGGGAGAGGGCAGTCATTGGCTGGGGGCAGTATGGCCCAGAGACCAGTGATTGGTTACTACTAAGAAAGACAGATCAGAAACGAAACGGATACTGATTTTTTCTATACCGAAGATTGCCGGCCTGACGACGGGGAATATTCATGAGCATGTGAATCCATGCCAGACCCCGTGCTGGAGAAATTGACTTTCAACAGATTTTCCCCCACATACTCTTCAAAAGGCATTCAATTATCTCTGCAACCCCACTTTGGTAGAATCAATCAAGAGGAAGTCATCAGCATACGCTAACCATGAGACTCGTGTCTGGCCTATTTTAGGTGAAATAAAGGAACAAGGCTCTATGGTTTCCCATATGATATGATATATATTATGATATATGGCATTTGTAACGCGCCTATACACAAGTGTTTCAAGGAGCGACAAGGCAAGGAAGGGGGGGAAGAGAGGGAGGACAGACAACAATCTTAGTAGGCCAGGTGACCTTCAGATCGCGCAAGTGCAGGGGAGGGGAAAAGTGCCAGGGGAAAGGGGAGGGGGCAGTGCTAGAGATAGAGGGACCTCATTTCAACTATAACCTGAAAGTAGAAACACTGCCTCAAATTGGCACTTTTAATGTCAGCATCTTTTTTCCATATGTCTTTCTAAATGTGATCTCTCCAACTATGGTGTAATGAGTCAGTATAACATATCACAGACTAGGCAAATTAGTTAGTAGTGACAAGTAAGCATCTTTACTCACCATCAGTTAGATTCCTTACCTCCTATAAGTGCCCTTCTTACCTAAGAACTATTAGGCATAAAAAAGCAGGATGATTACCTTGTACACTAGGCAAACGAGCAACTAGTGAAAATGGCTTTACCCATATGTTGATTTTGAATGGAAGGTGACTTTTTTCAAAATAGTATAAGCACTGTTATTATGGAAAACGTCTTTCAAAACTCATGTATTTACCATATTTTGAATTCTGTATAAATATAAACATGAGGCTTATCAAGTTTATTTTATGACTTCCTTTGTAGACTTAATTGAAACTGTTAGGCAGAATCCTGTGCAGTTCCCTTGGGGACCACTGCAAAAAGATTAAGACTACAGGAGTAAGCAGTAAACCCAATTGGTAGCAGTCTGCACCACCAGGATTTACCTGGTAGCTGTGGCTGAGCAGTCAGACCTCTCTCAAGAAGAGTATGGCAGTATACAGAGGATACACGATAGGGCTAAAAACACAGTAGAGCAAGCAAACACTGACCAGAGCTTTGTATCAAAAGTATATAAGTATTTATTTAACACACACTAAAAGAAATACACTAGCACTATAAATCAAAGCAAGTTCAAACACAGTCAGAAAAGTAAACACACCTTCTTTAAGAATTATTAGACAAGTCTAAGTCAAAACACCACTATTTGTCAAAACAGATGTGAGCGCGTAACTTAGATGGCACTCCAATAATTAAGTAAAAGGGAGAGAAAAAGGCAGGTCATAAAAATAAAACAGTTCCCAACACTTTTCTAAGACCAAAACAAGTTAGTGAAGGCAGAGTCTACTGTAGAGCCAAGGTTCATAGGCCAAGCCCACTTTAAATGGAGCAAGGTGAAATGTGCCCAAGATCACAGTTCAGAAATGCATTCAAGTCTTTGTAAAAATGTTCAAAAGAGGTTGGGTTGATTCAGAAGGTAAAGTTAGAAGGTCTGGGGGCCAACCCAGTTGGAAAGCCAAGGATTTAAGGGTCACCTTTAGCAAACCGTAGAAAGGGAGGCCAGGTGGAACACAGTACCTTTAAAGTTTCGACCAGGGGAAGAGGATCTCGTCGAGGAGGAGCTTGGAGTCGTTGCACTGCCTAGGGAAGAGACCAGCCACGGAGTTTGTCGTTTAAAAGGTGCGTTCCTTTTATTCGCGGTCACAGTAGTGAAGCTTGGCTAGCCGGCCGCCGGGGTGCTTGGCACAGACGATTCGACCAAGAGACGTCCTGGAAGGCGAAATGGCGAACTGGTTGATCCCACGAGCACAGAGGATGAAGACTCTTTCAGCAGAAGATCTTCTCTTGTCGTCGGGAAAGTGGTGAGGTCGTTGCAGCAGGGCTCCACCGGTGGTGTCGTCGTTGCAGATGGCTCAGCTTCTCCCCTCTTCGGATTTCTTAGGTCCTGTGGCGACTTCTGAAGTTCCAGTCCCAAAAGCCTTGCTTTTATGCAGAAAAACCACCATTCAACAGCCTAGCTGTCACTCATACATGCTAAGTGGTGAGCCGGGCGGCTCTCCACTGGGCCAATCAGAACAGAGTGCGACTTGAGTTGCTATGGCAACGCAGTCCAGGTTGCCCATTCCCCCACCCACACATCCTGTGGAACCCAGACAGAGTGGCACCAGTTGGAGGGCTTCTGTGGAGAAGCCCGCCAAAAAGTGGAACAAAGGGCCCGACCCTGGTTGGAGTTAGAGACGGACATGAATGCCATTTTAGAAAAGAGTTATGGCAAAAAGACCCAACCGGTGATTTTATATTAAATAAATAAACCGGCAGTATCTTTAACATTGCACCAAAAAGTGGTGCGTTTAAAATCAATGGGAAAATCCCATAGGAAATATTCCGGTGGAATATTTTGCGTGGTAACCACTGCCACCAGCCAGAAACTCGATCAGGGGGGGCTGGACAGTGCTCCCTTGGAAACAGACCCAGGGGAAATCTAATTAACCCCTTCCAGTACTTCCACAATATGATGGTTTGTACTGGTTCTGTTCACAATTTTGGACTTGTAAGGCCAATGGTGACTTTATATGCCCTGGGAGACAGTAGTCAGTCCCAGGGTATGGAGTCTATGTTTGGGGGCACTATGACACCCCTGTGTTACTGCACTGAGTGTGCTGTGTAACACATACACTAAAACAGATGATACCCTATGGAGTAAAAAGACCCCATAGCCCATAAGCACACCATAAATCAAAGACATATCTCAAATCATGCCTAAGAGTGGGAGGAAAAGAGCCTCACTCTTAGCATGAGAAAAAAACAAACCCCAAAAATCCAGCAAAGCTGCTGGGGACTCAGTAGGTTTGGTGGGAAATTAGTCTTATAAGAGAATTCTCCCTATCAAAAACACTTTCACCTGATGAAGAGTTACACTCGAAAGGCGTTGGGCTATCTGCACAATAAATATTTGTATTTTGTGAATCCTTGAAAGGTCATATGAATTATTACCGTTAAAATTAGTGATTGTTTAAACATACCAAAGTGTCTTGAATGTGCATTTAAAGAACAATGAGCCAAGCGGTTGCCCTGGTCACAGGATAGCTTACTTGCCCTTTGTGAACAAAGCATTTGGCTCTCACCTTAAGGCCATAGAGAGTGTGCAGGGGATGCGAGTTCCCTAATAGGGAACTTTAGTTCTGTATTAATTGTTTCACAACCTAGATGCCAAGGTTGTAGTTTTCTCCCCCGCACTTTGAATTACCTATTCTTCAAACTATAATTATTCCCAAACTATTAACCTTTATTACAAAAATTTAATTAGGAGTGCTTGGTGTCAACATTGGTTTCGCCAATTAGAAACATACATTCTTAACTTAGCCAAAAATGTATCCAAAGGCTTTAACCTTTGAATGCCAATAGATATTTAACAGAAGTATCCATGTTGTTAGCCCTGGTTCACTCAGCCGGAGTTTGATTAATAATGCTCCCTCAATTCAAGCTACTTGCTTTGCAATCAAAATGTAGTCATAGGCGCCCCTCTGCAAGAACAAACACGGCCCATTGACCGGTTCTTTGGGAAGGTACCCACTCAAGAGTCCGCAGCCACACAATAGACATAGGGATAGCATCACAGGATGAGAGTGATCATATACCCCTATGTGTATTGCTCAAGACCCATGACATAGTTCCTCATGAGAAGATCTATCATAAATCTGGTAATATCTTCCTTAATAATAGAAGAAACTGTATTCAGTGGCATCCAGCTAATCTCACCATGGGTAAAATTGTCTGCAAACAACTGATGCCCACTTTCATTGAAGTTTGTCACAAAAATAATGCAAGTGGCTGGAATATGTGAGGCATTTACGCTAACTATTGAGCAAATTAAGAACCAGGTGGCTTCTACTCGCGAATATAAATCTGCCCAAGAAGGTACCAATATGGTATTAAAAAAACGAAATAATTTTGACCCCAAAATTAATAAGGAAAAGAGAAGACTTGATCCGTCATTGCCACATTACTTTGGTCTTCGACCTGGAAAATCGATGCAGTGGCAGTAAACACTAAAATGAAAAAGGCTAAATCAGAATATAGAAGATGGATACGACAGCACAAAAGATTGCGTGAAAATGAGCGATGGCTTACCATTGATCACTTGGCCACTACAAAGAATATAGTGGCAATATGAAAGGGAATAAGGGCAAATAAAAAGTGGCAATTACCAATTAACTGCATTCCAGAAGCGGTATGCACCGATCACATAACCAAAACTATGGGTGTTGGCGATGAAAATGAGACTAATATTGCGATCCCGGATTCACCATGGATAGGTCAAGCGACACGCTCAGATATCCAGGGTAACATTTTACATTTAAACTCCTCTCGAGCATGTGGGAATGGTGGGATTAATAATGGCCTAATGAAAATGTGCCCCTCATTATGGGTGGAATCACTGTGGCACCTATTTACTGACATCGGGAAGTCTGGTATCTTACCGCTATCTTGGAGAGAGAGTCATATCCTCCCCATATATAAGAAGGGCCAGCACTGTGACCCTCGTAATTACCAACTCCTGGCCATGTTTGATATCCCTGCAACAGATATTACTTGCTGAGTTAAATGTATGGATAAATGATAATGAAATATTACCAGACAGGATTTAGAGCAAAGTCGCAAACCAGTCATAATATACTTACATTAGTATCATCAGAAGAATACGCATGGATATGCCGAAAAACTAAGTTATATGCTGCATATATAGACTTCAGTGCCGCATTTGACACTGTAGTCAGGAACAACCTTTGGCGTAAACTGCAGGCCTGGAAAATTCCCTGCGGTCTTCTGAAGATGCTGATGCTTCTCCATTCTAATACAAGTGTCAAGCGTCTGAATGCAATAGGGAAACTCTCTGCATCCATTCCCACTGGCACGGGTGTTAAACTGGGATGCATAGTCGCAGCAACTTTATTTAATCTATATTTGTCTAATTTAGCTGCATCATTTTATTCTAAATCTGCTACATCCTGTAAAGGTTGGCACACAGCGCATTGGCTGGCTTGGTTATGCAGATTATGTACTTTTATTAGACTACACACCAAAGGGACTACAATGCTTTCTTAATGGCCTGGGTAGTTTTGCCAAACTGAATGGTCTACGAATCAACACTGAAAAAAGTAAAATAATAATATTTGCGGGAACCTGGAAAAAACAAGTGATCTTGAGCTGGGTATTAGATACTAAGAAACTAGAGTGTTACCACATAAACCTATCTAGGATTAATAGTCGATGACAATCCTAATTAGAAGGCTCACTGGGAGAGAACTAAGACTACATGTTGGATGTTGGTGGGTACAGTGAGTGCTTTTATTGGTAGAAATGGTGGCTTCTCGGTTAAGACTCTCCTGTTACTTTACACAATGAAAATAATACCTGTCTTAACATATTGGATAGAGATATGGGCACATGGCTTCACTAAAGACCGACAAAAATCTGAAGCCAGAATGTTATGCCGCAATCTGTATCGGTGGAATTTTTCTACCTTGAGTTTGAGCTCACATGTATTCAATCCATTCTGATCAATAGATCTTTTTTTGTGTTTGGTAAACCTTATGACTTTAAATAATAATAATAATAATAATAATAATAATACCATCACCGGGGACTATGCCAAGGCCTTTCTAAGCATAGACAACTTCACTCGGATCAGTGTATGGGGGAAATATTCACTATCTTCAATAATTGGAAGAGTGGATGTGAGATTGATCTACTTCTAGGATTGATCTAAATGTTCATAGATAGGAATGATGAGAATTTCATCTACTACATGATTACATTTTATAAGAAATGTATTGAGATATTTGATCTATATGAATTCGGAGTGATTAAGACTTTGTATTGTCCTGCTTCATTACATCGTGAATATAAATGCCCCTTGTTCTGATCAAATTCCTTTTAGTGCATGATGTCATTTACATTTTTATATGGAGTTTTATGCGTTTTAATGGATGTGTTGATTTTTATGTATCATGTATGTATGTTATACACTTATAATGCCATTATTGTTGGTTTTATTTTATATATAGAAAGCTTCCTGCTGTATGTATATTAATAAAATTGAACAGGACTGACTTATTAAAAGTCACAACAACATGCTACAGTTGGTCACACTGTTATAGGTTACATCACGTGACACATATCTTATACATTTTCACTAGGTAGTAGCTGGCACAGATATTAATTCATGATCTCATTGACTAAAATCTTGTACTGCCAACATTGAAACTACATAGTAGTTCAATACAACATATGTACTATTATAAGTAAAGACAATCATATTTCAGATATGATCGATCAAATGTCATAACTGATCAACATGTTGTAATTCTATGCCTACTGTACTGAAAGGAAAGTTAGCCAGGAATGACATCATTATGCATTCGAACATTACCCAAGTACAATTTATAAAATGGGATTACAGGTAGATTCAGCGGCGGACCATACTTTAAACATGGCAATATGCAGAGATTCCAATGGAAATTTAGACAGAAATGCCAAAATGTGTCATAGCTAGGAAAGTTAACTGGTAAACATAGTGACCATACATAGTCATATATAACATTTCAGGACATGCAGTTTTAACGTGTTGAGCGGTCTCCAAATTTGCCTTGTTTTTACATATTCGCCAGTATCGTTCATTTACTGATAGCTGCCACTGTGTGCCACGTATGGCTCTCACTGGCACTTGGTTTTGCCTCATCAAGAGGCGAAACCTACGTACCATACGATTGGGACAGCGTACCAGGTACTGCTGAGGTGAAAGGAAAGTATGGACTATTCATTCAAGATACTGGAAGTTATGCAGTTTGCTCATGTAATTAAAATTGTCCACCCAAGCTTTCTTTTGAACTAATTTCTTAAATGCCGATTTGACCGCATTGTATCGTCCGCACCAAGAGCAGTTAGTTGACCAGTCAAGATTGGTATTTAAATCAATACACATTGCATCATATTTGTTATCTGCTTTAGTTTTATATATCTGCATGATGTTAGTCCCCGTTATTTTTAGCATTTGACTTACAGTGTGACATAATGCTTTCAGCGGAAGAAGACCTTTCTGTTGTAGAATAATAGCCTTAAGGGAGGTCAGACCAAATTATACGTGAATGTATTGACTGGAACAGGTATGGGGAAGACCAAAAACAGTTTGCAAGAAATGGCCTTCAACTTTATCTTACAATGAAAGGTTGCGAATAGTCAAAGCTTCCAGACCGTATGCGACCACTGGAATAAACCACTGGGTGTATAATGTCATAATGCCTTTTAGTGAGTAGCCAGCATAGTGCAATACAAAGCTGCGCACCAACATGAAGATTTGTTTGGCTCGCTGAGTCTTTCCAGTTATCAGGGCAGAATAGTCTGCGTTGCTATCCACTACTACTCCCAGATATTTATATGAGGAAGTATAGTTGATCAACCCCCAGTTTACAGACATTTTAGGTCTGTTCACTTTGTTTTTGCCAAAAACAGCATGGAGTTAGTTTTGGTTAAATTGGTACTGATGCTGTATTCGGTTGTGAAACGCCCAAGTTCTTCCAATATAGCCTTCATTCCAGTAAAGGTATGGTCAATGATGACTAGGTCATCGGCATACAGTATGGCTGTCACCCTTGTGGAACCAAATCTGACAGGGCAGGTTGCATGATTTTCTAATCAAGGGATAAGCAAAGATATATAAAGGTTGAAAAGAAGTGCTGCAAGCATGCAATCCTGCTTGACCCCTTTATTGATGTTAAATGGTCTCGACCAGCGTCCTTCGTTGTCTAAACGTATGCTGTTAGTATTGTTAGAATGAAGCTTAATCAAAATTTCAAGTAGCCACGAGGGGCATTTTAATGCAGCCAAGATGTTCCATAGCTTTTGCCGATTAACTATCAAACGCGGAATGAAAATCAATAAATGTGACAAACGGATGGATTGGAATGTAATTTGGCTCTGGTGATGATCGCATCAAGTAGACGAATGTTAAATGTCGTGCTTGATCCAGAGCGAAAACCAGACTGAAATGGGTGCAATATATGATTGCCATTGGTCCAACACTGCAGATTATCAAGCACAAGAGCAGCAAAAATGTTGCTGGTGGTATCAAGAAGTGACAAAATCCGGTAATTCTCTGGCATAGTTCTAGACCCCGCTTTGTGAACGGGGATAAGGATGGAAATTAACCAAGATGCTGGAATTTGTTTTTCTTTGCATACTTTTTTGCATAGTACATAGAGAACGTCTGCCCAACTACTGGGATCATGTTTATTACTAGAGAAGCAAGGCAATTGGGCCCGGTGCTCCAGAGTTCTTAAATTCTTTTGGTGATGATCTTTAAGATATATTGTCTAGTAAACATCAGAGGCCAAGAATTGGTGCTTATACTGGGGGAAGAAGCTGGGGGGTGTCCATACATGATATTAGTAAGATATGATATCTATATCTCTTCACCAAGAGCATTAAGTGGTTGAGGGACGGCATTTCCTTGTGCTTTATTTAACATTTTCCACACACGTTTAGAGTCACACCCTTTCAGCACGCATATCATATTTTGCCATTTCGTGTTAACTTTCTCATGTTTTCTGTGTTTACATCGCGCTCTGTACATGGTGGACAATTTCTTCTTTAAGTGAAATATAAAAACTCAGACATTTGTTTCTTTCTCAACTGGCAGAGTTCTCTACAATGCAAGTATCTAATTGCAAGTAGTTCGCCATCATATGTAATGTCAAATTATTTCCCATTGGCAATGATAGGGGAACTACTCACAGAAGCTACTTCACTAGTGGTTTTCTTAATAAGGTTTTCAATTTCATTGCTGGTCACACCTGCAATAGAAATTTCCATTTGATCGATCAGTTGTCAGTCTTTTTGACATTTTCTTAGCTTTAGAGACGTTCCATTTGATGTGAGATCCACTATTTGACACTCCAATGTTCACAGGGTTGTTTGCGTTTGTTTGCTGGGAAGATATGGCAAAGCTGGCATGGATTAGATGGTGATCACAATAGGGCATATTAACAACTTCAAAATCATATATATATATATATATTCAAATGCAGGCAGGCTGCCACAGATCTAGTCAATGGTGGTGGTTTTATTACCACTGGTCCATGTATATTTACCTGGTGTATCACTAACTGCACAGCCATTCAGAGACCACATATCCCAATCTTTCAAAAATTAGACCAAGCCACACCTCTGCTATTTTGCTGGTGTTAGCCATCACATTAGTTGGCTTGATATATTCAAAATTGGCCTTCATCGTTGGGCATTTAGGTCACCCCCAAGGATGACCACATTGTTACCTTGATGTATAAGCCATTCAGAGAATATTAGGTCTAAGGCATCATAAATGGCATTCTAAGAGTTACGGGATTGGGGGGGGGTCATAAACATTGATGATCAAAATATTTGGGGCAGCCAGCATATTTTTAGCCTTAATTTGAATTGCCAGGACATTATCAAATGCAAGTTGAGAGGAAATCTCATTAGCATTAAAATCATGACTAATACCGACAATTAGGCAACCATAGGGCCTCCCCTGATCACCTTTTTTGGCGGGGCGTTGAACTACATGGTGGGTATCGATGTGGTAATCTTTTAAAAACCATGTCTCCTGTAACAATATTATGTGGAATTTCACAAGGAAATCCAAAGACGGACCTAAATTGATAAAGTGGGCATGACCACGTGTGTTCCAAGACATGATTGAGGTTTTTCATGATTCAAGTGATTCCATTTAGCTCACATGTTTCTTAAGCCATTTCCATCCAGCTTGATTTTCAATGATGGAGGTAGTCTGTTTTGGGGTTATTCTTGAAGTAGATGATTTACCTGGACCAGTGGTCACACTGCGGATTTGCCATTGGTTCAGGGAAAGGTACATCTAATTCAAATCCAAGGAAGTCAAGAGATTTTGCCTGGGACTGTATAAGAGGCAGTAGCGGGAAGAACACAATGGATCAAAGAAATGGCACCAAATGGCCGCTTCAGGGCCTGGATAAACTCCATATCTGAGGATTGGAGTATCCGGATAGCAGGAATTTTAGAATAAATGGCAAGCAATGTAGATCGGTTCAAGAATTTCTTGGTTCGCTTATCAGCCCTTTCACTAATGGTAACTACTCTGTTGTTCACGGTGGGCTTACATTCATTTTTAGGACAGGCAGTGGCAGGTTCTCTATCATAGGCCACTTTTTTCTTACCATTTGTAGAAGCCAGGGGAGGCGAGAGTTCCATGTTTCCATATTCCAAATTAGATTGCTCGTTCACTGATATGTTGGCCTCTGCCAAAGGATTATCGCTAGATTTGCTTTCTTGTAGTAGCCAGCTCACGAGTGTCACTATTTTTTTAGATAATCATTTTTTCCTTCGATTTCCTCGTTTTCTTATCCTTCCGGATATCTGTTCATTTGCGTTGGTCGAAGAAACTGTGGAGTTTAATGGTTGATTATGTATCTCCT
This sequence comes from Ambystoma mexicanum, assembly GCF_040938575.1. Taxonomy (NCBI): domain Eukaryota; kingdom Metazoa; phylum Chordata; class Amphibia; order Caudata; family Ambystomatidae; genus Ambystoma; species Ambystoma mexicanum. The sequence goes on along the minus strand of NC_090939.1, from coordinate 740,940,486 downwards.
CAAAATCATCAGTACTAGCCAGTTCAATCCATTTTTTGGGTAAGTGTCTCAGTTTATTCATCTGCAAACGTTTTTGTTTACGTGTTAAATATTTTAGGGGTGACTCCGTGATATTATACAAATTATGCGATAACTCGCTGCTGGAAATAAGTAGAGGACTTTGTATCTCATCAGGTTTAGTGTCAATATGGACTTCATTGAGAGGGTATCAGTGTTTTTAAAATTACTGCATTCTTTGTGATGACTCAGAAGCGACTTCAATATCTCGCAATGCTTTTGTAATTGGAAATAAATCTGGTTGCAAAGTTTAATGAGGTTTCTTGAGGGCAAAATGAATCATGCTCACAGATGGTAGGCCGTGATGTTCTCTGAACCCATTTTCCTTGGGGTGGGGGGAATCATTTGGGGTGGAGATTCCATAGCGCGTTGCTCCTCCACAAATAGACTGCTGGTGTATTGGAGCAGACAAGGGGAGGAGGGAAGGCATAATAGACAGTCGAAAGGGTATACTATTAGGTAATTGATCAAGATCTGAATGTTGGGAAACAGTAAGAGTTGAGGTTCAGTGCAGCAAGCTTTTGCAGCTTCCATAGTTGCTCTGTTGGCACCGCATGGATGATAACATAAGTCCAAAAGTGAGTTATCGTCTATCGCCCCCAAAGAAGCATTGGAGGGTAAACTGAAATTAGCTTTTACCTTGGGTGAGTGGATAACTGCTGGTACTTTAGTCAAAAGTGGAGCTGACGGATGACCCGTAGGGTCATTACTTGGTTTAAAGAAGTCAGTGATTGACCAGGTTGTTTAACAGCATTGTGTTTAGTATATTTGGATGCAGTTTTCGTAGGTGAAATAACAATATCATCTTGTTTCCGGGCTATGGGCACATCACATTCTTAACGATGATAGCCGGCCGATTTACCATATGGTTTGTTCGATCTGAGGTTGTAATGTTTAAGCTTACTCATTGTTTTTCCAGGCATGACTATAATCCAGTCACAAGTGCTTAACTTTCAACAAAGTAAATGAAGGAGTCAAACGCTTGGGGCTTTGCAAGGAGCACACAATGTATGAAAAGGTTCTGTAGCACGCAGCACGTTGTCAAGGATGCAGAGTTCTCAGAGGGGTTGACAAGTCTGCCATCCTCCGTCGAACACCGCCAAACACACTCGTCTTCCACACTCCGCTTTCAGGCTCCGCGTGAGCAGCTATGGAGATGTAGAGACGGCGCTTCCAATCAAAGTAGGCAGAGGAGAAAGACTCGAGTAGCAGCAAAACAGGTCCACAGCACCGGCAAACGCACTCGTCTTCCACACTCCGCTTTCCTTTTCCTCATGGTTCAAGCAAAACAGCCTCTACTTGGGCCGAACTACATTGACGGAGCCGAAACAGGCAAATCACATTCGGTGCCTGGAGTAGATTCAAATTTTGGGTACCTTAAACCCTGGGCATTATGAATATCAAAAACATTTCAATGGTAGTTGACTTGAGGGATTTGAAGGGAACACATGCTGTGAGGCTCCCTCTGTGCCTCGCTGACCAGGGTTACCTTCCACCACCAGTCCGAGTCGCTGATCTTCCATTTGTTGCTGTAATCCGATAGTCCTTGTGGCCATATATTGAACAGCCAGAGCCTTGTTCAAGAACGAAGGATCCACTTGCCATAAGGAATGACGTTCACTTGTAACCATGAGGGTCTGGGAACTTTGCACCCCTATGGATTTTAGGGGTCGGCCCTCCAGGCTTGGCTAGTACCCATAGACTGTATATGTAGCGGGAAGTAGTTAGCCAGGTTTATCGTGCCAGTTTGAACTGACACCAGAGTTAATCCTTTATCCATGAGTATTGTAGCAGAGGGGGGATCCAAAACTTGATCTGTCGCCAATGGTTTGGATCTTTTCCCCATTGCTATGATGTTAAGCTGAATCTTCTCATGTAAAACAGTAGTTGGACCCTCTACTGAATTTAATGAGCAACCCTCGATGAGATACTACATCTTTTTTCCAGAGGCATGACCCTACTCAGAATCTGCTCCTTCTGAGGCGAAATTGGTAAATCATGTTCTATTAGTCCTTCTTCCGAAAAGCTGTCTAATGATTTTTAGAGCAGACTTTCCTTTCGGCATAATGGCTTTTGCTGGAGAGATTTTGCTTTAGCAAAGGTGTATTTTATCAAGCTGTATTATGGTCCATGCGGCAGGATGATTTCACTAGAGCTCAATTATCTAGGGTCTTGGGCACAGTTGCCATATAGTGGCTCCAATTTACACAAAGATTAGCACACACTGGGATTAAAAAGTCAGTGTTTCATCTAAATTGTACTAATGTCATTATGTGGAACAAGGAGAAACTACAATGGAAACATGCAAACTGTATTAACAACATAAGATCACGTGTCACAAATTATCTGCACCAACTGGTTATCCGTTCCTGTAGTCATCGGCATATACCTCGTTCAATACTCCATGTTTAGATGTCACCTAAGATAAGCAGTTCCTGAAGCACTATAGTAGGCTTGGTATTCATACAGGGTGAGCTCTATTCATTAATGGTGATTTTATAATATTAGAATGGTTAAGAGATCATAGCGATTTATCCCCTCGACAATGTTCCTGCACTTCAGACTATTGCATGCTTTTATATAATTCATGCCACTTACGCCGACCAAACTGTCACTCACAGCACAAGCACAATGTATAGCTGCCCTGCATAAGCTCACATATGCACACTCTAATTTATAAAATGACTGACTTTGAGAGAAAGCACTCAGTATAGTGTCATGGCCAGACGGGCAGATACCCTGTATGGAAGAAACACGGCCTACAATAAGACGAAGGAACATAGAAAGTTTATTACATTACAACACAATAAGAAACAAACCAACAGCATGCCCGCTGAAACCTTCCAGCAGGTGAGGTGGGTAAGGGGGCCCGTCAACGCATGTAGTCGTGCTTCGCACTAACTCTGTATTGCACCCAATATATCCTGTAAAGCATGTTAAATGGCAATCAACATTTGGCAACAGGGATGTTAACTGGCACGATCGTGCCAGTAAATTATATCTCGGGGGCTGTTGAACGACTGGTTGGAGTTGAGGTACCAGCAAGCTATATGCGGCCCGGTTAGCAGGAGTGGATGCTGATCGGCTAATTGGCAGCCTGATATCCCACAGGAGAGGTGAAGCAGAGGTGCAGGCCATTTGGCTGCTTCTCCGGGTGTCACGGGCGATCGCTGTGTCAGAGGGAGCACCACTGACCGGTGAGCCTCGGCAGGCGTCTGGCGGTGGCTAGGGCCCCGTAAATCTGGTGTATCCCGTTGAGCAGCAGAGACTGCTGGGGGCGGCTGTGCGGTGGCCTGGTGAACTCTTGGAAAGGCGGCAACGAGGTCAGGGGGGACGAGGCAGCTTCGCTCGGAGCAGTGGGTAAGCACCTTGTCAGGCACCGAAAAATGCTTTCACCGAGGTATTCTCGATGGGTGACTGACCTGCAAAAGATCAGCACATGAGCATGTGGCGGTGCTGTGACGCGTACTGGTCTATTGAGTTTACTGACAGTTGAATGCCTCAAGGCATGGGGCACGCACCCGACGGGAGGGAGAAGGGAGCTGGAATGTAAGCAGTGCAGACATCCTACAAGCTAACATTTAAAAACCGAAAAGGGGTAAGAAGCATACAAAATGGCGCCTGGTTGCCAATGGATTTAAGGATGCAAGCAGCAGGTGTGGCAGTGGCGCAGCTAGACTTAAAGCAAATCACGCGTAAAACAACGTTGAGCACACAGAGGTGCAGTCTCGTCACAGGCTAAAAGAGCAACAAAGCCCCCACAAGGTGATGGGCGGATGGCAATGCAGCTGAATCATACTGAACGCAAACGTATTGCGGAGGTGGCTGCAGGTAACAAGAGTAAAGTGCATCTTCGGCAGGAATAAGTCACCCGGTCAGGTTGAGATAGGGAGGTCACCCAAGATGCAGCTCCCCACTGTTAGGCAGAAACCTGTGCAGTTCCCTTAGAGCCCACTGCAAAAGATTTAAGACTACAGGTGTTTGGCAGTAAACCCACTTGGTAGCAGTCCGTACCAGACAGATTCACTTGGTAGCTGTGGCTGAGCAGTCAGACTTCCCTCAAGAAGAGTTAGGCAGTATATAGAGTATACACAATAGGTACAGAGATACAGTAGCACAGGCAAACACTGACCAGAGCTTTGGTGTAAAAGTATATATTTATTTAAAGACACACTTATAAATTACACTAGCACAAAGAGGTAAGTAAATTCAACACACAGTCACTATTATATATATATACAACCCTAATAACTTATTAGACAAGTCTTAATGAGAAACACCACTTATTTTCAGACAGAGGTGAGCGCTTAACATAAGATGGCACACTAATAAGTTATTAAAAAAAAGGGAGGGAAAAAGGCAGAATTATGGAGGCACACAACTTTTCAATACTTTTAAAAGAACCACAGTAAGGCAGGATAGGCAGAGTTCTACTGGAGAGCAAGGAAGTCAATTGCAAGGCCTACTCTTGGAGAGAGCAAGCCGAAGGGGCCCAGGTTCACACAGTGGGGTTATGCCCAAAGAGTCTTGTAGATAGTTTGCACGCAAAGAATTAAATTAAAGTCAGGAAAAGTTAGCTAGGTTGGTCCCTGGCCAGCCCAGGTTAGAAAGTCGAGGCTTTACTGTCACCCCGAACGATCTGTCGCAAGGGAAGCCAGGCGGGACACAGTACCTTAAGTGGGAAGGAAGCTCCAGCGGGGGCAGTTGTTCCTGGCAGCTGTTGCAAGTCAGTGTTTCGTCCAGAGGAAGAGGAGGTCTCGACGTGGAGGAAAGATGAAGGTTGTTGCACTGCCAGGGAAGAAACCAGCCGCGGAGTTCTTCGGTTAAACGGTACTACCCTTCTATTTGCGGTAGTGGTAAACCGTGATATTCCAGTTGCCGGGGTGCTTGGCACAGGCAAGGCGGCCACGAGATGCTCCAGGAAGGTGAAAAGAAGGCAAAACTGGTTATCCCCACCAGTCAAAGGAAGAAGACTCTCTGGACTGGAGATCTCCTCTGTCGTCGGGAAAAGTGGTGAGACGGTTCAGCAGGGCTCCACCGGTGGTGTCGTTGTTGCAGGTCGGCTCAGCTTCTCCCTCCTCGGATTCTTAGGTCCTGTGGTGACTTCTGAAGTTTCTGTCCCCAAAGCCCTGCTTTTATGCAGCAAATCCCCATTCATTCAGCCTAGCTCTCAATCAAACATGCTAAGTGGTGAGCCAGCTGGCTCACCACTTGGGCCAATCACACAAGAGTGTGACTTGAGCTGCCAAGGCAACTCAGTCCAGGGTGCCTAAACCCCCTCCCACAACCCCGGTGGTACCCAGACAGAGTGGCACCACTTTTGGAGGCTTCTGTGGAGAAGCCCGCCAAAAAGTGGAACAAAGGGCTCGACTTGGGTTGGAGTCACAGAAGAGAACACAAACGCCATTTGAGAATCGAGTTCTGGCAAAAAATACCAACCGGTGAATTAATATTAAATAAATAAACCGGCGGTATGTTCGAGGCTATAGGAATTAAATAATTAAAGTTGGTAGCCTCGAACAATGGGAAAATCCCATAGAGATATATTCGCGGTCGAATATAAAAAGTAGTATCCAGCCACCAGCCAAAACTCGATCAGGGGGGACGGAGACGTGCCCCCTCGAACAACAGACCCCAGGGCAATCAAATTGCCCTGATCAGTACGTCCACAATATGAAGGTTTGTACAGGTTTCTGTTAATAATTTGGGACTAGTAAAGCCAATGGTGACTTTACATGCCCTGGGAGACAGTAGTCAGTCCCAAGAGTCTATGTTGGGGGGTCGCTACGACACCCCCTGGGTTACGGCACGGAGGGTGCTGTGTAACCCACATCAAAAGCACATGAAACCCTATGGAGTAAAATACCCCATAGCCCACAAAACACATGGAAAGACAAAGGAACACCTCAAATCATGTCTAAGAGTGGGAGTAAAAGAGTCTCACTCTTAGCAGGAGAAAAAAATAAACCCAAAAAATCCAGCAAAGCTGCTGGAGGACTCACTAGGTTTGGGAAATTAGCCTTTACAGAGAATTCTCCCTAACACCCACCCACTGCATTTGGTTAAAAAGGAGACACTTTACAACATTTGTAGTCAGGGGGGACACTGACTGGTGCAGACAAATAAGACCCGGTGGTTTGGGCGGACCCACAAATTTCATGGCTTTCATGATCCAGGTTGAAGCAGAGGTGCTGCTGCCACACTGTTGCCATCTCTTCTATAGAATATATAAGATGGCCAAAGAGATGCATAAAAGGACAGTGAATTACCTTCAATGATCTACAGGAAGCAGGAAATAGATCTTTATGCTCAACGGAGGCCCTCGTGTCCAAGATGTTATCTCCTGAACTATCCCAATGCCTCAATTTATATACATTGGTATAGAGCCTATGAAGGTTCTAGGTTGTCCTGGATAACACATCAACATGTTATGATGCTACTGATTAGCCACCTGGAAACCTGATAACACGTGCGCCTATAAATTGTTGTACCGGCACAACATGTTTTTTTCTACTGTTACCAACTCCCACAACTTGAAAACCATACACCATGGGCAACAGATTTTTATAACAGTATTTCTGTTATAAATCTCGTCTGGTCCCAGCGCCCGCAACTGAACAGGGTCCAGTGCTCTCCAGACCAGCGATTGAGCACTGTGTCCCGGACAAGGCGGCTTCCTTAGGAACTCCGACAGCAGAATTTCCACCAAGCCCGCGGAGCAGCGAGAAAGGACTACTGAACCCAAATTCACCGGAAATTACAGTCGTCCCGACACTGCCAGCCACGGGGGAGGGGTCACAGCTTACCCAGGAAACGGCGATCCGAGCCCAAGGGACGGCTGGTGGCCTCATGGGTCAGTCGCCCGACATTTCACTCCAAGAACAACGCCACCAAGTGAAAGCAAACCAGCTGGCCTGCCCAAGGCCAGTAGGGGCGCCATCGGTGCATCTCCCAAAACCACGACCCCTGAACCGGTCCAGCGGTGGTCCTGCAGAGCCACCATCTACGCCGGTAGTGAGACGCCTCTTAAACGAAAGTTCCGCCTCAACACCAATTCCCAAACAGCGCCCCCTGTCAGTGGGCTCTCCAATCGACTCATCAGGCCAAAATAAAAGGGACCTTCTGTCCATAATGTCAGCAGTCACAATCGCCCTAAACCCCTTCACTAAACTGTATGAAGGCATCAATGAAAACTTAAAGGATCACACCTCGATCCAGGCCTCCATGCTTGCAAAATTGACCTTCTTGGAAGGCTACATTACAGCCCTAGACGGGCAATTAAAAGCCTTGAAGCTAAACGCGGACCGTGGTACCACAACAGTTGCGTCTGACATTAGCCCCAACGGTGAACGTAGTTGAGTTATGTTATGTTATGTTATTTTGCACTTATATAGCGCCTTATATACCATTGGTATGGTCTGAAGGCGCTGGTAGGTTGAACGCCCTTGGGAACCGCAGTTCAGATCAGTAGAGAGAGTAGGGAGAGTCAAAAAGGTGCGTGTGAGCACCGGATATGTGTGCAGCTCGTGCGGTACTTGTGTAATAGCTGCTTCTTATCGGTAGGTGTGGTGGTTGAGAGATCAGGAGAATGTGTTCGTTCTGGCAGGATTTATCCGGAACGGATGTGGCTGCGTTAGGCCTGAGGAAAACGCCTGGCTGGGGGTGTGCGACCAGCAGTGTTTACATAGAATGATGTGGAGTAAGCGGCGGATGTTCGTATGAGAACAGTTATACCGAATGGTGTCATAGTATCTCTGTGTTCTAGTTGAGTGGTGATGTAAAGGAGAGAGCAAGCGTGGTGGTGTGATATGATGGGTTATATGCTTTTTCAATGTGCAAGCCTCTAAATGCAACTTTCCCAGAGAGGCTACTGGGCGAAACTTCTAAGTACAATTTTCCACACAGAGGCTATTGGGTACACTTCTAAATTCAATTTATCAGAGAGGCTATTTGGCACACTTCTAAATGTAACTCTCACAGAGGCTATTGGGTACACTTCTAAATGCAATTTTCACAGAGCATCTACTGGGCACACTTCTAAATTCAAGTTTCCAGAGAGGCTATTGGGCAAACTTCTAAATGCAACTTTCCAGAGTGTCTATTGGATACACTTCTATAATCAACTTTCACAGATGCTATTGGTAGCACTTCTAAATACAACTTTCAAAGCGTGACTATTGGGCATACTTCTAAATGCAGCTTTCACAGAGGATATTGGGCCCATATCTAAATTCAATTTTCCACAGAGAGGCTATTGGGCGCACTATTAAAATCAATTTTCCAGCGAGGCTATTGGGAACATTTCTAAATTCAATTTACCAGAGGGGCTATTGGGCACACTTCTAAATGTAACTCTCATAGAGGTTATTGGGTAATTGGGTACACTTCTAAATTTCACAGAGGGGGTATTGGGCACCCTTCTAAGTGCAACTTTCACAGAGTGGTTATTGGGGACACTACTAAATTCACAGCGAGCTTATTGGGCATACTTCAAAATGCAACTTTCCAGAGTGTCTATTGGGCACATTTCTAAATGCAACTTTCCAGAGTGTCTATTGGGCACACTTCTTAATGCAATTTCACAGAGTGGGTATTGGGCACACTTCTAAATGCAACTTTCACAGAGTGGCTATTGGGCACACTTCTAAATGCAACTTTCACAGAGGATCTTGGGCACACTTCTAAATTCCATTTACCAGAGAGGCTATTGGGCACATTTCTAAAATTCAAGGAGAGGCTATAGGGTACACTTTCTAAATGCAACTTTCACATGCTAACATTCACAATTCCATCTAGATGCGGCGCAGGCCAATATTCACAATTCCATCTAGGTGCGGACATGCTAACATTCACAATTCCATCTAAGAGTGGACATGCTAACATTTCTCAATTCCATCTAGGTGCGGACATGCTAACTTTCACAATTCCATCTAAGAGTGGACATGCTAACTTTCACAATTCCATCTAAGAGTGGACATGCTAACATTTCTCAATTCCATCTAGGTGCGGACATGCTAACATTCACAATTCCATCTAAGAGTGGACATGCTAACATTTCTCAATTCCATCTAGGTGCGGACATGCTAACATTCAGAATTCCATCTAAGAGTGGACATGCTAACATTTCTCAATTCCATCTAGGTGCGGACATGCTAACATTCACAATTCCATCTAAGAGTGGACATGCTAACATTTCTCAATTCCATCTAGGTGCGGACATGCTAACATTCACAATTCCATCTAAGAGTGGACATGCTAACATTTCTCAATTCCATCTAGGTGCGGACATGCTAACATTCACAATTCCATCTAAGAGTGGACATGCTAACTTTCACAATTCCATCTAGGTGCGGACATGCTAACATTCACAATTCCATCTAAGAACGGACATGCTAACATTCACAATTCCATCTAAGAGTGGACATGCTAATATTTCACAATTCCATCTAAGAGTGGACATGCTAATATTTCACATTTCTATCTAGGTGAGGACATGCTAACATTCACAATTCCATCTAAGAGCGGACGTGCTAACATTCACAATTCCATCTAAGAGTGGACATGCTAATATTTCACAATTCCATCTAAGAGTGGACATGCTAATATTTCACATTTCTATCTAGGTGAGGACATGCTAACATTTCACAATTCCATCTAGGTGCGGACATGCTAATATTATGGCAGTCTATGTTATTTGGGGGTAAGATAGAGTGGCATGGGCTTTCTGGAGTGGAGTGATTGCTCTACTCCCTACCCACCCCACACTCACGGTTTTGGTGGTGTCTGTTAGCTGCTGGCTTCCTTGGCATCCCCTGCGGACACCTGCAGACACATCTTGGAGCCGCCAATAATGGAGCCGCCCTTGGCCTTGGGGCCCTTCGCCGCTGGGGGCTGCCGGGCAGAGTCATCAAATCCGTCTCCACAACAAACTTTTCCATCCTCTAGCATCGCTCATTGTCAGCCGGAGGGACCAGCTCCTCGAAACTTGCTCAATCACGAGGTCATCGTTATAACAGACGAGACTCAACAAACGGCCCAGCCCCGAAACCCATCGGCGAGGCTAGAGGATGGCTCCTATCCCATCTTCTCAACAGCAAGAGCAGAAAAACAGAACCAAGAAGGGAAACCTGCAACTCAAAAAATTACACCAGCAAAACAAACAGCTATATGTGTTGACAAAAGCCCTATGAATCCCGGAAATCAAATTCAAATGGTGGCTGTGCCAGCAGGAAAGCAAAAAGGAACCGTCTCTTCTCCGCGCTCCACAGAACACTCCTTAGCAGAGAATGATTTAATGGATCTCTCTCAATATATGGATGACCCCCAAACCGCTCGGCTGATCAAGGGGGGGTTAGCGACTCTGGAGCCACCCCACCCGATAATCCTGGGCGATCTGGGAAACTTACAGGAGATTTCAACAACCAAAGACGCAGGCAAAGATGACAAAGGGCACACATCCCTGACACTGGAGGACCGCAGGAACAATCGCCCCAGACGGCGAGCACGCCCCTTTAACAGCCCGCCAGATCGTAGAGCAGTGTCATTCGCCTCTCCCCGAGTGAGAGATGCGTCGGGCAGAAACAAAGCGGCCGCCAGTGTATCATCGGTCCAGCACGCGCCAGGGGGGCGCCAGTCAGAACGCCCCGCAAAGAAAGGGGAACACCATGCCTCACCATCTACCTTAAAAGAGCAAAGGGGGGTGTGCCAGTCGATCCACTATTCTTCAAGAACAGAGACTTACCGCAAGGAAACCAAACCTTCGATTGTGTCTCCAATAAAGTTGAAACAGCACAGAGACAATAAGGACGACATAATTCTTAACCGAAGAGGGCTATTTGCACTATTCAGTCTGATCCCAAAACTTTGTGACATAAAATCGCCCGATCTAAAGATAGTGGATCCCTACCACACACATGACAGAGCTAAAGTGAACATCCACATTGTTTCCGAGAGAGTGAAAAGGGAAATAGTGCGAGCAAAAGAGGACTTGGCCGCTCTAGGATACATCATCAATCCCCAAAGTTCAAATTCAAACCAAAGGGTTTCGGAACATCTTGAGAGAAACTCTGTCAGACAGGACAAAACCAACGGAAAGGAGAAGGGACGAGAACGTAAAAGAAGCGCGGGACAAGTTCAAACTGGGGACACTCCCAATGCAAAGCCTTAAGACACCGCCGCGCAACACCGGCGGGACAAACCAAGGTTGCTCAAACTGATCAAAACCGTTGATCGCCAGACAGCCAGGTCCCCCAGGACAATCTGTAAATCACCTGAAGGGGTCTTGACACAGTATTCAGTGCAGAGAACCGGGCCAAACACGAGAACAACAACACAAGCGGGACCCTCCACGGCAAAGCAAAGCGACAAACGACAGGGGTTGTGGGCCTGGCTTCCCAAGGTGCTGTCCCAAACGAACAAATAGCAACCCGCAGGTCGGCTGGAAGGGCCTCCAGATCGTCCGACGGTCGACCACCACGTAACACCCCTCCACTTTTGTTCCTAGAACACCCGCGGCCACTTACACCTCACTACGACGGGAGATGCAAATCTAGCATCCTTCGATGTCATCTGCTTACAAGAGACTTGGTTGGTCCAAACACCTGCGCTGAATGGATTTGACATAATTTTGGCCCCAGCCAGCAAAGGGCTTCTGGGTCGCCCGACGTCGGGCCTATTAACGGCCTACCGGCAGGGAATTGGCCTAAAACACAAGGCCACACTTCTAGCAAACCTTTCGATCTTGGCAGTTCTACTTGATTGGATTGAAAACTCCCATTCCAGACCTTCGCAAATTGCGATTGTGAACACGTACTGGAATCCGGCTGCTATAAACCCACAATCCTACCTAACGATGATGGAGAACCTGGTGGACGATATTCAAGCAACGCACCAGGTCCTAGCCATCATAATCTGTGGGGATCTAAACATCAAATGTAGTGAGGAAACCATAAAACCGGACAAAGTCTCAAATCGGACGCCAGCAGCAAAAAGAGGGCGCCTTTGGGCGTCCCTAATGTCCTCAAGAAACCTGGTAAACCTGAACTCGGTCTTCCCGAATGTACATCGTCTGCCAACTTGGGAACAGGGTCTCCTTAACGCTACTATCGACTACATTTATACATCAAGACAACTTTTGGGAAAGGTCAAAGCATATTAAGTATGCAAAACAACAGCCAGCGACCACAATCAGCTTACAATGTCACTGGCTTCCCGCTTTTCACAGCCTGCGCCGTATGTTCTGGCAGTGGAAACAAACCAGCGCGGAAATCGACTGAACCTGACAGCACGTGCAGTTGCAGCCCTGCAGGCCAAATATGTCCGGAAGGAGAACACCGAGAGCATCGAAAATCTGGATTACGTTCCTCTACTGGTACAATACAGGTCGAAAACTACCCAGCAGTCTTCCTCGAGCATTCAACCTAAACACTCTCATGATGCTGCTCTTGTGGCCAAAAGGCGTGACTTTCGCAGGTTGAAGAGACAGCTGGGAAACCAGCCCCAAAACAAAGACTAACTAAGGGTGGCAACAGTATCCTACAAAAACTGGGTAAAAAATCACCGCCAACAGCTTTATCAGCGGGATGCGGAATGCATGTTAAAAGCCATTTGTGGAAACAAGGCAAAGGGGTTCTGGTCATTGTTAAAATCTCCGGCCCCTTCATTCAACAATTCAACAATCAACGCCATAGCCGAGCAAAAATGGATCTCTCACTTCGCCACAGTTTTCCAAGCACCGGCAACAACTTCCCCAGCAAGAGAGGCCGCAATGGGGGACAATCAGTCGGCCACGGACTGGCTAAAACTGGACGATCAAGCTGAAATCGGAGACCAAATAAAAAACTTAAAGACCTCGAGAGCTGCGGGCCCTGATGGCATCTCTAACATAGACTTGAAAGCAAACCCAGTTGAATGGGCTTCGATGATCGCGTCGATCTTTACAAAATGTGCGGCGCAGAAAGCCCTGCCGCAGTCATGGACCAAATCCATCATTGTCCCGATCTATAAGAAAGGCGACATCACAGATCCGCTAAACTATCGTCCCATCGCATTGCTAGATTGTATTGGCAAAGTTTATGGGAGCCTGCTCCTGAAACGATTTAAAGCTTGGGCAGAGTTGGCACCGTGCAACGACAAGTTCCAAACTGGATTCAAAAAGAAGATGGGTACGGCGGCGAACATTCTAACCATCAGTACCCTAAAAAGTAAGGTCTGGGAAGGGAAACCTCGAATTTTCGTTGCTTTCATCGACCTCTCCCAGGCCTTTGACTTAGTGGACCGGAACCGACTATGGCAAAAACTAGAAGGGTGGAGTTGCCCCCAGGAGCTTTTACAGCCAATTAGAGCCCTACACTCGGACACCACCTTAAGGGTCCGACTGTCACAAAGGGGGAACTTATCAGGAGAAATTTCGACTGAACGGGGGGTAAAACAAGGCTGCCCCATGGCTCCAGCACTGTTTCTGGCCTATATCGGTGACCTTGGGTCATCAGAAAATCTGACACGCACTTTTCCTCCACAAGTTGCAGAGGTGAAAATAAGCCATCTACTGTACGCCGATGATCTCATCTTACTGGACCAGACACAGATCGGCCTCCAGAGGCAGCTTTCTAACCTTCTCGTTTACATGCAGGAAAACAACTTAAGAATAAATAAAGAAAAAACAAAAATTCTGATAATGGCAGCTGGGCACAAAAAAAACATCGACAAATTCACATGGCGCTTGGAGGAGCACGAGATCGAAAGGGTTACCGAATATAAATACTTGGGTGTACCAATTGACAGCTCGAGACTTGAGACCGCTATCCAGGCATCTCTCCTCAACAAAACCAAGAAGCTGGCTTCTCAAGGAAAGGCAATCGACATCAAATTTGGAAAATTTTCCTGTATCCCAGTACTAGAATTTTACAGGAAAAAAGTTGTGCCGTCTATCACCTATGGGGCTGAAGCCATGCCATTGATTCCAGCAAAAACTTGGCAATATCTAGAAGGCCTGTTTTGAAAGTCGGTGTTGGGCCTGCCAAAATCTACATCCACCGCCGCAATTCGCCGCGAGTTGAGCCTCCTGTCTCTAAAGACAACGGTAAATATCAACACACTCAGGCTATACAGGAAATGTATAACGGACGACAGTGATCACATCTATGGTCTCCTCAACAAAGAAATCCACTCTGGTAAGGTGAAGATGCTGACAGACTGGAAAGATTTCAACAAGGCCCAACTGGAGTCGGTGGAGTGTTCGGATTTCGATCTCAGCACCAATCCCACAAGAGTCTACCAGCAACTAAAAGATCTAGACTGGATTCAAACTCAAGATACAGCATTTAAGAACAAACTTCTTCTTCACCTTCCCCCATGTGTCAACAAACTCAACGAGCCGATGAAATACCTGCAAAAATTCCCCAACAGGGGGGCTCGATACGCGCTCTTGAGAATAAGACTGAATCTGCTAGAGACCAACGAAATCAGGCACATCAGAGGACTAGTGGACTCAAGCAAATGCCGCCTGTGCGGAGCGGAGACTGAATCAATCAGACACCTGCTGCTGGTCTGTCCAAAAACTATAACTCTGAGAGCATCCTACTTCAAACACCTAACCGGGGACGACAGAGGGTGGGACGAAGACACCGGGTGGCCAAGACTGATGGGAGGAGACCGCACATCGTGGCTCCTAGCAAACACAAAAATCTTGGAACACACCATGAAATTGCTAACAGCCGGAGGGGCCCACCCTGAGTAGTAGCAGTGACTTTGATTCTTTCTTTCTTTCTTTGCAGCAACTTGTCTTTGTAAAGTTCGCTTATGGAACATATACAAATAAAAAAAAATTAAAAAAAAATTAAAAAAAATAAATAAATAACAGTATTTGATATACAACATCTATGTGTATTATATTATCAATTGGAAGACAAATATTGATATGTACATGAATATAAAATATAACACACCTCTCTCCTTCTGCACTGAAAGAGAACAATAAGAATTCTCTCCGTTTCCATGTTTCCCACTCACCATCAGTCTCAATGCTATCCTGTTCCATGTTTGTCCATTCTCTAGAATTACTGCATCATCAAGAACTTTGTCTACTTTTAGTGGACCAACACATTTACTTTCCCCCTTCACAACACCAAAGGTTTCCGCACCCACATTTGATCACCAGTCTCCACTCTCGTGAGTTTATTGTTGAATTTATTCTCATGTATCCTTTTAATTTCCTTATCTTTCCTTCCTTCTTTGTTTCTTTCTTTAATCATCCAAAACACATTCTTCCTAACGAAGGGGGACTTACTAACGTGGCAGATTTTCTTCTCCTTAAAACTTCAAACAGAATGAGAACATTAGTTGAATGAGGTGCAAATATCTATGAACATACCAATTTCTCTATGTCCTCCTCCCACACCCAACCAGAACTAACTGCCATGTGTACCCCTTGCATGAGCATTTTGTTGAATCTTTTTACAATACCATTTGTGGAAAGCTGAAATAGGGAACTTCTATGATGTTCCACATCCATGTTATTTAGAACATTTTTCATCATTCTGGATATAAATCTCACTCCATTTTCTGTTCCAATTTTACGGGGAATACATTCCCTCTGGAATATTTAATCCATAAATTGCACAACTGCTTTGGAATCTGCTTCACACAAACATTCAACTTCAACCCACTTCGAGTACAAATCCACTAATACTACTTCAAATTTCGTGATACCTCCTGTGGACCATAACAGCCCTAACATGTCCAAAGCTACATATTCCCAAGGGAAATTTGTAAGTTGAAAAGGTTTGAGGGGTTGTGTAAAAATTATGAACACTTGGTCAGCGGATGCACATATTGAACATTCTTTAATCATTTCTTCAACTTCACCATCCAGACCTGGCCACCAATAATCAGCTTGCAATCTGCCTTTAGGTTTTGACATTCCTAGGTGACCAGCCAGCTCCAGAAACTTTTTCCTGACACCTTCCGGTGGCACAATGTGCCCATCATGAACAACATAACCATTTTTCAAACCTAAATCATCTCTTACTCCATGAAAGGCTCAAAGCCCCGTGGCAGATGGCCAACCTGACCAATTAATTCTAATAAATTCTTCATCTGTGATAAATCATGATCCTTCCTCTGGGCTGCATTCCAAACCTCTTCTGAAACAGAATCCTCAAAAACCCAGAACACATCTTGTACAGGTTCTTCAACCTCCTCATAATTAGTATTACAAATATTACTAGAGAGATAATCCTCAATTACATTATCTTTATTAGTCACGTTTGGTTTCGAAATCTTGATCCTGTACTCAAGTTACCCAAGTCGTCATGCGTCTAGACACCATCTAAACCTTTTCACGTGAACACTGAAACCGGAGTGTTATGATCTGCGAGTATGGTAAATCTCCTCCCACACAGAAACGTTTTATATTTCTTTAGAGCCATGTCACTGATAGTGCCCCTTTCTCAATGACTGAATATCATCTTCCGCACTGTCAATGCTCTTATCACCTTGCAATAGGACAGCTCCCAGACCGGAACAGCTAGCATGTGTCCTTATGAAAATCTTCATAGTGGTATCAAATGCTGCTAAAACTGGGCTGTTAGAAATAGCTTGTTTAATATCTAAAAAATCCTTATCACAATCGTGGGACCATTCAAATATATTCCCTTTCTTACATAGGGCCCTTATGTTTTTACATTTAGAAGAACAATTCATAATGAACCTTGAATAATATTCAACAAAGCCCAGAAAAGACATAACATCAGGTTTGTCCTTTGGTGGAATTATTTGCACAATGGCCTTGACCAATCCTTCTCTGGGTGCCACTCCTTCACTAGACAATCTGTGTCCTGAATAGTCAATCTGGGCCACCCTAAAACAACATTTGGATCTTTGCAAAGTCAAACCTGCATCATTAAGTTTATACAATACAATTTTAAGTTTACCATTAGGCTCTTCTATAAATGACCCCATCACCAGAATATCATCCTGGTAATAGAAACATTCCACTAACTTCACTATAAACATCCATCACAGCCCTTTGAAAAAAAGCAATCGCTGAAAGGTATCCAAAAGTCATTCTCTTAAATCGTAATGTACCTTCAGGAGTAATGAACGTGGTAAAATCTCTTGACTCCTGGTGTAGTTTGATTTGATGGTATGCCGATGTCAAATCAAGGGTGGAAATCACCTTGGCACCAGTGGTGAAACTAATAAGTTCCCCAAAATTTGGAAGTGGCAACCGATCAGCAATTGAATTCTTTTTGAGTGTACTCAAGATGACACATAGGCATGCACTACCATTGGGTGTCACGATGCCCGCTCCCAGGGAGCCGGCTCAGGCCCTGCGTCCCCGAAAGCGGACATCAAGTCCCCGGGGAAGGTCCCAGCAACCCCTTATAGGGGCCCTTTGGACAGCGTCCTGGCGCCTGTGGCGCCAGGCTCATAGAAAACGTCAGTCCTGGCGTCACAGGCGCCAGGCTCATTATGAAAGTGTTTGGGTGCACTTACCTGATGCAGACCATGCTGCAGAACCCCGGCCTCCTTGAGGCCTGAAAGGAACTACTTTACCTGTGGGACTCATTTACCACCCGGGTGTGGTCGGGGAAGGATACATACCTGATTGGAGGAAGGACACATTCTAGGAACTTCTTCCAAGGCTATTTAAACCACACCCGATCAGCCACACGTGCTTCGCGTTGTTCTGCATCTAGCAGCTGGACGCTCACCGTGTCTGCTCCTGCATCCTGACTTCTGCCACACCTGCCAGCATCCTGAATCATCTGCAAAGGAAGGGAACAAGAGAACAGAAGAAGGAAAAGGCCTCACCTGCTAAATCTGCATCCCAGAGACATTTCGCCGACAATCCTGAAAAGGAAGACATTTATTTTTAAAAGCACATCGCATTGATCGCTGCAGCGCCGCATTCTACTCACCTTTACAGGGCGCCTCCATGTTCAGCAGCGACCATCCGGATTCGCAGTCGTGCCCCCGCGCCTAGGGAGAAAAAGACAAGAACAAAGGTGAGAGAAAGAAGGGAAAAGGGAAGCTAAAACTCCATGTTAAGACTTACCTGTTGGGTCATTCCCTTTTCATTTCGGTTCCGCGCCGCATCCAGGCAATTTCGGACCCCGGCCCCCAAGGAGAAAAAGACATCAGCGTTAATGAGTGAATGAAAAGACATTACCAAAACACTCATTAAAGACTTACCTGATTTCCACAAGGATTTCACCGCTCACCTCGGGGCGGTGCCTGTTCCCCGGCATTCCGTACCCCGGCCCCTATGGGGAAAAAGACACTAGCATTAGAACATTAATGCATCGACACAAGGGGAACCACTTCTAGAAAAACTTACCTGGAAGTCAAGCAAGTTTGGTTCTCACCCATCCGAAAATCCAGTGACGTAACTGGATACCAACGCGCCCCTGCATCAGAAGCAGGATGGAGAGCTCGTCCTTCCAAACCCTAAGGTGAGACGCTACGGGGAAGCACAGAAGGGTTTTGAGGAGGGTGAGAGGGGTAAGTGGGAGGCCGATTGCATTACCCCGCAGACCGTTAACCCCCTATTCTCACCTACAGAAGGATACTTCTGCGAGTCAGACAAGCCAGATCTGGGGCCCGGTCCAGTCCGTCTTCCGAACCCTGCGCATCACCTTAGACGAGGTCACAGCAGCGCGAACCAGGCCAGCGCCCCCGTGGGAGTCAGGTGAGCGTTACATTGGGCTTCCCAGCCATCACCACCAGCAAACACCATTCAGCCGCCCCAACTCGTTCAATTAGTTCTTCTTTAATCAACCTTTTGATTTCTTTAGAAAACGCCTTCCTTACGGCAAGAGGCACAATTCTCATTTTGGCAGCAACTGGAACAGCCCCTTCTTTTAACTTTACCCAATGACACCTACGTCTGAGGCAGCCTAGTTTATCTATGAATACATCAGAATTGGCACTTGTAGAGGTAGCGATCGTGGTGAACTTACCTGGGATTTTTGGGTCAATAATTAGTCCCATCTCCCTTTGTTGATACCACCCTAGCAAACATCCAACCCTATCTGAAACATACACTTTTGCTTTGGTGGTTTTGTTCTTACATTCGATGTTCGCTAGGAACAACCCTATCATTTGTGCACCACCATAACCACTTACTTTTATATGTGAAGACCTTAAGCTAATATCAGAAAAGCTGTTTTGCTAAGTTTCCCTGTTGATGGTGGTATAGTCTGAGCCAGAATCTATTCGCATTCTTACTCCCACACCATTTATTAACATAATAGAATGGGTCTTTCTCTCACCCCCCATAGTGTGACCCACTTTGCAGAGTGACCAGGTCACACCACATGTTTCACCATCAGAAGTTGTGTTCTCTAAACATTAGCCATCAGTATTGTCGGTCATTTTCCAAACCACTTTACAAGACAAATGTTGGTAATGTCTTGCAAAGTGTCCCTTTCTACTGCACTTCTGGCCAGGGTAGTCGGGGTTGTTCGCTAAATGTGAATAGCTACCGCATCTGAAGCATTTCCTAAGACCCATCACCCTGTTAAAGCCTTTTTTACCATCAATATTTTCCTCATTGTAAACCCGTTTGGGATGTGGTTTCGAAGGAGTAATGATGGGTTTATTTTTAGAAAATGTCTTACCCCTGTGTGGTGCTACTGCATTTATGGAGTCTTTCATGTATTTGCGATCTAGCTCTTTCACACAGGCTAACATGTGCTCTAGCATCTTGCCAATATCCAAGACTTCTTCCAAGCTTGGGTCACCCCTCGCCCACATTTGTTCCCTTATTTTGGCCTTTTACTTTCAACATTAACTGATCCATGCAGCATTCATCATATGATGAGCCAAAGCTACACTTGTTGACAAGCTCTCTAAGGGCAATAATAAAGTTTTCAATAGATTGGTATGTTCACTAGTGCTAAAGCGATAGCACTGTAATATAATGCTTTTTTTTCATAATGTTTGTCAAATATTTTCAATATGATCTCATAAGCAGAGGGAGCACCCACACCTTCGTCAGAAGCTTCAGAGAAAGATCAGATCAGGGAGGATCTTCAAAATGTGCATGCATTTGTACCCCACAGAGTACATAAGAAGAACCCTGCATCGTTCATATTGAAATTGGGGCCGTGCATAGCATGGACAGTCAAAGTAATCTCTCCATGTGTCCCAAAGAACCGCAGGCTCTCCAGGGGACGTGTGAAAGTGTGGAGGTAGATTGGCCATAGTAACACAGGGTTGCCTAAACAAAACAAACTTTCAGTACAATCTGCAAAAAGAAATGGGAGAAAGGCATATTAGGAATGCTAATGGTATAAAGCACAATGGCAGCAACAGTCAAACACACTTGAGTATTGTCCACTGTGAAGGTTCATCAATGAGGCCTCAGGTAGGGAGAGTCTGTAAATGATCAAACGGTGATCTCACAAGATAGTTGAGAGGGTAGCGATGGTGGGGTGGCTTAACAGTAAAAGGAAACAGACAAAAGTGTTCTTGAAGACCACTCAGCAGGTGCGGGCAGCTAAGTAGAGTAGAATCCGCCCATAATTTGCCATCCGAGGGGACCACTGCTGGCAATGTATAACGCAGAGTCCTGGCGAAATTAGGCCAGTGCGGCAGTATCGGAGAGGCTCCGAAAATTGTCTAGCTACGTGAGCGAAAACATAGCATTGATGTTGAAGGTAGCAGGGATGCGATTATGCCGGAAGCATAGCCGAGGCGATCTTTAGCAAAGACAAGGAATGGAACCGTGGAGTTGTTACACAGGCAGCGCAGAAGACATGCTGCTTACCAGTAACCAAGGAAGCGTTTACAGCACGTAAGCAGCAACGTGTGGGATCTGGTGAACAGATACTCTACTCGGATAAGCACCGATCAATGAAGTTTGCAGCCATAAACATGTCGGAAAGTCTGGAAAGGCACAGGAGGTGATTATCCACCTGGAAACATATGAATATTTTCACCAGCAACAGAACATTTTTATTTCTACCGTTACCAACTCCAACAACTTGTTTATTGTGACAGTTGACATCGCTATTTTCAAAACCGTACACCATGGCCAACAGATTTTTAGAACAGTATTTGATATACAACATCTGTGTATATTATATCATCATTTGGAAGACAACACATATATTGATATGTACATGAATCTAATATATAACAGACATGGCCCCCAAGCTAAAATGGACCAATATGCTCAGACCATGTTTTTTTTTTAAACCAAGTTTATTTCTGGATCAAAGCCATATAGGTAAATACAACTTAACATTTGCCATCAATTATTATTAAGGTTCTGTGTCTTACCTGTGTTCATTCCTTGCAGTTCGTAGAAGTTCGCTTTACCTTCAAAGATTTTCAGTTTTCAATTCCCCCCCATTCTCTCCTTCCCTCCATCCCCCTCCCTTTAGCAACCTCTCCCCCTACAACTTTAACCTCTACTTTACACTTTAGAGTTCAGTAGATTTAGGATCTTTTCCTGACGCTTGAGTCCCGGCGTCTTTACGTTTGGTAGGTCTCAGATGACGTGTGTTTCGGAGTAGACGCGGTTTGAAGAATTGGGCTGTTCTGTCCCGCACCTGTTCATGGAATGGGTTCCAGATAGTTAAGAATTTTAGATATTTTCCAGTACTGAGAGCACATATCTTCTCTATAGCCATTATTGCCCAGACCTTGATCCACCACCGTGCTGAGGTCGGGCCCCCTTTGTTTTTCCAGTTTGTGCAAGGGTCATTCTTGCTGCTGATAAGAAGTGAGTAATGAGCTAGGCTGTCGTTCCTGACATTGCGTATTTACCTTCTATGGGGACTCCTAAGAGAATTGTTTTCAGAGATCTCAGCAGTACAACCCCAGAAATGTCCTTTATTTGGCTTAGGATTTACTTCCAATAGGCCACGGCTTTGGGGCATGTCCACCACATATGGAATAGGTCTCCCTTCTCACCGCAGTTCCTCCAGCAGTTTGGGGAGTATGACTTTGTGATTTTATGAATGCGGTTCAGGGACATATACTATCTGAGGCATAGTTTGTAGGCTGATTCCTTTATTGTAGTGCATCTGGAGGTGCCGTGTGCACGTGCCCCTATTTGGTTCCATTCCTCCTCTGTTAGTGGCTCTTGCATGTCTCTTTCCCAGTTCATTTTGTATCGTGAGATTGTCGGTCGGTTGATCGTTGGAGAGCAGTCTATAGAGTCTGGTGACCCCCTTCGCTGTGTTGCCTTCCTGCAGAGACAGTTCTAGGCCAGATGGCATTCTCGTGCACGCTCTCTTCATCGTTGGGCGAGTTATCCAGTGCCTTATTTGTGCATATCTATAGCGCTCATTTTCTCCTATATTGAATTTCTGCTGACAGTCTGTCAAGAGTAATGGGGAGCCGTCTTTGTACATGTCTTTCAGGTACATAGTCTCGACCCCCGATCATCCCGCCCAATACTTTCGTTGAAGACCCGATGTGAAATCTGGGTTGTGCATCAGTGGCGTAAATGGGCCCCTTCCGCTCGGGATGCGTTTCTTTTTCAGGGCTTTGTCCCAGCTTTGCAGTGACCATTTCATCATTTCTAATAGCGCACCCCTGCTCTCTCGGTTTTCTTTCATCAGGCTCAACAGAGTTATTAGGGGGGGCTAATGAGGCTGATTGTTCGATTCTACACCATCCCTTATGGTTCTCTGGTTTTGCCCACCTCAACATTGGTGCTAGTTGTGCTGCAAGATGTATCTGTCCATTTCTGGAACTCCCAGGCGACCCATGAGCGGGGAGAGCATTAGGATTCGTTTCTGGATCCTAGGTTTCTTACCGTGCCAAATAAATTTTAATATCGCGTTTTGCAACTCTCGGATCTTAGCTGGCGATATGGGCACCGGTAGTGAACTTTACATAAAGGAGACGAGGGAGGATAGTCATTTTGACAGCTGTGATGTGGGAAAATCATGACAGCTCCTGAGATTCCCATCTGAGCATGTCTTCCTGTAGCTGTTTCCACAGCAAGACTATGTTTGCCTGATATAGTTTGTGTGGTTCTCTAGTAAGGTGGATCCCTAAGTATTCCAGTTTTTCCCCCACCCAGCCCATCGGGAATGTCCTCTCCAATGTCTCAGTCACTTCTCTCCTTGCTGTTATGTTCATGGCTTTTGATTCGGAGAAGTTTATGAAGAACCACAAGATCTGTCTGAATTCCTCCAGTTGGGCCATCGATCTGGGCATCGTATTTTCTGGGTCTCCCATGAAGAGCATAATGTCGTCCGCGTACAGGGCTATTTTGTGGGTTTCCTGACCAATCGTCACTCCCATGATGCTAACATCTTGTCAGAACTGCATTGCGCATGGCTCCATTGCCATCGCGAAAATCAGAGGGGAGAGCGGACAGCCCTGTAGCATGCCCCTTTTGATCTTCACAAACTCCGTGCTCTCTCCGTTGGTCCTGAAACTTGTCGATGGGTGTTGGTAATTGAAGAGCACCATCTTGGTGAATTCTGGATCACAGCCGAAGCGCTCCAAGATCAGTTTCAGATAGCACCAGTCCATGCTATCAAAGGCCCGGGTAACATCCAGAGCTGGCACTTCAAACGTCTGTCGTGTTCGACGTCCCGCATCTATGACATCTACTGCCCTTCTGACGTTATTGTGTGTGTGCCGGTCAGTGATGAACCCTGCTTGGTCGTCGTGTATTATGTTCGGCAGGATTTTCATTAGGCGAGTTCTTAGGATTTTCGTATAGATTTTTGCGTCGCTATTCAGCAACGCGATGGGACGATAGCGTGCACAGTTGTGAGGATCTTTACCCGGCTTTAGGGGCAGTATAGTTATAGACCTCCCCATATCAAGCGTGACCTTCCCCTCTTCTCTGATTGTATTATATAGCTTTGTCAACGGGCTGAGCTATTGGGTGCGGAACATCTTATAATAGCCAATGCCAATGCCGTCTGGACCTGGAGTCTTATTCATTGGTAATGCTGAAATGGCTTCGCTGATCTCTTGTGCCGTAATTGGGTTCCCAAGATTATTTCTGTCTTGTTCAGCAATCTGGGGCAGCGGGAGAGTGTTGATGTAGGCGAGTTGGCGTTCTGGGTCAAGATTCTCGCTACTTAAGAGTTCCTCATGAAATCACTTCATTATTTCTTTTTTGTCGAGCTCCGCCGTGTGGGGTTTTCCATAGACGTTGTTTAGTTGTGCTATATAGTTCCGGGTTTTTTGCTTTCTCAATTTCGGCACCAGGAAGCAATTCACCTTGCCTCTGTGGATATAATAGGATTGTTTTGTTTGTAGCAGTGACTGGACGATCGGGTCCGCCGTATGATTCTCCAGTTGAGATCTAATTTTCCGAAGCACTCTTAAGGATTTCCTCGAACAGTGGGCTTTGTGTTGGGCTTTGGCAGCTTTCACGTCTTTTTCTAGTTGGTTTGTCACCAATGCTCTTTTCTCTGTAGTATGCCGCTGCCTGTGACATGAATTCTCCCCTGATCACTGCCTTTCCAGCATCCCATATTACCCCCCCAGTTTGTTTCCCCATTTTCGTTTTCTTTGAAGTAGTTGTTGATAGTGGTAGCCTCCATATGGGCCCTTAGCCCTATGTCCTTCAGGAGGATTTCATTTAACCTCCAAGGTGGTTTTGCTCTGCTCCCTTCCACCCACCAATCTATACCCACCAACACTGGCGCATGATCTGAGTGATATTCCACTCCTACTTCCGTTATTTGCGGGACTAATGTTGTGGATACTAAGACCATCTCTATCCTGGAGTATCTAAAGTGGGCAGCTGAGTAGTGGGTGTACTCGCTGTTGGGCAGAATCCCGTGCAGTGCCCTTAGTGACCACTACACACAATTAAGACCACAGGTGGCTATACAAGTTTTACCTTTGGTACAAGCCCGTACTACTATGTTAAAGTGGTAGGAGTAGTGGAGCAGCCAGGTTTATCTCAAGAGTATTTGAGCAGTAGCAGATATTACACAAAGGGACCACAATTACTGTGACTCAAGCAAACACTGACTCAAGGTTTCAGGTAAAAAATATAAGTACATTTATTTTTAAACCAATTGTTATAAACACACCACTTCTATTAATTCAAAAACCACACGTAAAATACACTACAACTAACCAATTCACTTTGTACGGTATAACTTCAAGGTAAGTACCCTGTGTTTTAGTGGACCGGTGTTGTGAAACAAAAGACGTTACCGGGAATACACTTGCAATCACTTTTTGACAGTAATGACAGTTCAGTCTTACTAAAGAAACACGTATCCGCGGCAAGAAAGGTTACCGGGGTGGGGGGTGTGGCTTGGGCAGCCATGGAGTGTGGCGTGCTTCCTGTGCAGCTCCGGAGGATCCGACAAATGATCCGTGAAACTACCTACAAAAACGCTCTATTGGTTCCAGGACTGACAGCACAGGCATGGGAATGTGTGCTCTGCACACTGTATGAAGATCGAATGAATCATGTGTGTAACTCTGAAGGAATCGCTCGGCGGAGAATGCGGCTGCTGGATACAATGTTATACAAAATGGCCGTTAACAAAGGAATCGAAACTGAAGCACCCGGAGCGGATGAATAGAGCTGGCAGCCATGGGGAAAGAATGATGCTGGCGAGCGGAGCTGAAGCAGACCCCCCCCCGCGGCTGTAAGCCGAGTGATTGCACCGTGATACGTCGGCCTACCAGAGGCGGGCCGATCCAGAAGGCAAGTGCCCGGGGACAGTGGGGGCGTGAGGTGAGGGGCTGGCACACAGCACTGTGCAGTCCCCGGTCGCATGCAGCGGGAGTTCAAGCAGCGCACTGGAATAGATGGGCCGCGCTACGATGGACACATGAAGCGCTCGCCCGGCACTGATTAATAAGTGGAAGACTGCAGTAAGAGGCGGCGAATAGACCACGGCGGCTGCTTAAAGAACACTGCAGCAGCTGATAAGGGTGGAAAAGAACACCCGGCAGTAACGTCTACTGGAAAACACAGGGGACAAACACTGAACTGTTTCTATTGAAAGGCCTATTGTGCTCCTGGCAGCAAAGAGCAATATAATAACGGGAGCTGCTGATACCCTGGAGGGCTGAAAAGATGTAGTTGGCCCCTGAGAAGTCAAAAGAGTGAACAGTGGACGCCGCCACATAGAAGTATGGCATGGAGTGCGAGCTCAAGCGGACGGGGACACAGACAGTGATGCGCAGACTACGAGGAGCCTGGAAGCTAGGGGGTCACATCAATGGAAAGCGTGGTCTCTAGGACGCGGTGTGACACTCTGAAACGTGGGAGGGCACAACCCATTCTGAGTAAGGGCTCAGCAGACATAAGCTAACGCCGGTGCTCCTCTGGGATAATCGCCCCATGTCTGTAGAGGCACACCGGCACCGAATCAATACAGAGGAGCAGGACTGACACACCTGAGGTTAGGCAACCTCGGGCGCATAACGGAGGCCGCAAGATGTCGGGGCGAGGGGCTGTGAGCAAGAACAAGAATAAGCAATCCACAATGGAGATATTCGCCAAAACGCAACAATCTCCTGCGGCCATAACGAACAAAGGCTTGATGGCACCAGCGGAGGGCACCACAGCAACTGAAAATCATCAGATATTAGCGGCCATCACGGAGCTGAAAGACTCATGGGGATAGCGATATCAGACCTGCGTCTGATATCCCTGGAGGCTAAAATAGACGCAGTAGGCATAGAAGTCACCCTGCTGAGGCAAGATGTTAGGGGCTGGCGGACGAACGAGCAGCCTGGAAAGTGCAGTGAAAACCAAAACGGACACCAGCACTAACAACGCAAAGGAGAGCCACGTACTTAAACAGGTAGCTAACCTGGAGACTCGGGCAGAGGAAACGGAAGGGAGAGAAAGAAGAAACAATATCCGCGTGGTAGGCTTGCCGGAGGGAGAGGAAGGACAGGATCCAACAGACTATGTTGAGAACCTACTCTTACAAGGAGAAGGGGCTGAAAAACTTTCGCAGGGATTTGCAGTGCAGCGTGCACACAGAGCCCTTATGAGGAAGCCAAGGCATGGGGCCCATCCCCGGGCGATAATCGGCAAAATACTGAACTATAAAGATTGTGAGAAGATAC
This sequence comes from Ambystoma mexicanum, assembly GCF_040938575.1. Taxonomy (NCBI): domain Eukaryota; kingdom Metazoa; phylum Chordata; class Amphibia; order Caudata; family Ambystomatidae; genus Ambystoma; species Ambystoma mexicanum. Next base: position 740,913,393 of record NC_090939.1, on the reverse strand, counting down.
TGGAGTACTTCCGAAAAGGTGGAACGATCGAAAGGGCTTCAAGCACCATCACGGCGTATCCTGACTACGCAATGCTGGTCCAAAGGCAACGGTACAGCTATGTGGCAATCAAAAGGAGGCTACGTGCGGCTGGGATAAAATATATGCTTCTGTACCCCGCGAAATTGAAGGTGGTGCACAAGAGCAAAATGTATTTTTTTTTGATACTCCGGAAGAAGCAATGACATGGCTGGATCTGCAGGGCTGCCCGGAACGAGACACGGAGCAGGCTCAAGAGGAACACGATAAGTGACTGGGATACTGTATGCATACTGTTAAGGTGTAGAGCGAGCACCCCAGTGGTGCCTAGATGAAGATTAAGATTAATGGGTGTGCTTAAGTGAGGCTGATATTTTGATAGGATACCGCTGACTGTAACAAACTTGAAGGACTGGAATATAGCAGCGTGTACACATACGCAAATTGTGTAGCAATGTGTAGTTAAACTGAAGTGAAATGGGAGCGGCAGGGCGAAAGCACCCTACCCCACGAATTATAGTTGTAGTAGTAGTAGGTTAGCCACTAGGGCTGCCTCGCCCTGCGGAGCTTCTAGTACAGGCGAGAGCCGGAAAGAGCTAGATGCAGGGGAGCCTGAGATCCAGGGATGGGGCTGGGCAACAGTTCAGGGGAGTGATGTTGGAGAAGGGAGGGAGGTGGGGGGGGGGAAACGGGGAGTTCGGGGTGTTTTTGGTTAAGGGGAGTTTAAAATCGGAAACAAGCCTATACAGATTGGATTGGAACTTAGAGTTAGACTGCACCTGCGGGAGGAGGAACGGAACTCGTATAGGACATGGGAGACCTTAAAATAGTTACATGGAACGTACGGGTGCTCAACAGTTATTTAAAGAGGAACAAAGTCATGTTGTACCTGCGCAGGCAAAAAATAGATATTGCATTGGTGCACGAAACCCACCTTACACGGGAGAGAATGGAAACGATTGCTGGGAAGTGGAAGGGAGTGCTGGTGTGCTCATCGTACTCTGCTTATGCGAGGGGAGTGCTTATTTGGGTGGCGCCACATGTCCCTTTTCAGCGATTGCAAGTGGTACCTGCGACAGGCGGGAGGATGGTTATACTGAGGGGACTGGTGGACAATAGGGAGATAAGCATAGTCAATACGTACGCCCCGAACCAGAACACAGCGGCGTACATTAGAACATTGTGTACTAATCTGAGTGCATGTGTAGGAAGCGCGATGATCTGGGGAGAGGACTTCAACTGCGTACTGAACCCGAGGGTAGACAGAACGGATGGGAAGATGGATAGACGGGGCGCTGCTGCCAAACCGTTACAGACATTGCTGAGTGACTTTGGTTTGGAGGATGCATGGAGAGTGAAACACCTCCAGGAAAGGCAATACTCACATTATTCTGCCCCGCAGCAGTTATCCACGAGGTTGGATTATGTCTTCACTTCACCTGAAATGATAGCGGAGATCACACGAATAGAGTACAAAGCCAGGGTCCTTTCGGACCACTCGCCCCTGATTCTCGAATGGCAATACTGCCCCCGAGAGCGAGGATCCCGACATGGCGTCTACGAGCAGAAGCATTGAGGGACCCCTTCTTTAGGGACGACTTGAGGGAGGAGATTGAAAATTATTTTGAAACAAATACTGGGAGTGTGGACTCGGCGGGAACACTATGGGAGGCCTTTAAAGTTGTGATGAGGGGAGTAGCCATAGCGAAATCTAAGGGTATACAAGGTGGGATTTTAGCTGAACTACAGGAGACGGAGGAGAAACTTGAAGAGGCTTTAAGGGGCAAAGAGGATACAGCAGAGAAGTTAGAATTGACACTCAGGCGACAGCAAAAATGTGCAGAATATTGGGACAGATTGTGTTGCCTCAATTATAGAAAATATGTAGAGAGGCAGCATGCAGGAGGTTATAAACCGGGGAGACTTGGCGTGGTTATATAAGAGTGAGACCCCCAGAGTAACAACCAGGACTATATAGAGAGAAGACGGTAGCGTAGTAGACACACAAGAGGGAGTTAATCAAGCGTTTGTGGACTATTATAAGGTATTATATGGGGACGTTGTTGAGAGTAGTCGCGCTATGATGGGAGAAACGCTGGAGGACATAGGGTTGCCCAAGATGAGCGAGGAGGAGAGAGAGGAGCTAGATGCCCCAATTACCTTAGAAGAATTAGGGGAGGTGGTGAGGCAGTTGCCTACTAGCAAAACCCCAGGGACAGATGGACTCCCAAGTGAGTTTTATAAAGTATACATGGAAGAGGTCCTTCCCCACTGTTAGAGATGTTAAACGAAGCGTTCAAGACGGAAAGCTTACCAGAGTCACTAAGAGAGGCCGTCATAATACCGCTCCCCAAACCTAGTAAGCCTGGGCACAGCTGCGGCTCCTATAGACCCTTGTCGATGCTGAATCAAGACAGCAAGATATTGACTGCTGTTTTAGCAAATAGACTGAAGAAGGTTATTGGCAAACTAATAGACCCGGATCAAACGGGCTATGTCCCAAATAGAAATATTACCAATAATCATAAGCGACTTCAAAGAATTATTGAGTGTGGCAGCGAAAATGATGATGGAATGGTAATTGTGTCTTTGGACACAATTAAGGCCTTTGATTCAGTTAAATGGCTATGGCTGCTTACGGCCCTGGAGTGCTACGGGTTAGGGCCTGGATATGTAAGGTGGGCAAAAATATTATATAGCGAACCACTGGCTAGGGTTAAGACAGGATCTGTGATATCGGGAAGGTGGCAGCTCAGCAGGGGCACCAGGCAGGGATGTCCATGGTCTCCAATGCTCTACTTACTGGCCCTGGAACATCTAGCAATATACTTGAGACAGCAATATGACACCATAGGCATCGAGGTGAAAGGGACGTGACATCTGATCTCCCTATACGCATATGACATGCTACTGTACTTGCGATTCCCAGAAGAAAATCTCCAGTACATTCTAGAAGTGATGGAGAGATGCGCTGCATTGTCCGGTATAGCAGTGAATCCCCAGAAGTCCAGTATGTTCCCATTAGGGGGGTACATAGGGATTCCATCAGAGCGATTGCCTGTATTGCAAGTACCATGGGCGGTCAGCACATTTCGGTACCTGGGGATAAATATATACCACACTGAGGAGGAGGAACATAGGTGCAACACAGAAGTGGCCATTAAAACAATTGAGAAGTGCATGCAATTCTGGGCAAAGCTACCCTTAGCAATGATGGGGCGGGGAGCAATGCTAAAGATGGTGGTTCTGCCAAGGCTTCTACACTACTTTGGGAATATACCGTACCTGATTCCTAAGAAGTTCTTCACCAAACTGAATAGCATGTGTAGGGATTTTTTGTGGCATGGCACGTGAAATAGAGTGGCGTTATGGAAGTTACAGAACTTCAATGACAAAGGAGGGATAAAATTGCCCAACTATGAGGTGTACTACGTGGGAAGCCAGTTACAATATGTTGCCAAATGGCTCTCTGACGAGGAGACCTCGGACTTTAGGCTGTTTGGGCGCGATTGTGCACCATTTTATTTGAAAGAGATGATGTGGGTACCCAGGGCGGAAATGATGGGGTGCCCTAAAATGATGCTACTGGGGTGGAAGATGTGGCGTAGGGCATGCCAGATGATGGAGAACCCGTCCCCATGCTCTCCGCAAATACCATTGGTTGCATTAACAGGGGCAGATGTGTAGCTACGAATGATACTCAGGAACCACTGGGAACCGGTTGGGGTGGCAACAATGGGTGACATTTGGCGGGAGGGCTCTAGTATTACTTTTGAGGGGCTGCGGGAAGAAAATGGGTTGCACGAGGGCCAGTACATTACATATTATAGAATGGTACAGAGAATTAAGAGAATATGGCCTGAAACTGTGTTGGAGGAGGAATCAGATGCCACCACAGATTTGATATACGGCATAGCTGAAGGGGGCTATGAGATTTCCAGAATATATGAAATGCTGATGTTCAAAGTGGGGAAGGAGGTCACGCAGTTGAGACTAGATTGGGAAACGGAAGTTGGAGCCCCGATGGAGGACGGGATGTGGGAACGGGCACAGGGGTATCATAAGAAGGTGTCTAGAAATGCGAGACTGAAGCAGATTCAACTGTATATAACGCATAGGGCATATACGACACCTTGGAGGATATTGAGGTTTGAGAATGCAGGACGGCAAGCATGCCCCAAGTGTGATGAGGAGAACGCGGGCATATGTTCTGGTCATGCCCAGTCATAGAACGCTTCTGGAGGGAAGTGAGAGGGAAACTGGAAAAAAGGGGGTCAAGATTGTAGTGGACACAGTGTGGGCCTGTCTGCTGGGGGGGGTTCCCAAGGTCACAGAAGGTCAAGCATGTGAGCAAACTGAAGGATCTGGCTTACGTGCTTGCAAAAAGGAGAATTGCCATGGGATGGAAGACATGCCACATGCCAAATGTGGAGGTGTGGTGGAGAGATTTGCAAAAATGTGCGGAAGCGGAAACCATGGTATGGCAAGAAGCGGGTAGCACAGGGGGGGGAGGAGGAGACTGAGTCCCTGATGGCCTGGAAATCATTGATAGCCGAGCTGTTTGGGTCAATAGGTAACCCGGCAGAACCTGTAGAAGGGGAGACAGTACCACAGGACGCGGAAACAGAATGTTTAAAGTAATAGACTTGTAAAGGGGGGTGTGGGATAAGGGAAGTAGTGGCTAGAATTTAAGAAAAGTATAATGAAACTGTTGAAATATGCACTGCTCTTTGGTTTGTATTGTTTGGTTGTGTTTATAAATGAATAAAATGTATAAAAAAAAAAATAAAAAAATAAAAAAAAGGTTACCGGGGCAGAAACACACTTCGCACCTGAGATACCCAGAGAGAGTTGGGGGCAAAAAATCATAGGCAATACTTTTGTCAAGGCAGACAGAACCAGAGAACACTCGTAGACAGAAATTCAAGAGTCAATAGGCCAGAGCCAGTGTCAAGTGGAACCGTGTTCCTGTTGTCGAGGATCACACAGTCGGATGGTTCACAATTCAATGTAGCCAGGAGTACTTAGATATTGTCAATAGTGGAAGCAAAAGTTATAAGAAGGAGGGAAGACGAGGGCAAGCCTTGGAGGCGAAGAAAAGGGATTCACCCTAATTCCTCGAGCAGAACACAGTACCTTATTCAATGAAGAGGCTGGTGCCACAGCGGTTGTTCCTGGTAGTTTCCTACAGACCTGACCCCGAAGGAGGACGTCTGGAGGGGTCTGCACCACACAGGCCTGAAGCCAGCAGCACCGACGGTGAATAAAAGGTGCGCTCCTTAAAAACAGGAGAGGCTCTTCAGATGGCTATCCGGACCACTACAGTAGGGTGCAGCGATTTAGACCACAAAGAGGATCCTCTGGCTGTAGCAGATGAGCTGGTTCTCCCCACCAAGCTCAAGGGAAGACGACTCTGGACTGGATCTTCTCTGGTCGTCGAAGGGTAGATAGCTCAGGACTGCAGCAGGGCTTCACCGGGAGGGGATAGTTGCAGCAGTCGACTTCTTCTCCGCTTCTCTTCGGTTCCTTGTAGTTCCAGTGGCGACTGACTTCTAGCCCAAGAGACCTGCCTTTTATGCGATAATCCCCCATTCACACAGCCTGGCTGTCAATCACGCAGCAGGTGGGTTGTCCGGCCCAGACAACCACCTCAGCCAATCAAGACAAAGTGCGACGTGGGTCTCCAAGGAGACCCTGTGCAGGGGGTGACTACACCCCTCCCTCACATTCAGCCCACCTAGACACCCAGGCGCCTAGAGGAGGGCTTCCTGGCAGAAACCCGCCAAAAGACAGTGAACAAAGGAGGCAAACCTGGTTGCCGCGCAAAGTAAAACCCAAGACGGACTTTAACAAAAAGAAATGGCGAATAAACCCGACCGGAGCCAAAAGAAAAAGTATTTGGTCAAGCGGGGTTAAGTTCGAGGCTAATATAACAGCCTAAAACAATACCACGTTTACATAGTATAATAGCTGTAGAAAAGTTAGGTAGATACCACTGCCACCAGCCAAGTTAGGGAGATACCACTGCCACCAGCCAAGTCTAAATGTTAAAAGAGCGAAACAATGCTCCATGTAAGATGGGGTGTACTGGATCTGTGGTTAAATGACTAAGTAAAGTTAATGGCAACTTTACCCTTTTCTGGGGGACAGTAGTCGGCCTCAGAAATGGAGTCGGTGGGAAGTCTAAAAGACAACGCTGTGTCATTGCACTGAAGTACCTGTCCTCTTTGTCTTTACGGATTTGTAGTTTTTTTAAGTCTAGTGCCCTCCCAGTTAGTATAGCTACTTCCCTTTTTTTCTCCCCACTTTAGGCAAAAAATTGTTGTGGGAAGGCTCGATTGGGCATTCTCTTCTTGTCTTTAGGGAGGAGGTGTGTCTCCTGTAGGAGCCCAATCGCCGTCTGCAATGTTTTCAGCCTGTCTATTATCACCCAACGTTTTATTGGCGAGTTCAGGCCCTGTACATTCAGAGACATTACCTTTGACTCAGCCATTTTTGTGTAGGGGAAGTTGCGCAGTTTCGAGTTGGGAGTGAGGCGCTCCAGTGACTCTCACATTTACCTTTTCCGTTCCCTGGGTCTCTAGCTTGTTCTGTCGATGTGCCTCTTGGTTCCTTTGCTTTTCCGTCAGCCCTCCAACTCTCCCTCTTCCTCCCCACTTCCCAGATGTGATGTTCCTTTTCCTCTGTGCCGTTTTTTTTATGTTTCGGTATGTTGTAGTCCTCCACCATTGTTCGAAGGTTGTACATTCTCTTGTTAGTTGCTGCTCCTAGTGTTCTTCCGTCGCTGGTTATTCCTGGCTCTGTTGCGGAACCTTGGATTTGCCGGTTTTCTTTGACTTTCGCTTTTTCCTCGATCGACCATTCCCACGGTTTACATGCAGTGTCTGGTGGACTGGGACGTGGTTGGTCATTCGGACGATCCTGGTCTTCCTCTAGCTGTAGGATTGAACAGCCCTCCTCGCAGGTAGTGATTTTCTGCTGCTTACCCTCCCATGTAAAAGAGGGGCCGAATGTCCACCTGTATCGTATCTGCTATGCTTGGAGTACTTTTGTAATTGGCTGCATCATTCTTCTCTTGCAGAGAGTAACCAACGCTAGGTCTTGGTATAGTTGAATGTGAGAGCCGTTGATTGTGAGATCATTGTGGGATCTTGCTGCTCTTAGGATCTCTTCTTTCTGGCAGTAGGACGTTACTGCTAGTAGGACGTCTCTAGGCCTTGCTCCAGGGTCGTTCCGTTTTGGGCCAACTCTGTATCCGATCAAACCCAAATTTGGTCTGACTGCGTGTCCGGAGGCATGCTACTGAAACATTGTTGCATAGTGTCTTTGAGGTCACGATCCTGGATCGTTTCAGTGAGGCCTTTGACCCTGATGTTAAATCTTCTTGAGCGGTTTTCAAGGTCCTCTGTCTGTAATTCTAAGTTGGTTGTTACGTTAGCCAGCTGGTCTAGCAGGACGCTGTTCTGGTTAGATTCTTCTGCTACATTTGATAAGCCATTTTTGATGATATCTATTCTGCCTTCTAGGTCTGCCATTTCTCTGCTTACCTCCTGGAGGGAAGATTTCAGTTCCTCCTTCATCTGTTCCAGCTGCTTGTGGAACCTATTCGTGAGTCTGACTTCCATTCCCTTCAGACAATTTAGGAGTTCCTCCTAGTTTGACGTCATAGTGTTTGGTGGTAATGTCACTGCATAGTTGGGTCGTTCCAGGGGAGTGCAGAGGGGGGTGAGCCGCTCTCCATTTGTCCTCTCTGACCCCAGCACTTTTCAAGTTGGCCCACATGGGTTTTAGCCTGTGTTCTCGACTTTGACTGTCCGGGCCTTCCCCTAGCCCCTGGCATTTGAGCTGCTCCTTTGGGAGCAGTCAGTGCTACTCGGAAACAACAGAGCTATCTTCTTGACCAATGTGTATGCCTCCTTCGCCTCTTGGAGCTCCTAGGCCGATTGATGTGCTTCTTTACAGTTCTTGTTGTCCCTTGTCGCGCTCTCTGGACCCCTGGGGTACCTTAAGGCAGCACTTGTTTACTCTCTTGGTGGTAGCTCCAGGGTAATTGTGCTGCTGACACTGTATATTGTTTGGGAGTCTATGCAAGGGAGCACGCTGCTGCGCTGTTAACAGATGTGCAGAGTGATGTCGCTGCATTCTCTGCACCTTGCTTGGAGGTTTTTGCAGGTGGGTGTGCTGCTGTGCGTGTCGACAGGTGTATAGGTGGGCTAATGCAATAGTAGTTCAGTGCCCGTGAGAATGACTAGGCTGCGTCGGGTGGGAGCCTGTATAGATGTTATTTTTGGGGCTGAGGGAGCAGGACCTCCCCCCCTGTTGCAGGCCCATGCCCCCCCCCCAATAAGGCCCTGTTGTTTGTCTCGCTCCGGCGCACTATTGTGCCCCCCCCCCTCGCACAGTACTTGTACTGGCTCCGGAGCAGGATCCAGGGCACAACGCAATCTGTTGACAGTTCAGTATTGGCAGATATATATGCTGTAAGTTGCGCGTACCTTGTAGTTGTCGATGTCCGTAGGACTCCCCTCGGCCCAGACCCCCTGGCCGCTCGCTCACAGCGCACATGGCTAGTGCTGGGGAGGGGGATCTGTATGTACACAGCTGCCACGGGAAGTGTGTTGCGGATCCTGTCGCCCACAAGTCACCTTCTCTCCGCCTTCCCTCTTGCTGTTTGCTCCGGTGCAGCAACAGGGGCTGTTTTTAAGGGGTTTAGAGAGGAGTTTAGAGAGGGAGATAGGACAGCCCCCTTATTAAGTTTCAGGGGCTTCCAAGGTCTCCAGTGACGCTGTTGTGCCCGTGAGGGGGTGCCCTGTGAGCACGGTGTGTCTGGCGCGCCTCTCAGAGCCTTGTGGTTCCCTCTGTAGTCCTCACTTGGTACGTGCTCTCCGCATATTATGGAGCGCACCCCTGCATCTGTTTTGCCTCTCAGTGGGGGCTCCTCCTCCCTCAGGAGGCTCAGCATCCCCGCACCTCTTTGATCTCCGGTTCCCCCTCCTCTGGGATCCGCCCTGAAGATGGGGAGGGGGGTGTTTCAGGTTCTTTTATTATGCCTCCTTTGGGAATGCCTCTGTTTATTGTCCTCCCTGGAATGTTCAGAGGGCTATGAAGGCACGGGGCAGGACAGCCTGATGGGTATTTTCTCTTTTATATTCGCCGGTATTACTGTCCTCAGTACTGTTATGCCCCTTCGTTCTGCCAGCCCAGCTTCCCTCCCCTTCCTTGTGTTCATGGGAGGGGGCTGTTTAGATCCTCTGAGTTGGGTCTTCCATTCTGGAGAGAAGGATGGTGGTCTTATGGCAGGTGCTGGAGGCTTTGTGAAGGAGGGCACTGCTTAAGGTCCGCTATGGGGATGTTGGCCTTTCCTGTGGTACCCCGTTTTACTTCATATGCGGGCCGGGGCTCTAGAGGCGTGCGGGGGAGGTTCCTGCCCTGTGGGGGGGGGGGCAGCTATCTCGAATGGAGTCCTTTCTCCTTCAATTGGAGTCTCCCCTGTGCCCTGTGGTCAGTGGTGTAATTCCCTTGAGAGGGCCTCTGCCCTTCTTTTTGTTTGCGCTCCACTACGTGCTAGGGCATCTGCCTTAATGTCTCCTCGCCGACCCTCTGGGCCCTCGGTCTCTGCCCCTCTCCTTGTCCCAATATTGGCTTGGGGGCAGGGGTCCGCAGCGGCAGGGCGGCGGTGTCCGCAGGCCACTCCGGTGCGTTGTCCTCCGGTCAGGCGGCCCTGCCTCTGACCATGCTCCTCCTCTCTCAGCCTTCGATCCGCTGCGCTGCACCTGGTTGGGGCTCTAGACTGCGAGCGGGGCCGCTCTCACCTTCATGCAGCCACGGCTTCTCTTCCGCCTGATGCGCCTCCTCTCGGCTTCTTACTCAGTCTTCGGTGCTGTTGTGCTGCCTCACGGAGCTCTTCTCCAGCTCCTCTCACATTTGGTGGCTGCGGGAGCTCCATTCCTGGTCCTGCGGGTGCCTCGGCTGGCTCCGCTGCACTTCTCCTCTGAGCTGGCCGTACCTCTGGGCTTCCACACGTAGTCCGCTTCAAGCCTATTTCCCTCTAGGGTCCCAGCCTCACTCCTACTGCGACGGTCCGCAGGCCTCCCTGCGTCAGCGCTGCTGTGGCCTTCCCTCGAGGTTTGGACTCTAGTTCCTCGTCCTGCTCTCTCTACACATTCGCTCAGCACTGTTTCTGCCCGTTTATCAGGGCGTTTTCGCTGTGTTCCGGCAGAATTTTCATTTTCTCATCTCATTATTGCCGGGGAGAAGCGGGAGCTACACGTTTATGCGACCGCCATCTCCGCACCCCTAGCGGTTCTCCAGACCATGTATTTCACCCCTAAATTGATCAACCATGCTGCACAAGAAATTGGTTTTAAAAGCTTAACCTTCATGGATGTTCTGGAAGTCATTAACGATTTGAGAACCGTACTATAAACCAAGATTGATACTGTAGGCATAGATCGCTATTACGTCAGGATTTTCACTAAATGACCACTTGGATGAACATGGTGGAGCAGAAAGTATTGGGCACAGAAGACATCGCCCAGTCTATGAAACATCAACTATCAGATGTTCTTGGGTGAAACAAAACGCTGGGGAAGAGCTGACGATGCGGAAGTCAGGGCTAGAAGAAGCAATATTTGCAGAGTCGGAATGCCCGAGAAAACATAGCGGCTCTCAATGAAGTTGTACTTGGAACATTGGTTTTCTGACATTGTTGGCCCCTTAGGCTTCCCCAATCTCAGTGGGAAGAGCACACCGGTTGCCAGGAAAGCCTTCTGTGCCAGAGCCCCTCCACGTGCAATTGTTGCCGAATTCTTGAACTACCAGGACCCTGATGTAATTGTGCAAGTGGACAGGAAAAAGGGCACACTGATAATAGTGCAAGAGTCAACATTTTCCCAGAATTCCCTCGGGTGGTACAGAAAGCGAGGCAATCTTTTGTAGCATGTGAAGACATCATGAAGCAAGACACAGACAACAGATTCCAAATTCAAAACAAACTTTTATTAACTTAAATGTCAGGATGGAAAAAGTCTTAACTTGCCCTATGCTAAGGTGGTATTTCCCTACCTAAATAAAACCAAGGAAAGTCTGAGTCCAAGAATCTGTCTGTGTCCAACACCTATACTTGCCCTCACAACTAATCTATACAATGTGTACGGATGTCAGCAACTAAAAGAAACAGTGTCCAGCATAAAGTTCTGAGTTTCTTCCAGCTCAGAGCTTCCTTTCAGCTCCCTTCCCAAAGTACAAAATAGTTCCGACAACAAGTCGTAAAGTTACCTTTCTTAAGTTCAAGCTGACACAATTTTAACCAACACTCTGAGGTTCCTGTGCCCAAGTTCCAAGTGTAACAGTTCCAAACACAAAAGCACCTTGAGGCTCCTTCCTCAAGACCCTAAGTACTTCAGATCTCAGGGTTCCCTTCCCCAAGACTCTGCTTCAGTATCACAAGAATATCCTTGATCTTTTAGGATCTTTTGTCACACTTGTGCCCCGTTGTATTGTTGGTTTTCATGTAAATATCTTGACTGTTAGATTAAGCATCAGGGTTTCAATACATTCTGCTTTCAAAATATATTTCTCTTATGTGTAGTTTCCACACCATTTAGTATTCAATCTGCCTTTCTTTAGTTGAAGGTTAAAGTTGTATTGCTTTTCAAATGCAGCACACCACGGTTTAACGTGTAGTTAAAGTTTAATTTAGTTTCAATGTTAAAGTTCCAATTATTTTAATGTTAACTCATTTTTAGGATTTAGCATACAGTTGTTTTTCACTTTAATGTTCAACATAATGTGTTTTTAAAGTTTAATACATTTGTGAACTCAAAATATAACAGTTCTGCTTATTGTTAGAGTTTAGATTCAGTTCGGTATTCAATAAAGGTGGGTTGCCCTCATAGCACACTTTCAATTCAACCCGTTGTTTAATGACGCTTCAGTTTGCTTTCATTGTAGAGCCCAGCCCTCAGACATTTGAAAATGTGTTTCCTTCAACATGCGACCACTCCTATACAAAATATTCTGGGTAACTAGATAACAATGGTTCATACCGGAGACCTTCGAAAACGTGTGTCCTCAAACACGTAACCACTCTAATACAAAGTATTACTTTAGAATGATAGAGTTCAAACGTTTGCGCACTGGGTTTCTTACTTGTTAGAAACTCACTGGTCGCATTAGCAGCTTTCCCAGCAGTCTGGATCGTACTGCTTTCTGCATGTGATGCCAGGGGTCCAGTGCCTGCCCCTTAGGCACTCCTCTGGCGACCTCCTGACAAAGGGGAACGAGCATCCTGTCCACAAAGAAAAGGGAGAGCCTCTCCACTAGGCTCTCTTCACAATGTCTGGTCTGTTCCTCGGAGCCCCAGCTCCTAAGCCAAGCTTCCATAGACCGCCTCTCTCTGCAGACCTCAGCGTCTCTGTATTTTATACAAACAAAGTTCCCTGCTGCTTGCATCAGCCTTCCTGCTGCTTCTCTTGTCACTTTCTTTGATGCTGGGCTGGTCTCCTTTTATACACCTGCAGCCCCTTGTCAGGCTGCAGGTGTGGATGTCCAATCAGCCCTGCCGGACCACAATTAAAGGGACATGCCTGGCCTTCACTGTTCCTAACCGGCATCTTTCTTGTCTCAGTACCAGAGTGGTAAAAGAGCATAGTGTTACGCTCACCTGGTATCCACAGGGACGCCACCCAGCCGGGTTACTCGCTGGTATGCTTCTCAGCTTTGCCCTGATGTGGTCTGCGGGGAAGGTTCTGCCTGAAAATACAAGAGGACTGTGTTCAAGACTGACCGACCAGGGTAAGTATCCGTCCTGCCTCCAGGGGCACGTTGTCTTTCATGGGCGTGTGCGGGCCAGTTACTTCACTGACGCCGACCCGTTTGATATTGTTCAGGTAGGTCTTATTGCTGTTCTTCACTTTTGTTGCGATCCTGCATGCCTTTCTTTGTTTAAAATTTCTCTTTTTTCTCCCTTAGGTATGCAGAGCTTCAGCGCGGTGAACTGGCTTGGTTGAGCCCCGCTGGTAAATGGTGTATTAAGAGCGCTATGATGCGGTAAGTAAGCGCTATGCGCAGCGCTGCGAAGTCTTGCCTTTGCTAACCTGTGTTTTCCTTCCTTGTAGGTCACAGTGTTCTTCAGCGCGAGTGGAATGTGCGGAGTGGTGCCAGCCGTGAGGCAACCAGCCAGGTAAGCCTTTTGAGCAGTTCGTAATTTGCAATGTCTCTTCTGCTTTCTTTAATGTTGCCTCTATCTTCCTCTTTCAGATAGTTAAGTCCGGGAGGCATGCAGATTCAAGGAAGCTGTTCTCAGGAGTTGCGAGTAACTAAAGATGAAGACTGCAGGTAAGATGCTGCTGCTAATGATGTTCCTTTTGTCTCCTTGCAGGTTCTGCTTCTCCGAGGTTTGAGGGAATAGCTGGACGCGGTGAGCATCATGCTGCAAGCTGCAAAGTAACACAAAGCGCGTTGTCTTGCTCGGGTGTGGTTTAAATAGCCACAACAAAATAGTCCAGGTAAAGTAGCCCCTTAGGCTGCCACACCCAAAACACTAGACCCCAGGAGTGGCCCCAAGAGGGTTTTGGAAAAGGATGCCAGGCTCTAGAGGCCCGAGTCCTGACTCCACCTGGCCAATGGGTTTACCAGAGGGGGTTTTGGGCTAGGGTCGTGACAGCACTCCCCCCTAAGGCCCCTCCCATGGTGTTCCTTCTGTCTGGCCCAGGTTTGGTTGAGAGGTTCTGATGGAATTTCCGGATTAGACGTGGTGCGTGGATATTCTCACTGAGCTCCCAGGATCTATCTTGTGGTCCAAATCCTTTCCAATCGACGAGATAATATAGCTTGGTCCTAGAGTATTTAGAGTCCAAGATATCTTTGACTTCGAATTCTGGTTCTCCGTCAACAAGCATGGGCTTAGGTGGTGTCCCAATCCGTGTGCCGGGTTGCATTGGTTTCAGGAGGGACACATGAAATACCAGGTGGATTTGTAGATTAGGTGGTAAATCCAGTTTCACGGCTACTGGGTTGATAATTGCCTTAATGGTATAGGGTCCTAAGAATCTGTGATGAAAGGTCCGGGTTCCCTTGATGGGTACGAATTTAGCGGCTAACCAAACTTTGTCTCCTACTTGATAATCAGGGGCCATTTTCTGGTGTTGTTCGGCGAATCTCTTGTTTTTTTTGGCATGAATAAGGTGTTCCTTTGCCCTTTTGAAAGCCTGGGTAATTGTTGTGTGTAGAGTCTTTACCGCTGGCATTTCCAAGCTGGCTGGAAGGTCTAGTTCAGAGGTATGTGGATGTCTGCCATAAAGGGTATAGAAGGGCGTTCGTCCCGTGCTTGAATGCCAAGAATTGTTATATGCATATTCGGCTATCCATAGTAGGTCTTTCCAATTCCTTTGTTCGTGGTGCAGCATGCACCGTAAATATTGCTTGAGTGTCTGATTGGTTCTCTCTGTTTGGCCGTCCGTTTGGGGATGGTGACTGGTAGATAGCCGAACGTTGACCTGCACCATTGCACAACATTTTTTCAGAAGTTTGAAACAAACTGGCTGCCTCGATTAGAGATCAGAACCGAAGGGAAGCTATGAAGTACTGGTCTCCCTGAAGTGCACAACTTATTACATGGTCTGTAGAGTTCAGTGCGGGCAAGTATTAGCAGAGCAAAATACAAGGGATCAAGGCCTGTCGTCGGGTTCGCTACACAGCACAAGCAGGGATGAGACCACGACTCCCAGCTTCAGGCGTATGTTCGAGGGACACAACTGCACAGCCGGGGAAAGAGCGAGTGTTTCGGGTCCCCTCACCTACCTTCTACGCATCTGGCGTGGTGCAAGCGGCCAAGCATATCATTTACACCCCGCACCAACACTGTTGTGTTTGCTCCGATTCCTCTCGCACAGCTTCACATACATGTGGCAGTCTCTGTCTTTGGCAGGTCTGGAGTCCGTTGTGTCACCGGAGGTGAAAGAACCCTGCAGGCGTGCAGCATGTTCTCCAACTTCTATGGCAAACATCAGGAAGCCGTGGACAAATTGAGGTTGCTATTGGGTGCAGTGGGGCAGATCTGAGTCGGGAAGTTGCTTGTTCGTGGAAGCCCAGGTCACCGACTACATGCCACATAGATTCTGCAGCGTATCAGAAAATGTCCCAGACCCCTGGCAGTTAGGCAGCCAGGGGAGGCGGGTCCTCTGTGTCAGTTCAGTCCAACCACTCACCGGTCCACTCCGTGGGCCACTGTATGTGCAATACGGCTAACCAGCAGGTGGGTAGCCCACACTTCGGACTCCTGCCCTAATCACCCATGCGCCCGCCGTCGCGCGAGCGGCTGTGTGTCTCTTCGGCTCGCTCTCCTTGTACGAGCCAGTCTCCCACGGGCAGCGATCTGCCTATTCCAGCAATCGTCTTTCTGTGCAGGGACAATCCAAACTATACTTCAGCCTGGTGTGTGACCTCACTTGGACAGCATGCCTGTAACTCTAGCAGCCCTCAACGGAGGCCATCAGTACATGCAGCATAGGGGGTGCGCTCGGAGCGCAGTGTTATCTCCGCCTCTCCTCCTTTTCACAAGGTCGCAGCTGCAGCAGCCATCTTTGCTAAGACAGGGTTGAGCTTCTATTAGACTTTCCCTGGTGTATCTGCTCTGATTTTCCCCAGGGTAATGCCGTGCAGCAGCGCGTTGCTGTCCCCTGCAGAGTGATGTTCTTGAATGTTACAGCGATTCACTACAGCCACAAACCTAAGGATCAATGAAGGATCTCGATGGGAGCTCAGTGAACTCACTGCCTCACCACATGGGCTCAAGCCACACCCCCCGTTCCCTCAACTGATGTTGATGAGGGCTGTCAATGTCTGAAAGTCGGAAACCATAATCCGCCTGTGTCTAAACCTATGCTTTCCCTCACTCACTGATAAAATGTGATGGGACGTCTCTTTAAAGACACATAGTGGTTCAAAAAGAAATATATATCAAGGCTGGTTTCAGGTGGTCTTCTCGCCAGGTTCAGTCAGTATCATCAAAACCCAGCACAATCAAAAAAGAGGTTGTGTATTAACTTCTTCACAAAGTCCTTGTACTCTGACTCCCAATGTCTTTAGTTCCTCAGGATTTCCTTCCCCAATTTTCAATCCTTTCAAGTTTCAGACAAAACAAACATATAACAGTTTCTCTCAGGCTTCTCAGGGTTCCCTTCCCCAAGCTTATGCCTCCTTGTTTCACCAAATACGTATTAACCTTTGTTAGGCCTCCTAAGGTTCCCTTCCCCAAGCTTAGGCCCCTTCACTTTCCAACACACATTCAGCTTGTCAGGATGTACCTTTTACTTATTTACAGTTCCTTTCACACACAGCCTTCTCATGGGGAAAAGTCAGAAACTGTTGAAAACGCTAGGTTCTTTGCTCCTCGTAAGTGCGACCACTCTGTTCTTTGGCCCCTCGCTGAATTTCTTATACTTGCTTTTCTTCTATGCTCTCACCTTCAGGTGCTTCCTGCACCCCTTTGTTATCTTTCACTTTGCTGTGCACACTTACACCTTCTTTGGGCTTTCTCTTTCACCTTGTTGTGCCCCCTGCACCTTCCTTTGATTCACTTCACTTCACATTTACTTTTTTACTTTTGTGCACCCTTGCACCTGTCCTTTTCCTTATCGTGCCTCTCGCACACTTATTTCGCTCTTCGAGGTTCACTTGCACCATTCCGTTCCTTTCGGGTCACTAGCACCCTTCTTATTCACTTTTAATCCTTTTGCTTTCTTTCTGCTCTCTTATCGCCTTTCTCTCGCATTCCATTCACTTTCTGCTTTCTCTACCGCGCTCCGATTTTCAGCTCCAGATAGCCGCACGCTCCTGAGTTTCTCCTGCTTACTGACTTGAAACTAACTGGGTAGCGTTGCGCTGGCGAGTGGTCTCTACGGGCATATGGGATCGAGGTCAGGGTCTCACCTCATGCCCCTCACACCCCCTCGGGACCGGCACATATCCCAAGGGAACAAACACTTTTCTGCGCACCACCAGCAGGACCCACAATACCTTGCTCCGGCTCCCTAGAGAAACAACTCCCTAGCCACGATGCAGCCCCTCACAGACCCAGGGCCAGCGCCTCGGCACGCCGCTCTCCTCCAGATCCTCCAGCAGGCTTCTCACCTTGGCTTATCGGCTCCAATCAGGATTCACAGCTCGCTCTTCAGATTGTGCAAAACCACACAGAAGTGAAGTGGAGTCAGGTGTGAGTAGTCAGTGTTAAATGCCTGACTATTAATGGGACAACCTAATGGTGGTAGGTGGCAGTATTCCTTCTGTTTCTCAAGGTGTTTCTTGCAGGTACTCCTCACTACTCTCGGTTGCCTCTTCTTCCCAGTATTAGTCGGAAATGGGGAGGGGGAGATGGAATGGGATTGAAGATATCCCATGAAGGCTGAGGAATTGGTTTCTGATGGAAATGGGGGAAGGCGAATACCACGTCTCGCCCTCGGGTATTCTCCTAATCGCCTGTGACCCTCCACTCAGGTGGTCCTCCCTCACTTCACCACCCCCCGGGTCAGGATCCAAAGGCAATGGCCCTTCCCTGGCCTCCTGAATGGAAGATCCTGGGGGAGTAGATGGTAGAACACGGTCAAGTTTCTCACAATGGGGATGAAATTTTAACAGCCCATGAAGGCCTGTGAAACATCTTTATGGGAAAAGGGAAATGGGGAACACCATGTCTCACCCAAGGGCACCCCACTCCCAATCCCCAAGGAACCTCCACTTAGGTGATCCTCCCTCGCTTGTCCATCCCTGGGACGGGATCTAATCGCAATGGCCCTTCCCTGGCCATGGCAGAGCTCCCGAGGGGAGCAAATGTGAGGACGCCCTCAGGTTTCTCACAAGAGCCAATATTGACATTAGCATCCAGAAACAAGAAGAGCAAAAAGCACCTTATTCGACTAGAGAAAGAAACAGAAAAAAGTGAAAAGGAATTCCTAGCAAACTCATCCCCCAGGGCTCAGCGGGCCCTGAAAATAGTGCAGGAAAAATAGCGCAATTGTTATACAGATAGCGCCAAGCAGATAACTGGGAAACTAGAGGACGCATCTATGAAGCAGGGGACAAAGCAGGAAAGATGATTGCCTGGTTAGAACGGAGAGACTAAGCCTCCAGCATTTCCAAGATAGTGGAAGCTTTTGCCACGTACTATGAGAGGCTTTGTCGATAATCTGATATAAAGCAGAATAATGAGGCAAGAGTTGATTCACACATGTGACTTGAAAAAACTGTCTGCGCAGCAGAGAACGAATTTGAACCAAGAGGTAGTGGCAGAAGATATTCTGAAAGTGATTTCAGATCTACAAGCAGGGAAATTCCCCCACCCAAACAGCTTTCTTGTAGACATATGGAAAAATCTGGGCACCAAAATCTTTGAGCCATTATTTCAAATGTTCAAGCGGAGTAAGACAGTGGGCAAGCTGCCCCCAGATTTCAGACAGGTATCCATCATGCTGTTTACAAAGAAAGACAAGCCTCCTACACTTGGAGGTTTATACCGACCAATCTCCCAGATTAATGCAGAAGCTAAGATTCTGGGGAAGGTTCTTGCCAACCGTCTGATTGATGTTCCCAGATCAGATTCACCGAGATCTATGCAGATTTACCCCTGAATGCTCTACTAGAATGAATATGTGCAGGGTGCACATTGCAGTCGACCGCGCAAAACATATTGAAAGCCCAACAGCCATTTTATAAATTGATTTACAAGGAAGCATTCAATTATATTTCATTTTAACTCCTATGGGAGGTGAAGGCGGAGATTGGGTTTGAGGCAGAGTGTTTAGGATGGACAAAGCTGTAAATGGCAAGACCATAAACTCATTCCCGCTTGAGAGAGGCAAAAGACAGGTCTGCCCCCTGTCCCGCTACTTTTTACTATAGCAATAGAACCACTGGTGTTCTGGCTTTGGTCAGATGCAGGTTGTTCAGGCACTACGTAGCCCAACAGGTAATCATCCCCTTGCGAGACTAGTGGAGAAATACACACTGCCACAAAATGAACACTTTAGATATATCCAGCCGACAATTGCAATGAAAGCTCAAATATCAGATTTGGCGGCAACACAGGCCCAATCGCCTATAGAAGAAAATGTCATGGCAGATAAAATACTGCACAAGGCTATTGTACCAAGCAATAGCGTCATTCACTATTCCGTCCGAACTGAAGATAACGGATAAATGGGTCAGAGATCTGGACACGCTCGATTCAGAGAAATGGATTGAGGGACTGCCACATGCTAGAGAATACATCACCCCTTCTAAACTAGAACTCATACAACTAGAATTATTCCAGAACTCCATAAGTGGGACCTTCAGTGTCACCAATGTAAAACGGAGGCGGGCACATTCTAACATACAGTTAGGCATGCTGGACTAAAATCGTATCCGACTTTACTAAAATCCTCAATAGTCCTGTAGATTTCAAACTCATTTTATTGGGCATTTGGGGCGATGTGCAAGCAGGCAGATATGAGAAATTGTTCCTCACTGTGGCAATAATGGTTGCCAAGCACAATATAGCGTTACGATGTGGCAGTGCAGAAACACCTTGCATATCAAAATGGACATGGAATGAATGATGAAACTGTATGAAACTTAAACATGTTTACAGAACTAGAGGGGTGTCCTCAAAAACACAGTAAAATTTGGCTTAAATGGGAAGAAACCGAATGACCAGAAATGGGGTTTGTGGGATCTCATCTGATAAAGACATCTTACTGTATTAGCTCTCACTAAACACTGCATTTCGGCTACTCATGATACTATAAGAAAATGTATTAAGTGT